>NW_026020303.1:840590-1384216 GCF_900185275.1 Solanum verrucosum | reverse complement strand
TACTTTTTCCAATGTGTTCTCTATCTCTATTAATTTGGTCTTGAATGTTTTTATCGATTGTTTTATTATTACGCAATCTAAATTCTAAATCAATCCATGAACTCATATTAATAATATGTTGGCTAGTTGTTTCATGGATTCTAAGCTTAGTAGTAAGATTTTTCCAATCTCTACTACCTTCATTAGCTAACTTATTATTCTTTGCATTAAAGGTCGTATTAAATAACTTACAACAAAAACAAAATACCTTATTCAAATCTTTGGAATAAACTAACCATCTTCTTTCATGTCTTTCTCCATTTACCAACTTTTGAAAATAATATGTAGTAGAAAAGTGCCTTAAAAATTTATCCTTTGGAAAACATGTGTCGGTAATTCTAATTGGTCCCTTTTCTACTAATAAGTCTCTTAACTTTGTATCAACAATATTCCATTGACTAGGATCATAGATATTTTTAGTAGTATGATTATTTTATTCATTTATAAGTTCTTGATTTTCTTGGAAATCTACATCCGACTTTTCACTAATTTCCTCTCCTTCTTCTTCTTTTTGGTTTATATCATTATCTAACTCAACTTCAACTAAGTTTCTAACTTGTTCTTCTAAAAGAGCATTCCCCTACCTTTTTTTATTTAATTTCATCATTGTTTTCCAAAAAATTATCAAGCGCACCTTTTTGAGATTTTATCAAGTTATCGACTTTTCTTTTTCTTTTAAGTTTTGAATGACCGGATTCATATTTTCTAGTTGACATATTAAAATCTAACAAATATTTTAAACACTATTTACAATATCAAATAAAAAATATAATAAACATAAGACACAAACCAAAAATACTATTAGAAATTAGAATGATATTACCGAATTCAAAAACTATGAAGACTTGATTTCCGAAAATGAATCAGGCTGTTGTGACAACCCCAAAACCGGATGTGATGGCACGTGCCCAAACCCACCGGACACGTCAGCCTAACACCCAAAAACCCGACGATACGGAATTAATAAAACAAGAATAAGATAGAAAGATAAGCGGAAGTCTTTAAATAAACTCAACATAACCCCAGAATTGGTTGTCACATGTACAAACCTCTAATACAGAATCTGAATAAAATATACAAGTCTCATAGTAAAGTTCTAGAATAGAACAGAACATAAATATAGATAACTTGAGGGCACGTCTGGAATGAACCGCTACCTCTCAAGTAAGTCTGGAAGCTCTAATCTGAAGATGAGTAATAAGCCGGATCTGATAGAGCTGTCAACCTACACAACTGTGTAGAAGCAAGGGTGAGTACCAAAAGCAACAGGTACTCGCAAGTAACACTAAACTAAGCTAAACTAGCAGCTACAAACAACTCCTTTCAATCCCAACCGAACCACCGAAACTTCATTCTAACAGCGAACCAACAACCTATACTACACAATTCATAATCAACAGATATATCCAACAGTGTCTCAACATCAACCTCATATCCTCATGTAAGAGCAAATAGATCATATATCACATGAAGAGGGGCAAATAGGAAAAATCCACACACCACAGACAAAGATGAAGTCAAATGCGATGCAAATGCAATAATGATGTCATGTAGTCGTGATGCATGTCTGTCCTAAGATACACATCTGTTGACGTAATCAGACCGCGCTGAATACTCAAATCAGAACCCATGGGGGCCACACATGGACCATGTATCACCGCCGGAACCAGATCCCATCGGCATCCAAATCGCTAGCCGGAGCTAGTCCATCTCATATATCTCTAGCCGGAGCTAGTCTCAACTGTGTCTCATATCCATCCATCCTCATATCAGTGTCTCAGAACTCATGCAACAGATAGTTCACACATGGGATGAATAATGAATATGCACATGTCATCAATCACAATCATATCACGATCACATCATAGTATTACACATTATCTGTCTCAATCACAACCATATCACGACCACATCATAGTATTACACATCGTCTGTCTCAATCACAACCATATCACGACCACATCATAGTATTACACATCATCTGTCTCAACATCAATGTCTGTATCAATCATAGCCTACTCATGCTCTTCTATCCCCTCAATATCAGTTATCACATGACTTATTCAACAAATTCAAGTCACATATAACACATTTAGCTCGTTTTATTCCCCATCTTTCAATTACAACAATTTCAATCAACAAATAAAACTCATCCTCAATCCCCATTACTCCCCAACACAATTAGGAAAGTAGTCATGTGTAGTCTAAGAGTTTAACAAAGTTTAGAAGTCACTTGCCTCAAAACACTTCAACTAGTAACTCAAATTTGAGTTTTACCCTTCCGAGCACGCTCCAAATCACCACAATCTATTCATAAATGGAATCCACAATCAATACGAATCTAACAACACCAATATCGTGAAATTTGGAGAAAAGGGTAAAATGGTCAAAAAAATCTCGTTCCGAAAAATATTCTCGAAATCTGGAAATTTTTAGTGAAAAATGTTCCCCAAGAAATTTAGAATCCAATAGTGAAAACCGTTTCGAAAAAGGAGTTGAAATGAGTTCACAAACTCAAATTTTCTATTAAATTCGGATTAGGCAAAAACCCCCAAATTTTCAGTTGAGATCTCAAATTTTGATGTTAAAATCCATAAATAATCGATGGAAATCAAAGATATAAGTTGGAAATAACTTACCCAATGAATTCCTTGCGAAAACCCACTTGAAATCACCTATTTTCGAGCTCTCAAAGTCTAAAAATGGAGAAATGGGTATTTTTCAAGTTGGGGGAAAATGGCTACTGTTTTTTGATTAAAAAAAGGACTGCTGTTGCAGCTGAAACACACAATAACACCAAAGTTTAAGTCCCCGTTGGACCCTCGGGATTCGTTCGGAATCTCGTGCACACAAACTAAATATGTACCCCCACTAAATTCGACGTTCCGGACTCAATGGAACCGTCGGAATTTGAATTCGAGGACTCCTTGACCCGAAATTCAATAAGATGCCAAGAAACTAGTTTAACGCCAAAAAAATTCGAAACTCAAACGGAGCGTCTAAAAATTCAACCAAGACTCATTCTAGACTTAGAATCGCCTCCCGAAACCAACGGTACTCTCGGAATTTCAATCTGAGCCTCGGAACCTCATATGTTGACCAAAGTCAACTCTTTATCAAAATTTCACAACTTTAGCAACTTAGGACCTCAATTCTTCGTTTCAACTCCAAATTCAACTCCGTAACTTCACACAGACCCGTTTCGACATTCTAAAACTGCCGGAATCGACGGAAATCCGATCCGAGTCCCGAAACTCCAAATGACTCGAAAAAGCACTTTTTAACCAACTTTAACTCATAAAAACTCAACTTCTCAAAAACTCAACTTTTTACCAACTTTTCCTCAAACCAACTTTACAACCACAAAACATGGGACTCGGGGCAACTACCGAAAGGGCAAAATAGTCATTTCCACGAAAAATTACCAAAATGACCTTTCGGGTCATTACATCATTCACCACTAAAAACCATGTTCGTCCTCGAACATAAAGTAAAAGAAAGTACCTGAAGCCTCGAAAAGCTGGGGATATCGGACCCGCATATCATCCTCGGACTCCCAAGTCCTCCCTATCTGATCGATGCCTCCACTGAACCTTCACTGAAACGATGTCCTTGGTCGGAGCTTGCGAACCTGTCTGTCCAAAATAGCTATAAGCTCCTCCTCAAATGTCAAATCTGGACTCAACCGAAATCACGTGAGACTTGTTTTATTTGGAAAATATATTTTAGACTGGTTTAAGAGTCGCCACTTAATTTTTAAGAAAAATCAAGAAAACTATTGTTTTCAAAAGACTAAAACAGTAAATCTATTGAAAACTATTAAGGGGGTTCGAGGTTCTTATTAACAGTCTAGGAAGGTTTTAAAAGCACCTAGAATGTCCACTAATGTGGTTATCCGACAATTAACTATTTGGCTAAAATAATTTTAACTTAACTCGTCTTGTAAAATTGAACTATTTTGTAGTCGAAACTATTTTAAAAGGGAAAAAGAAAAATGTTGAAATACTATCTAAGTGAAATGTTTTGTAAGCTTATTCATTCACTTATTTATTTTTTAAGTCAAGTAAAGATGAAACACTAGATTAAGTGATTAATTCAAAATGGGTGTCTTTCGGGGATTTGAATTTTCGACCTTAAGATTAGCGGCAAATGTTAACAAGCACACAAACACAATAAGAATAAAGAGGGAGAGAGAGTTGGACCCAAATCTGGTTTCTGTCCGCCTGGACCAGTATTTGGGCCCATTTTCGTTTTGGGCCTTTGGCTCATTTGAGTCATCTGCGCCTGTCCTAAACTAACATAAAAATAAAAATATTATTTGGGCCTTAAGCCCAATTTCACCTGTCCTAAATTCTAGGAAGATAATAGATAAATGGGCTTAGGCCCAAAAGTAACAAAATACAATTTGAACTAAGAGTGGGCCCAATCTTTTCAACTTCTCGATCTGTTGCTTCTTTCAACTTCGGGACCTGTTCATCGACTTTTATAGCTGACTTGATAAAGGTGGAATTGGGCCTCCAGGGCCCAATAGGGAAATGCAAGGAAAGGAGTCCACCACGGACTCGGAAGGGATTCATACAACAAATAAAAGAGGCAACATTAGTATTCGAAATAACAAAACAAATGAGACATAATTCGATGAGACGGAATTTAATTACAATGAAAAGTCACTCAAGAAATCCAAATTAGACCGAAACATACAACCCCAAAAAATCAAATGAACCAAATTAACGATGACGAGATTAATGAGCGAATTGCAACATTAACAGTTGCACATATATATGAATTGTTTTACCCGAGAAAGTGCAAATTAACACATAATCCCATTTCGAGAGAATCATACAGTGGCACATGGACAACAATAATTTTAAAAGAAAAATAAAGAGAACACAATAGCACTTAAATAATTATGCTGACTAATGACACACACACAAAATGACAAAGATGGAGAAACAAAGATAAAATTGTTCATTACAGTACTCTTCAGTGATTAGAGGAAATAGGAACAATATACATATTTGTCCAAACATAGGAACTAACAAAGCATAAATCATAATATCCCCAACATGGAATAGCACAACAAAGAAAAAGTGATAACTAGAGAGGTTATAAACACCAAATAAAAAATAAGAATTGGTTAACATATACCACATTCTTCCAAAATTTTCCTAAGGGGACTAGCTAGAACTAACATTGCCAAGTCTTAACAGGGGAATACATAATAGCAAAATATAGTGTAAATATAAACACAAATAGAAAGAAATAATATCCTTATAGGATGATACTATCATACACTAACACCGAAACATGGCAAATAGTAAAGCTAAACAACTATATTTTGGCCAAAATATACCATTAAACCGAAAACTAGACTTCTAGGACAAACGAATAGCCATGAATACTGACACGCTAGTTTGAGATGCCAAAACCAAACAAATATAACAAGAAAGGGAGAGCTACCGCAACTTAATCTCAAACAATACGTAATATATCATCCAATTTCCATATTAGACAGTTTGAGAAATCATCTTTTATTTGAAGAAGAAATAGCTCATACCATCAACATTAGCAAAATGAGTGTCCATTTTGACGTCTTAAGACATCGAAAACAAAGAAATATAGATTTGAATAGAAGAATCCGACTACACTGACATAGCTTACAGAAAGACACATCATATCAAATCATCCGGAACTCAACAACAAACAATAGCAAACAAAACTAAAGCTCAACTATGGACATCAGGCTGGAACGAGAAAGATGAGGAAAATATTAAAAATGAGAAAGGGTAACACGAGGTTGAGCACTGATTATTTTTCAACAGGTTCATAACAAATAGACATAAACTAAGACAAATATGATATTTCGAAAACGACCATGACTTATTTAGACGACAAGGAAGATAAAAATCAGCAACCAACGAAACAATCTCCCAACATCTATACGCCCGTATTCAGGTCACGCTCAGGACAAAAACAAAATAAGAGAAGTTAGGATGTCGCTTTAAAACCAACAAATAAACTGAAGTACTCCCGGAACACCAACATTTGGGAAGCTCATACAGTTAAAAAGAAATCAGTCACCGACACATTAAGAACAGAGAATGCTTGAATCAACAGGTGTATTACCTTTTAGAGTGCAGGGAACTAGGACAATGACGAGTAAGGAAGCGACGGTAAATCCCACCACGCAATCACGAACGGAACAACAAACGAAAGGCCCTAGTTTACCCTCCTCTTTTTTTTCGAATGTATTTTTTATGTATTTTGTGGCTAATTGCTTGAACTACTCTCTCTGCCTTGACTCCAAATTTTTTTGCCACTAAAAAAATCTTCTCCATTTTTACAGTGAATAAAAGGGAAAATATATATGGGATCTTTAGGGTACGAAAATGGGGGGAAAAAAAATCCAATCCTGATGGGAATCAAGGTCTAATAAATTCAAACTTCAAAAAAACCTTTCACCATTTTAGGGAGACAACTTTTTCTCCGAAAAATCACCCCATTCCGAAAGAGGAATCGCGTGCTTGCTCGTTGCTGCTGCGATATTAAATGTGGATAGGGACGGGAGGAAGAAGACAATAAGAGGCAGTGTACTGCCTCTGCTCTTCGCTGCTTTCCGCGTGTTTGACGAAAAATGGACGCCGCTTGGAATCGTGAAGACGCCGCTTGGAATCGTGAAGACGCCGTGAAGCTGCCGTCTATCGCCGTTTCTGGGGAATTGCACGTTGTGATGCTGGGTTCTTTTGTGTGAAGCCAAAGGTGGGCCGGGTTAGGGATTAATTGGTTGGGTCGGTGGGGCTGCTTGTATTGTTGTTATTATTTTATTATTGTTGTAATGTTGGTAGTGTTGTTGTATTGAATTGGACATATATGTGGGCCAGGGGTAATGTTTTGGTGGGCGGCTGATGGGTTAGGAGAATTAATAAGTGGGGCTGGGTCGGTTGGTATTATTGTATTGTTAGGAATTGTTGTGGTAGGCAATTTAAATTTAAGAATTAGCCAACTTGATCAAATTTAATAAATTTGGCTAATAATTAAATAAGACGAATTAATATTAATTAATTAACGAGTTTCTTAATCTTAACGAAATAAAATAATTAATTTAATTATAGACTAATTAATTTAACAATATAAACGACTAAATAACCAAATGTTTAAATAAAGCTAAAATCTTTTTGAGACAATTTTCGAACCTTCATAAAATATACTAATTAGACACATAATTATATAATAATTAACTTAATTATAAACTAACTATTAACTCAAAATTCCAAACTACTAAAAAAAAACTAACCAAATATTTAATTAAACAAAATATTTTGAGACGATTTTTGAATATTTAAAAAGTTCAAAAGTATACACATATTATTTAAAAAATTATAAAAGTGACAAACCATTTAAACTAACTTGAAAATTTTTTTAAATTTTATAAAGTCAATTATTTTAAATCATTTGAAAATTAAGAAACTCAGAAATTTATTATTATCGGGGAGGGTCAAAATTGGGTGTCAACAAGACTCATCCGGAACATACTTCCGAAGCATAGAAACATGGAAAACTGGATGCACGGCTGTAAACTAGGTGGCAAGGCTAACTTGTAAGCCACCTCTCCCATCCTCTCCAAAATCTCATAGGGCCAATGAACCTAGGCTGAGCTTGCCCTTCTTCCCAAATCTCATCACACCCTTCATGGCGATACCCGAAGCCAAACTCGATCACCCACCATGAACTCTAAGGGTCGAACCCTCCTGTCAGCATAGCTCTTCTGCCTACTCTGGGCAGTCAAGAGCCTACTCTGAATCACACGAACACGCTCCATATCCTCTCTAAGAATATCAGTACCAAGGGAGTCCACCTCCGCTGAATCAAACCATCCAATAGGTGATCTACACCGCCTACCATACAGTGCCTCAAAAGGTGCCATCCCAATGCTAGAATGATAACTGTTGTTGTAGGCGAACTCTGCCAATGGCAAGTGTTGATCCCATCTAGTACCAAAGTCGATCACGCAAGCCCGAAGCATGTCCTCCAACACCTGAATAGTCCTCTCAGACTGACCGTCGTCTGAGGGTGAAAAGTTGTGCTCATGTCGAGTCTAGTGCCCAAATCATGTTGTAATGCTCTCCAGAAATGAGAAGTGAATACTGAACCCCTGTCAGACACAATGGACACTGGCACTCCGGTAACCACACAATCTGACTAATATAAATCTGAGCCAACTTCTCCGTTGTATACCTCACTCGGACCGGGATGAAATGAGCAGACTTAGTCAGTCTGTCGACGACCACCCATATAGAATCATAAACCACCCACGGTGGTAGGCAATCCAACTACGAAGTCCATAGCAATCTTCTCCCACTTCCAAGTAGGAATGGGCATCCTCTGAGTCACACCACCAGGCTTCTGGTGCTCACACTTGACCTGCTGACATGTCAAGCACCTAGCCACAAACTCTGCAATATCCTCTTTATCCCACACCACCAATAGAGCTGACTAAGATCATGATACATCTTCGCCGCTCCGGGATGAATAGAATACCTAGAATAATGAGCTCCTCAAGAATCAATCTGATCGAATCACCAACCTTGGGCACACATATCCGGCCCTCAATCCTCAATACACCCTCGGAGTCAATCTTAGCCTTCTTGGCTTCACCACTCATCACCATGTCCCGATGAGACATAACTTTGCATCCTCATACTGATGCTCTCTAATCTGCTCCATCAAAGATGAACGGGCCTCAATGAAGGCAAACACACCTCCACTCTCCTCAGAAACCCGAAAATCTCACCATGCTGTCAAATAACCTCTGAACATCCCGAAACAAAGGTCGCCTCTCAACACTAATCGCGGCAAGACTCCCCATACTAGGAGTCTTCCTACTCAAGGCATCGGCCACCACATTGGCCTTCCGGGGTGATACAAAATGGTCATGTCGTAGTCCTTGAGCAACTCAAGCCACCTACGCTGTCTCAAGTTCAGATCCCGCTGAGTGAATATGTACTGTAGGGCTCCTATAATCAGTAAATACCTCGCAATGAAACACCATATAGGTAATGCCTCCACAGCTTAAACACAAATACCACAGCCGCCAACTCCAAATCATGAGTGGGTAATTCCTCTCGTGTGCCTTCAGCTGTCTAAAGGCATAGGCTACAACCTTACCCTTCTGCATCAAAACACCTCCAAGTCCAACACCCGAAGCGTCACAATAAACAGTAAATCCAGCACCCTCCTCTGGCAAAGTCAAGAAAGGTGCTGAAGTCAATAGGGATTTGAGCCTTTGGAAGCTCGCCTCACACTCGGGTGACCAATGAAAAGGAACCGTCTGCTGAGTCAATCTGGTCAACAGCGCAGCTATAGTAGAGAATACCTGAACAAAACGCCGATAGTAACCCGCCAAGCCAACAAAAACTACGAATCTCGGTAGGTGATGTAGGTCTAGTCCAACCCTGAACCGCCTCAATCTTGGCCGGATCAACCCTAACTCCATCCTTAGACCACCACGTGCCCTAAGAAAGCCACTGACTCAAGCCAAAAACTCACACTTAGACAATTTGGCATACAACTTCTCATCTCTTAACTTCTGTAGCACGGCCCTCAAATGACAAACATGATCCGCCTCGGTATTGGAATATACCAAGATGTCATCAATAAACACAATCACGAAGGAATCCAAGTATGGGCGAAACACTCCATTCATTAACTCCATGAACGTCGCAGGGGTATTGGTGAGCCCAAATGACATCACCAAAAACTCATAATGACCATATCGTGTGCGAAAAGCTGTCTTTGCCACATCTGAAGGCTTAATCCTCAACTGATGATACCCAGATCTCAAGTCGATCTTAGGGAACAAGGCTGCTCCCTGAAGCTGATCAAACAAGTCATCAATACGGGGAAGGGGATATTTGTTCTTCACCGTTACCTTGTTCAACTGTCTATAGTCAATACACATCCTCATCGACCCATCTTTCTTTTTTCACAAATAAGACCGGTGCACCCCAAGGCGACACACTAGGGCGTATGAATCCTTTACTCAATAAGTCCTGAATCTGATCCTTCAACTCCTTCAACTCAGCTGGAGCCATACGATAAGGTGGAATAGATATGGGCTTGGTGCCCGGCTCCAAGTCGATAGAGAAGTCAATATCACGAACAGGAGGAACACCAGGTAGATCCTCGGGAAACACATCAGGGAACTCCTGAACCACCGGAATAGACTCCATGGCCGGTGACTCAGCTCCAACATCCCGAATAAAGGCCAAATAAGATAAACAACCCCGGTCAATCATCCTCTGAGCCCGAATATGAGATATGACCCTGTTGGGATACGAACCACTAGTCCCTCTCCACTCCACTCTAGGAATACCTGGAATAGCTAAGGTGACAGTCTTAGCATAACAATCAAGAAGCGGCATGATAGGGGGAAGGCCAATCCATACCCAATATGACATCAAAGTCTAACATATCAAGAAGAATCATATCCACCCAAGTCTCATACCCCGATAAGACAACAAGACAAGATCGATATACTCGATTTCACCACTAAGGGTTCACCTACGGGTGTAGAGACTCTAATAGGCACAGACATACGATCACAAGTCAACTCAAGGCCGGAATCAAAATATGTAGACACATATGAGAATGTAGAACCAGGATCAAATAACACGGAAGCAGGCCGATGACAAACTGAGACGATACCTGTGATAACTGCATCAGAAGCCTCAGCCTCAGGCCTCCCAGGAAAAGCATAACACTGGGCACCTCTGCCCCCACTCTGTGAACCTGAGGCGCCACTAGCACATCTACCCGAAGCTCGTCCGCCTCTACCAGATGCCGGTCCCCGGCCCCGACCTCTAGCCGGAGGTGCTGAATCTCTCTCTGGGACCGCGGAGACAGTACGGTGTGGTCCAGACTGAGTCTGATGTGGACACTGACGAATCAAGTGGCCTTGATCACCGCAACCATAACAAGACCTCGGTGTGGATCCTGACTGTGAAGAACCCGAAGTAATGCTATAACCACCTCGACCTAAACCTGGAGGACCCCGAGTTGCTGGCCCACCCTCGATAGCTGGTAATGAAGCATGTACTGGCCTCTGACGCAGGAAAGACCCGCCTCCCCTGTGTGGGCCCCTACTTCCTGACGAGGTACCCGAATACTGACCACTTGTACGGACACTCTTGGGCCCACCAAAATCATCCCGCTCAAGCAACTCAGCCTCTCTGACTGCACTTACTATAGTCTGGAAGGAAGCACCCTCTCGAGATGATCTAAACACATAACTACGAATAGTGGGAGTCAAACCCCTGACAAATCTGCGAATCCGCTCAGGCTCACCTGAAATCAAAGCAGAGGCATGTCTCGACAACTGACAGAATCGAGCCTCGTAACCTGCGACTGACATGCTACCCTGCACCAAACTCTCAAACCTCATACGGCTCTCCTTCTGTACACTCTAAGGGATGAAACGACCCTCGAAGGCACTAGCAAACTCACTCCACTCCATGGGAGGAGATCCCGCTGGTCTCGAACTCATGAAGGTCCTCAACCACTCCCTAGCGACACCGCGTAACTGAAGGGACACAAATCGGACGCCCCTCTCATCTAACATGAGTACCGCCACCAACATCTCTCGACTCAAGGTCAAAAACTCGTGAGCATCATCAGTCTTAGCACCATGAAACTGAGGTGGTTTCATTTTCTGAAACCGCTTATAGCAGACCTGGTCATCATCTGCCAAGGCCACCTCAAGGGCCGCCGGTACACCTACAACCGGTGCTGGAACCTGTGGTGGCTGAACCACCGGCTCTGGAACCACTGGAATCTGATGCTGATAACCAGGGGCCTGTGCCCCTACCCCAGCTGTAACCCCGCTGGTATACCTGTTGCACCCTGAGCAAGACGCTCCAATAACCCAAATATCCTGTCGAGTCTGTCATCATGAACTGGGGATGCATAGCCCGCAGGAGCCTGCTCTGCAGCTACTCCAATCTGTGGCTCAGGTGAAGGCTCTCTACCTCGGCCTCGGGCAGGTGCCGCTTCTCTGGCACGGCCTCGACCACGTCCTCGGCCTCTAGCCCGACCTCTACCCCTAGCTGGGGCCTCAACTCTGACCTCGGGGGCTGCCTCCCCCCTAACTCTGGTAGCTCTAGCCCTCGGCATCTGCCAAAAACAACATGCGATACTCAGCACCCACGATAACAACCTCGCACGATAAGAACGGAATAAAAAAAAAAGTCTTTCCTAACAGTCTTCATAGCCTCTCGAAGATAAGTACAGACGTGTCCGTACCGATCCTCAAGACTCTACTAAGACTTGGTTTGTACATGTGAGACCTTCGAACCTGGGCTCTGATACCATTTTTGTCACACCCCAAAACCGGATGTGATGGCACGTGCCCAAACCCCACCGGACACGTAAGCCTAACACCCAAAAACCCGACGATGCGGAATTAATAAAACAAGAATAAGATAGAAAGATAAGCGAAAGTCTTTAAATAAACTCAACATAACCCCAGAATTGGTTGTCACATGTACAAACCTCTAATACGGAATCTGAATAAAATATACAAGTCTCATAGTAAAGTTCTAGGATAGAACAGAACAATAAATATAGATAACTTGAGGGCACGTCTGGATTGAACCGTTACCTCTCAAGTAAGTCTGGAAGCTCTAATCTGAAGATGAGTAATAAGTCGGATCTGATAGAACTGTCAACCTACACAACTGTGTAGAAGCAAGGGTGAGTACCAAAAGCAACAGGTACTCGCAAATAACACTAAACTAAGCTAAACTAGCAGCTACAAACAACTCCTTTCAATCCCAACCGAACCACCGAAACTTCATTCTAACAGCGAACCAACAACCTATACTACATAATTCATAATCAACAGATATATCCAACAGTGTCTCAACATCAACCTCATATCCTCATGTAAGAACAAATAGATCATATATCACATGAAGAGGGGAAAATAGGTAAAGTCCACAAACCACAGACAAAGATGAAGTCAAATGCGATGCAAATGCAATAATGATGTCATGTAGTCGTGATGCATGTCTGTCCTAAGATACACATCTGTTGACGTAATCAGACCGCGCTGAATACTCAAATCAGAACCCATGGGGGCCACACATGGACCATGTATCACCGCCGGAACCAGATCCTATCGGCATCCAAATCGCTAGCCGGAGCTAGTCCATCTCATATATCTCTAGCCGGAGCTAGTCTCAACTGTGTTTCATATCCATCCATCCTCATATCGGTGTCTCAGAACTCATGCAACAAATAGTTCACACATGGGATGAATAATGAATATGCACATGTCATCAATCACAATCATTTCATGATCACATCATAGTATTACACATCATCTGTCTCAATCACAACCATATCGCGATCACATCATAGTATTACACATTAAGTCTTTCCCTTTTGTGAGCTTCCAAATCAATGTCATCTATTCAAATAAATAATCAAAATAAGATTTTTAAACTAACAACACTCATATTACTACATGTCCAGTCTAAACCCAAAAGCTCACCTAAATTTGTAATCAAGTTCCTAATCTTGATGCCAATAAAATGTCAAATCTCATTTTTTCCAAATTTCAAGCCTAGGGTTAATTTTCAATTTCTCCAATATCATAAATCTAATGGCATTTATATAATACAATACACACAACACTTAATTAGATATAACAATATGTCAAAACTTGAATCATAAAAAAATTTAAAATAAATAAATAAATAGAAATTCAACGTTAAGTTACAATTTCAGTAACTACAACTTTGAGGAAATCCTAAAACCTAATGTCAATATACACCATATTGTCATAATCATTCATCAATGATGTTTCATAATTATCTATTATTGGCCACAATTATTTGCCATCATTACACACAATTACTTACTAACTATGGGAAAGAATTCAACAGAAATCACATAGTGCTTTAAGAGTTCTCCTCAAGAATCTCACATATTCCCTTCGTAGTTTGCTAGAGACGGGTTTAGTATGAAAAAATATTGACCCCTATTTTTTTAATTAATTTTGTTCATTTTGTTATACATAGGTCAAGTTGTAAGAGTATTAAATAAATTATAGGCTTGGCCCATTAACCACCCAATAAAATAATGTATATATAAATATATAAAGGAGGATCTTCAACCCGTTGATCAATGATCAGGAAATCTATTTATCAATTTTCTCAGATTTTTGGAGTTTTTTTCACGTTAATTGAATTTAATTAATTAATTAAAGTTTAAAAAACAGAAAGACACCATTTAAAATTATAATGGCAGCCCTTAACCGTTTCCTCAAATTAAGGCTATAATAATTGTAGATATCGTTTAGAATTCACCCTCATTTTACACGTCTCCAGGTACACCTCAAATTTACCCTCATTTTGTTTTCCTTCTTTATTATTGTAATTTGAACATAAATTATTTAGAATTAGAACAAAATTGATTCGCTATTACTATTCTAACTGTGAATAGAAAATATATCTAACCTTCATATTGTCTTTTCTAGAAATATGGCAGGAAGTTCCAAATATTTTGGCTAGATCTTTTTATGGGAAGTGTGTCGCTTTTTATGGAATATTATCAAATATGAGTTGAAAGTGATGTTTAAATTTTGGTTTTCCTCCAAATTTACATACTGTTCTTGTAATTTTATTTTATTTTATTTGGTTTTCCACTCGCAAGGAACTCGGATATATATGGATTCACGCGGGCGTAAGACTCTACTCGGCAGGAAGTACTTCCTATCAAAACTTTTTCATACTAAAGACTAGAATCGAGACCTCTAATTAAGAGAGTACCAGCTCCGTCTATATCACCACATCCATAGTATCTTTTCGTAACTGCTTATAAGTTTTTGCCTGTGATTATATGTAAAAAAAAATGTGAATATATATTAATTCATTCGTATAGTCCTTTTTCCTTGTACAAAATACATAGTAGTATTTTAGTATAGGAATTGTAGTTAATTACTAAATTGATATTGTAATGTCAATATTTTTAAAAATGGTATCTATACACCTCCATTATTTTTGCAACCATGAGTAATCATTAACAAAAAATTAACAATGACCTTATTTTTTAGTGAAGCGGTGGTTGTGAGTGAGTGATTTAGAATTTTAATATGTACTCTATCTATTCCCTTATTCTTCTGTAATTTTTTTCGTTTTTATTCTATATATATTACCTTCTTTTTTCTGTTTTATTTTCTAAAATCATAGACTAACGGATAAATATGTATACCTATTATTAGACATTTAGTTTGTACTTAAACTTTCCTTCCTCAATAGATAGCTGGAGAAAGAATCGGAAGTTGCAATTGGTAATCTTAATTGACGATCCTCAATGTAACTTTTTGAAAATTATTCCAAGGGTTTGAGACCGGCTCGAGATCTTCTATTTAGAGTACTTAACAATCTATATATCTAATATGAAGTTGGAGAAAAGAAAAGTGAGTGAGTCATCTCTTTGACCAAAATCTTATTTATCTTTTTCTCATTTTTTAAAATATATTTATTTCTTATTGTCATACAAAAATAAATGGGTCAATTACTACAATTTCATATAGTCATATTCTTTAAAAGAAAATTTTGACCATCTTTATTTTCATACTTTCATGACTTTTGAGTTTTGATGACCATAACTCCTAATATATATATATATATATATATAAAGAGGAACATAGATAAGATGAGGTGGCACCTCTCTATGCTCTCCATTTATATTTTATCCCTTTTTTTTTCTTTTTTTGACCATTTTTCTTCATTTAATTATTTATTTTATTTTTATTATCTCTTAAAGTTTTTATATTCAATTACTTAACTTTTCACTTTTCACTATAATATATCTTCTTTATTAGATATAATGTGCATATATTTATACTCTCATATTTTTCAATTTTTCATATTTATAACCCTTAAATATTAAATATGGAAGTCAAGATATCTTATGGTATTCCTCCATTATTTTCTATATAAATTCATATTTTTTGTTTCATGAGATTCTATCCAAAGTTACCTTTCATTTTCACTATAGTATTGTATTCATGTTTTTGTTTGGCTTGAAAAAAGAAGAAGAAAGTTCTTCAATAGTGATAGGCCCGTGAAGTGGATATTGAAAAGAGCTTAGATAATAACTATAGTATTGTATTCATGTTTTTGTTTGGCTTGAAAAAGAAGAAGAAAGTTCTTCAATAGTGATAGGCCTATTAAGTGGATATCGACAAGAGCTTAGATAATTATGTATTGATTTTATTTTATTTTTTAATTTTTAATGATTAATTCATAATGATATGTGTATTGTACTATTTTTTTTTCTTTCTTTTTTCTTATGTATCTCTATGATGCCTCTTAAGTTTAATTTTTATACGAAGAAAGATTTTGAATAGCGATAGACTTGTGAAGTGGATATCAACAAGAGTGATGTTTCTCTGCTTTTGTTTGATTTAAAAGAAGAAGAAGAAAACTCTTGAATATTGATAGGCTTGTGAAATAGATATATATCGACAAGATCTTAGACAATTATGAATTTATTTTATTTTTCCTTCTATTTTTAACGATTAAAGTCTTAATGAAATGCATATTGTATTAATTCTTTCGTTCATTCATTTTTTTCTTGTGCGTCTTTATGATGCTTCTTAAGTTTAATTTTTATACGAACTTCTGATTGTTGTAAGTTTATAATTTCTTTTAACTCAAATTAATATTTTAAATTGCTAGAGTAGATCCTAAAGAAATACCACTTCGGACTTCCTCACGAATTTATCTTAATTATGGTTGAAATTCTGCTATAAGTACAAAACAAATTTAAAAATTATTTTCTCTTGGTTCAAATTAGTAACTTAATTTGAAAAATTTGTTAATTACTAATCAAAATTTTAATATTTATAATTGATTGCTTAAAATAAATAAATTTTATTGATTAAAATGTATTCTTTATTTGGTGTTTGTTATGTAAGTTCTTAAAACTATCGAGAAATACACTTGCGTGAATTTTTTAAAAAAAATTATATACACAAAAAGAAACATGTATATTATCAAAATAATTGAGTTACAATCATTGTTATAGATGTTATAAAGAAAATGTAAAACTTACTTTTTCATCACAAGGTCAAGTTGTATTAATTTTATATGACTCCATAATAATTATTTATTATTTTTCTACAAAATTTAATTCATTAAACATAATTACAATTAATATTTGGTTAAAGGAGAGCGGAAAAGATCGAAATGAATAAAGTCAAATTTAATAAAGCAAATGAATGATATAAAATATTTACTAATATTAGTTTGTTTTATACTAAGAGGATTATAAATTAGTGCTAGATTTATCACTAAAATTTAAAATATAAAGATGAAGTATGTATATGTAGTCAAATATATATTGTATGGATAAATAGGTACGTAGAAGTTTCCACAATTAAAACATCACTCGCTATTTAATCGTAACCATTACTTATTTACATTAAAAGTAGATTAATTATAATAAACAAACCTAATATATCTAATCTATTCTTTAAAATTATATTTATTTATTTCTTCTTCTATTACTTTTTTTTTACTTTGAAAAAGAGTGTATTTATGTTATTTATTTTAAAATAATAATAATTACAAGAATGTTCTTTCATTTGTAAAGAAGATGATTACATGTAACAAAAAATGTTTTTTCCCTATGGAACCAAATTATACATCTACACATTTATAGGAAGGTATAATATAATTATTTTATTTTATATTCTTTTTATGTAAGAAGAAACTCTCAAAAAATATTTAAAATTTTCAACTAAAATTCACATTATATATATATATAAAGTAAAGAAATTATTATATATATGTTACCTCTTCTATTTAAATAATATTTAATAATGTATTTGTATTTTTTCATGACCTTGCGAAGCGCGGATGAATTCACTAGTTAATTATATAATAAATACATGTCAACTAAATAATCGTAGTTATCGATTAGTTCAAACTTTTCATTTGAAATTTACGAAAAGAGTCTTTTATGAAAGAGAACTAGTTCTCAAAATAGCCTAACGGGTCATTACACAATATGAGCAGAAATCTATAAATTTTAAGCATAAAAATTTTCAACCCACAGAATACTGATTAACTTTCAAGCACATTTCAATACACCTATTAAGTTAACCATATATTAGGTGTGTTTGAGTTGAATTATACAAACAAACATTATATTGGATGACTAAATTTTAATCCAAGGACTAATTTAATTAATACATTCCATCAAAGGCTCCATAGAGGTAAACAACATCTTTATTGAGCAACTCCACACTCATGTCATTTTTATTGTGGTTGTTCATATTAGATAAGTTTATATTGAAGTTCTATAATCCCTTTGCCTTTAGCCTAGCAGATTAGTTTTCAGTTTAATTTTCATTTGTTTGTAATGACTGTGATTTTGAGGGACATGAATGTTCATTGAAGAAAATTCTGGATGATTTTCACAAAGAACAATATTTTAGGCTAATATTATTTTTTGTCTATTTTAAAAATATTGCAAAAATATAAATTTTATGTTTGATAAAATGTGATTGTATTATAACACCCTCCAAAGTCCAATCTAAAATAGCTGATATGATACTCAAATTTTAGATTGAATATCTCTAAGATCAGAATTCACATTCAGGAGGCTACAACTTGATAATTCAAAATAAATTTTTTTTATTAAATCACATTTTTGAATAAAACTTCTAGTATATTTATGCAAACAGAAAATTTTCACTATTCAAATGATAATGAAATGAAAATTAGATTGTATAGGTCAATTAAAACATCAACGTAGAATCAATTATAAAAAAAATCTAGCGATGAAGAAATAATCAGTTAACTTATTTATCTCTACTTGAATTAATTGGAAAGAAAAGTGGAAAAAAATCTTAATCTCATATTATAGAATTTTGACTACATAATTGCAACCTACCATATCTTAGGGGAAATAGACTATAATAGTAATGAATGTATGAAACAATCCTAGTCAATATCTAATTTAAATGAGATGACTAATTATATAAAGATGCTGTAGTCATTTAAAATTTATTAAATATAAATTTATAAAATAATTCGAATTATATTAAATTTATGAATATATTAGTCTAAATAAATATTAAGGATTAATATAATTGAGTTAACTATTTAAATCTAATAAATATAGATTTAATTAAAGCCCGCTCCATAAAGCACATATGTCATGCCTTTTAAATCTGATTGGCTGAAGGGAATCATATTCCTATCACAACTCCTCTATTTTAAAACTATAAATAGGGGTACTCATAATTCAGAAAAAAAAAATAGGAATTCGAACAAGAAGCTAGAGAAAGCTCGTGGATCAAAAGCCGCAATTTCTCTACAAGCTACAAGTTCAAGAATTCGAGAATTGAAGAATTCAAGTGTTCAAGTTCAAGATTTGAAGAAGTCAAGATCAAGATAAAGTTCAAGTTCAAGAACGATCAAGATCAAGACCGTCGGATTCAAGATCAAGACCGTCGGATTCAAGATCAAGATCGAAGCCCTTGGATTCAACTAGAAGTCAAGATCAAGATAAAATTCAAGTTCAAGAACGATCAAGATCAAGACCGCCGGATTCAAGATCAAGCTTGAAGCCCTTGAAATAAACTAGAAGTCAAGATCAAGATTAAGTTAAAGTCCAAGTTCATCAAAGATTCAAGAACAAGCTAAAGAGCCCTTGATTTTATTTTCGAAAAGGCGAATTCAGAGAAATCATAGAGATTGTAACACTCGCACTTTGAAATCAATAAACGATTGTTGCGATAATTTTTCCGTTCTTGATTGTTATTTTCTCGACGTGAATTTTATTGTCTACAAATTCTGGCACTCCCAGTGGAACAATCTCTACCTCTTATCTCAACTTTTCAAGCATCAAAGAATATCAAAATGACTTGCACTATAGCAGAACGACTAGCAAGCTTGACTAAAGCAATTAAACGAAGTGTGCTCACGAATAAGATGTTAAACTTTCCAAGCAAACAAATAGGATGGATAACATGATCGAAAGAAGATCGAGTCAAGCACCTCTGAAGCTTTCTAATATTCAAGACAAAGGAGAGTCTTGCGTAAAGCAAATAAAGATCAAAGAGATTCATATCTCAGCTGAAGGCTTGATTCCAATTGATCAATTGAAGGACTTTATCATCGAGGCTATAGAAGACAAATCTGAGTCTTCATCCAAATTTTATCCCACATATGCAAATCCATATACACAAAGGATTGATAACTTGAAAATGTCTGAGGGATATCAACCTCCGAAGCATCAACAATTTTATGGCAAAGGAAATCTCAAACAACATATAGCGCACTTTATCGAGACTTGCAATGATGTTGGGACATATGGTGATTATCTTGTTAAAGAGTTCGTTCGATATCTCAGAGAAAATGCCTTTGATTGGTACACAGATTTAGAACCTAATTCTATAGATAGTTGGGAGCAGTTAGAGCAAGATTTTTTTAATCATTTCTATAGCACGAGACGTGTCGTTAGTATGATTGAACTTTCAAAGGCTTGTTAAGGTGAAGATGAGCTAGTTTTTTACTTTACCAATCGCTGGAGAAGTCTGAGCCTCAACTGCAAAGATCGTCTTAGAGAAACTTCTAGCAATGAAATGTGCATCCAAGGCATGAACTGGGTCTTCGCTACATTTTGCAAGGACTAAAGCCCAATGCATTCGAAGAGTTGGCAACTCGTGCACATGACATGGAATTAAGTATGACTTTAAGAGAATATCAACGATCTCTTATCTATGTACTTCGTGAAGATGAAGATATAGAAAAACTCCAAAGTGGGGGCAAGTCTACATCCGAAGATGACTTTGAAGAGTCAATGTATATCTAGACGCTCCTTAACGCATGAGCTTAAGCTGCAAGTTACAACGCTCCTTAACGCATGAGCTTAAAATGCAAGTTACAATGCTCCTCATCACATGAGCCTAAATGTTCAAGTCATAATGCTCCTCATCGCATGAGCCTAAACTGCAAGTTACAACGCTCCTTAACGCATGAGCTTAAACTGCAAGTTACAACATGCAATGACCTGATTCCCGTCGATACAGAAAAGTTGGAAAGAATTGGGGCCAGAAAACTTTTTCGTAGTAACTTGAGATTTCCTAGCATAGTCCAGATTTGGACGAAATCGGAGTTAGTGTGGTCTAGGAAAATCTGGTAACAAATGAGATATACATTAATAAATTTGATTACATGAATGGATAACTAAGACGTTAAGGAACTCGTACGACTTAACGGAATTGAATTTGGGCGAGTAGAACTCCTGAAACTGAACTTAGCGTGAACATGTATTTTCTGAGTGTCATGGGATGAAGGTGTGTTGTGAAAATGGGGGTTTGAAAATCTTAAATTGCTCACTGGTTCCATGCAAGCCGTTGTGGCTGAATTATTCTCGCCAGGGCCCGCTATGGTGGGTTGGAGCCGCCATAGCGGGACAGATGTGACTTAAGTCGGAAATGAAACCCCAAAAATGTTTTACTCTGCACTTTTCGACTTTGATAGCTAAGGAACGACCCCAAGTGTGTTCTTGACGATTTTTCACCATTCTTGAGGCTAAGGGTAAGGTTTTTACTTCCGGAATCCATATTTTGATCCGTAGAACGTAGTTTCTTGGGTAATTATCACTGGGGAAAGGTTTTGATCTGAAGTTAATGGTGGAAAAAATACTAATTTGGGTATTGGGATCTTGGGTTGGCCTAGGATTGATAATGTTGATTATAATCCGGGTAATTAGGCCTCGTTTATTGATCCTTGCATTAATTTTATGTTTTTAGACCATGAACAAACGGGAAGAATCTGGAAAGGGGAGATTCAAGTGCCTTAGGGGATTCAAGTTTGGATTTAAGGTAGGTGATGGTTGTGATTTCATGTTGGTGTGATATATATTTGTAATTGCTTATTATAATGCATGTATGTATGCGAATGTTGCATTATTGATCACCCTAATCGTGAATGAGGATAATTGAGTAATTGTATGCCATGAATCACCTCTTGTTGTATGATTGTGAGAATATACATTGTGATTGTGATTATGGTTTGTTGAATGGATCAAGTATTGTATTCCGACACACTAACTTGGATCGATTGCCACATTTAGGCATAAATATTGGATTGGGTACCACGAACCGGTACACTAACAGTTTGGGTTCCATGTGAGGACCATTGAATTGGATTCTGTGAGAGGACCATTGAATTGTGTTGTGTATCTATTTGTGTTGATTACGTTCATATCTAATGGTGATTGAGGTTGAAAGATTGTTTGTTGCTCTAAATTGATAATCAGTGTGTATTATTGAGAACGTGGGATGCTACATTGATCCTGAAAAGATGCCTAATATTGTATATGTTCGGTATATACCGGTTTTATAATGTTGTGGTTACTTGCATGTGTTTCACTTATTGGGATAGCCGTGTAATCCTACCAGTACACTGTAGTTGTAAGCTTATACTGCACTTGTTTGTTCTTTGTTGAGTACAGGGAATCTTTAGGTGGCTATTGATAAATCTCAAGTGACTATTGATCGTGACCGGATTCAAAGATGAGCCAGTTTTTTTAGGCTGCCATGGATCTCTCTTGTTTAAGTCCATTCTTTTCGAGCTCACACTATTTGTTTATGGTGTTTGTTTAGTTTCGTGGTTGTTCCCCTTGTTCTTAGACTTGTCGTTAGTAGAGTTTTGGTACAATGACATTCAGGTTCTAGGGGTTGTTCTTCCGCATTTAGTTTGACTAGTTGTTTGTTAAAACCATGGAGTTTATGGGGACTCCATTTCTATAGTCATTTAAACCTGCTTCCGCATCTTTAAATGTCTTAGTTTTCATAAAATTTGTTTGTTTGGGTTGTAGTAATGGTTCTCCCACCGGCGGATTTGCATGGGTGCCAATCACGACGGTCTAGTTCGTGACAAAGTTGGTATCAGAGCCCTAGGTTCATTGATCTCATTGTACCAAAACGAGTCTAGTAGAGTCTTGCGGAACGGTATGATGACGTCCGTACTTTTCTTCAAGAGACTAGGACTTTAGGAAAAACTCACTTATTTCTAGTCCTTCGTGCTATGACTTGAATCCAATTGGTATCTGGCGATACAAATTGATATCTTTCCTCCTTCACTCTATGGTCCGAACTAGAGCAACAAAAGTGGTAACACCATCACTAGGAAGAGAGAATGTGCATAGACTACCGACAGTTGAATAGGGTCACCATTCAAAACAAGTATCCATTGTCTCGGACAGATGACCTTTTGACCAATTGCAAGGTGCATCGGTTTTCTCTAAGATTGATTTAAGGTCTGGTTACTATCCGTTAAAGATTGAGGCAATTAAGAATTGAGTTTGACCAAGTTCTATGATTGAAATTAGCAGTTTTGTGAGGCTCGCTAGCTACTACTGTCGCTTGTGGTATAAGTTGAGTCCAATTGGTATCTCCCGATTCCAATTGGTATCTCAACTAAATGAACTAGATGTCGTAGTCCCGACTGAAGGGACGCAAGCAAATTAATTGGAACTGAGAAGGTTCCAATTAGTATATAGCCTTAGGGGTCGTATAAGGATAGATGATCAATAATGGTAATTTTGGAATGAACTAATTAAAGAATTTGGACTTGTCTGCAAATTGTAACTGCTTGAGTGTCGTGAAACTTGTTGCGAAAAGAAAGTCATCACGAGATTACGTGCAAGGGTAAATTACGATGTGCTTTGTAAGTGCGAAATCTGGACGTACGTTGCGACCAACTGTTAACCGTGTGAGAGTCTGGGTGTATCCTCGTGATATGTGTGTGGTTGTGTTGAAATGATGTAAAAGGATTCTAAAGTGTGTACTTCGTTGGATTGACCGAGGGGTAGACAATGATTGTTCTCGCTAAAGGGATTTTCTTAAATGCCTAGTTACAGCCGGGAAATCTAGGGGTAATATAGAAAAGAAAGGAACACCAGAAATTGTTGGAAGGGGTTCTATTTTCGTCAGAGACGCTGGGGCAGGATAATCTTGCCAGCGCGAGATCGCCAGTGAGGGATTTCTCCTGCTAGAGCGAGACAGGGAGAGATAGAATCTCAGCCCTATCTCTCAAGTGTTCCCTAGTCACAATTAAGGACCCTAAATCGTACCCGAACTAACCCCCGCGATCTAATTCAATGTTCAGCAATCGAATATAAGTTATAAGGTGTGTTAAAATTATGGAGAACCTGGGCATATGAGGAGGAAATCAGCGAGGCCGTGGAGGTCGGGGAAATGGTAATGCTGGTAGAGGAGTAATGCAGCCAGGCGATGAAGTTGCCCGTCAAGACAACAAGGCTCAATTATATGTTTTTCTGGGAAAGGCCGAGTTGAGGTGTGTGATGCATTGGTCACTAGTGCTACTCTTGTCTGTACCCGGATTGCTATTATTTTGTGTGATCTGGATTTTACTTATTCGTGCGTGTTAGTTCAATTGCCTTGGGATTTGATGTGGTTTGTGTTATACTTGATGCTCTCATCCATGTTTCTACCCCAGTTGAAGAATCAGTAATAGTCACCCTTGTATATCGTGTTTGTCCTATTGTGTTTAGGGATTTTCAGACTTGGGTTGATTTGGTTATGTTGGATATGACTGACTTGATATAATCTTAGGCATGACTTAGTTGTCCCCCCTATTATACTGGGCTAGGAAACTGGTAGGGCGGGGTTGTTTGGCTTATTTGGTTCATGTCTGGGGTGTTGAGGTTGAGTCTACCTCTACTGAGTCTATTATTGTGGTATCTGAGTTTTAAGGAAGTGTTTCCTACGGATTTGTCTGGTATGCCTCCATATAGAGATACAGATTTGCATTGACTTGGAAACTGATACTTGCACCATTTCCATCCCTCCGTATTGTATGACTCCAGCAGAATTAAGAGAGCTTAAAGCACAAATCCAAGAGCTTCTTAATAAAGGGTTCATCCGTTATAATGTTTCCAAGTGGGGTGCTCCTGTCTTGTTTGTTAAGAAGAAGAAGGGTAGTATGAGGACTGATGATTTTATCTTAATCCAAAAGGGAGTGGATTAATACCAGAATGGCAAGCTTATGGATAAAGAAAGTTCCATTGAGTATACTTGAGTGAAGGAAATTGAAGATTTTAGTAAGAAAGTGTGTACCAAGATTGGGTTAGTCCTTTAAATTTGATGAGTATACTTGAGTTTTAGGTGTCATATTGATGAAAACGGTTGACTTTATAGTGATAGTCACGGATGATTGAGTGTAATGGTAATAAGAGTTCGCGATGGATTGTGATGGGATGCAACTATATAATAAGATTGTTGGTTAAGCAAATTGTTGTATAGTAATTACGACTTGCGAGTATCTAAGGTTGAGGTTTTCCAATTTTTTGTGAGTAAAGTGGTTGTATGGAAAGTTTTAAGAGATGGTGGGACACCACTCGAACCGAATTTTAAAGAGCTAGAGTTATAATAGTGGGATGTAGTACAGCCTTTAGAGAGAGGCTAGAGCAAGAATATTTTATTTGATTGCAAAGGCTAAAGAAATATCTTTAGAGGGGTAGATAATTGGATTCAGAGACGCGTGATTTCATTTGTTTTGTTGTGGCTATGGTAATGGTGTCACGGATCCATCAAGTTGATCAAAAACTATCGAAAAAGACTTGAGAAGGGAGTGTGCGGATATTAGCTTGAGTGTGTTGACAAGTGCTTGGTTTTGTTTTTGAGTCTAGTAATGAGTATGATTGAAATTTTAGCAAAATATATGGTAAGATCGATGGAGATGCGATCAATGATAAACAGAGATCCATGAATTCATAAAAATCTTCAAGGTGCAAGCTAATGTTGATAGAGAAAGGGACTGTGTTATATGGTGGAAATTACAATTCAAATTTTTCATTGTGAGTCTACATTCATGGTGATGTATTTTGTCAAGGTATGAATTGGCAAGGTGAGAAATGATCAATTGTATCCGGTATTGAGCATTTGAAAGGACTTACACCTGGGGTAAGTCGTAAGTTTATTACTGTTGATTATTAAGAACCTAAGAAAGGTTTCATTTTTAAAAGTGTTGGTTTATAATAAGGTAAAAGGTCGGAGTGTTTATGATAGTTGTTAGTGTTGTGAGTATGATTCACTAGCTATGCTCTAGTGTGTTTTCACTTTTGTGAGTGGATCCCTAATGGTGGGTCAGGGGTACCAAATCATGTGATGTTCTCTTGGTTGAGTGGGAAGATTGGGAAGATTTGGTTATTTCGAATGAAATAATTGGTGTTGTCTTGGAGTTGTTAAAGTATTTTAGTGTTTCTACATGTATCACCTTGCTTATGAGAATTTATAGAAGAGCTACCATTTGTATTTGTGGTTGTCCGGCAATCTTAATATTCATCTAGTCGTCGAGGTCATGTATCGATTATGTGTGGTTCAATGTGGGGATCATTGGGTCCAATTCTACTGTTCTTAAGAGGTAATCTGCAATTACTACATTTAGTATTTCGATAGTGTTATTGGAGGGGTTGTATGCTTGGACATATCCCTCAATGAGTATCTGATTTCTAAAGATCAAAATTGTTGTAACTTAAGCTCATGGAAATTTATGTTGTGGGATGGAGATATTGTTAAGAACTATAATTGTTTGGGTATTATGAGTGTATGTTGGTTGATTCAGGTTCATTTCTACTTGTAGCAAGTATTGACTTGGAATTTTGTTATGCTTAAGTGTTAAAGGATTCGTCCAGATGTTTGTGTCAAGGTTTTTGATAACATGTTGTAGACGTGTGTACGATCAACTTTGGTGGTTGTTGGGAGCCGCTTTTGTAGTAGTTAAGTTTACATACAACAATATTTATCACTCGAGTATTGAGATGACTTCATTGAGGCATTGTATGGGAGGATGTGTAAGTATTCAATTAGTTGGTTTGGGGACGAAGATTATATCATAAAGTGAGACTTAGTATTGTTAAACAAGACCTTGGTATGAGGAAGAACTAGTTGAAATTCTTGATCACGATGTCCGGAAGCTAAAGACATACGAGACAAGTATCCCTAGTAATTCGACGTTCAGATACTACCCTACCCTTACTTTAGCCAGTCTTTCCTAGTTGATCACTCGGGACGAGTGATGGGTAAATTGGTATCTATTGTAACGATCTGATTTCCATCGTTATGGAGAAGCCAATGGGGAAAGAATTGGGGCCAGAAAAGTTTTTCGTAGTAACTTGAGATTTCCTAGCCTAGTCCAAATTTGGACGAAATTAGAGTCAGTAAGGTCTAGGGAAATCTGGTAACAAATAAGATATCAATTAATAAATTTGATTACATGAATGGATAACTAAGACGTTAAAGAACCCGTACAACTTTACGGAATTAAATTCGGGCGAGTAGAACTCCTGAAACTGAACTTAGCGTGAACGGGTATTTTCTGAGTGTCATGGGATGAAGGTGTGTTGTGAAAATGGGGTTTTGGAATTCTTAAATTGCTTACTAATTCCATGCAAGTCGGAATTAGTGACAGCTGTGGCGGGTTGGGGCCGCCATAACGGGATAGATACGACTTAAGTTGGAAATAAAACCCCAAAAATATTTTATTCTGCACTTTTCGACTTTGAGAGCTAAGGAATGACCCCAAGTGTGTTCTTGACGGTTTTTCACCATTCTTGAGACTAAAGGTAATGTTTTTACTCATTGAATCCATGTTTCAATCCGTAGAACGTAGTTTCTTGGGTAATTATCATTGGGAAAAGGTTTTGATCTGAAGTTAATGGTGGAAAAAAACCCTAATTTGGGTATTGGGATCTTGGGTTGACCTAGGGTTGCTAATGTTGATTATAATCCAGGTAATTAGGCCTCATTTATTGATCCTTGCGTTAATTGTATGTTTTTAGACCACGAACAAACTGGAAGAATATGAAAAGGGAAGATTCAAGTGTCTTAGGGGATTCAAGCTTGGATTCGAGGTAGGTGATGGTTGTGATTTCATATTGGTGTGATATATGTTTGTAATTGCTCATTATAATGCATGTATGTATGCGAATGTTGCATTATTGATCACCCTAATCGTGAATGAGGATAATTGAGTAATTGTATGCCATAAATCACCTCTTGTTGTATGATTGTGAAAATATACATTATGATTGTGATTGTGGTTTGTTGAATGGATCGGGTGTTGCGTTCCGACACACTAACTTGAATCGATCGCCATGTTCCAGCATAAATATGGGATCGATTGTCACGTTCAGGCATAAGTATTGGATCGAGTACCACGAACTGGTACACTAACAATTTGGGTTTCGGTTCCATGATAGGACCATTGAATTGGGTTCTGTAAGAGGACCATTGAATTGTGTTGTGTATCTACTTGTGTTGATTACGTTCAAATCTAATGTTGATAGAGGTTGAAAGATTATTTGTTGCTCTAAATTGATAATCAATGTGTATTATTGAGAAAGTGGGATGCTACATTGATCTTGAAAAGATGACTAATATTGTATATGTTCGGTATATGCATGTTTTATAATGTTGTGGTTACTTGCATATTTTTCACTTATTGGGATAGCCGTGTGATCCTACCAGTACAATGAGGTTGTGTATTGTGTAATGATACTGCACTTGCTTGTTCTTTATTGAGTACAAGGCATCTTCAGGCGGCTATTGATAGACCTCAGCTAAGTGACTATTGATCGTGACCGGATTCAAGGGTGAGTCAGTTCTTTCAGACTGTCATGGATCTCTCTTGTTTAAGTCCATTCTTTTCGGATTCAGACTATTTGTTTAAGGTATTTGTTTAGTTTTGGGGTTGTTCCCCTTGTTCTTAGACTTTTCGTTAGTAGAGTTTTGGTACAATGACTTTCAGGTTCTAGGGGTTGTTCTTCCGCATTTAGTTTGGCTAGTTGTTTGTTAAAACCTTGGAGTTTATGGGAACTCCATTTTTATAGTCATTTAAACCTGCTTCCGTATCTTTAAATGTCTTAGTTTTCATAAAATTTGTTAGTTTGGGTTGTAGTAATGGTTCTCCCACCGGAGGGTTTGTGTGGGTATCAATCACGACGGTCTGGGTCATGACACAACACTCCTTAATGCATGATCTTAAACTGCAAGTTACAATGCTCCTCATCGCATGAGCCTAAATCTTCAAGTTACAATGCTCTTCATCGCATGAGCCTAAACTGCAAGTTACAACGCTCTTTATCGCATGAGCCTAAAGTGTAAGTTATAATGTTTCTCATCATATAAGCCTAAACAGCAAGTTACAATGCTCCTAGACGCATGAGCCTAAACTGCATATCACAAAGCTCTTCAAATTTGAGCTAAATCTTTAAGTTGAAATGCTCCTCGGAACACGAGCCTAAACTATATATCATAAAACACTTTAAATTTGAGCTAAATCTTCAAGTTGAAATGCTCCTCGAAATACGAGCTTAAACTGTATGTCACAAAGCCCTTCAAATTTGAGTTAAATCTTCAAATTGAAATGTTCTTTGAGACACGAACCTAAACTATATATCATAAAGCTCTTTAAATTTGAGCTAAATCTTCAAGTTAAAATGCTCCTTGAGACACGAGCCTAAACTGTATATCATAAAGCTCTTTAAATTTGAGTTAAATCTTCAAGTTAAAATGCTAATTAAACACGATCCTAAACTATATATCATCAAACTCTTTAAATTTGAGTTAAATCTTAAAGTCAAAATGCTCCTTAAGGTACGAGTCTAAACTGTATGTCACTCTTGGCACACAAGAGTATAAATTGTGTACGATACAAAAAAATACTCTCCTAAAACTACTTTGTGACTTGATCCTCTTCATTGAGGTACGTAGGCACTTAGAATCATATTCTAAGTTCAGTTGCATAAGTGTCAAAAAAACAAATGTTCCCACTTGATTTGTCACAAGAAAGTTAAAGCTATGAGTAATCTTTCATAAAACTTCTGACTTGCACCAAATGGTGGTGACTCAATGGGGGCAAACACCTATGAATAAAAGTTGTTTCAAGATGAAGTCTTCAAAATCTCCAAGTATGCAAGTTGAAGTCTTCAAATTCTCCAAGTATACAAGTTGAAGTATTCAAATCTTCCAACTCTACAAGTTAAAGTCTTCAAATTTGTCAAGTCTGTAAGATTAGAGTCTGCAAGTTGAAGCCTTCAAATTCTTTAAGCTTGCAAGTTGAAGTCTTCAGATCCTTCACGATCAAGTTCAAGTCTTCAAATTCTTCAAGCCTAGTCTTTGAAAGATAAATTATCCCGAACAAGACTTGAAGAAGGGGGAATTTGTAGTCATTTAAAATTTATTAAATATAAATTTATAAAATAATTCAGATTATATTAAATTTATGAATATATTAGTCCAAATAAATATTATGGATTAATATAATTGAGTTAATTATTTAAATATAATAAATATAGATTTAATTAAAACCCACTCCATAAAGCCCATATGTAATGCCACTTAAATTTGATTTGCCGAAGGGAATCCTATTCCTATCACAACTTCTCTATTTTAAAACTAATAGGGGTCCTCATAATTCAGAAAAGAAAAAAAACAAGAATTTGAACAAGAAGCTAGAGAAAGCTTGTGGATCAAAAGCCACAATTTCTCTACAAGCTACAAGTTCAAGAATTCAAGTGTTCAAGTTCAAGATTTGAAGAAGTCAAGATCAAGATAAAGTTCAAGTTCAACAACGATCAAGATCAAGACCGTCAGATTCAAGATCAAGCTCGAAGCCCTTGGATTCAACTAGAAGTCAAGATCAAGATAAAGTTCAAGTTCAAGAATGATCAAGATCAAGACCGCTGAATTCAAGATCAAGCTCGAAGCCCTTGAATTAAACTAGAAGTCAAGATCAAGATAAAGTTCAAGTTCAAGAACGATCAAGACCGCCGGATTCAAGATCAAGCTCGAAGCCCTTGAATTCAACTAGAAGTCAAGATCAAGATAAAGTTAAAGTCCAAGTTCATCAAAGATTTAAGAACAAGCTCAAGAGCCCTTGAATTTATATTTGAAAAGGCAAATTCAGAGGAATCATAGAGATTGTAACACTCACACTTTGAAATCAATAAACGATTGTTGCGATAATTTTTCCGTTCTTGATTATTATTTTCTCGATGCGAATTTTATTGTCTACAGATGTCTAATGACAATATCTATTTTCAGGTTTCAAGGACTCAATTGATTCTTGACTTTGAGTACCTAATTAACCTAAAATATTAGAATCGTTACTTTATCATGATTCTACCCTCTTCATAAATCTTCAATTTTTATTTTCTAATACTATTGAATTTTTTTTACAGGATTCTATCTTCTGAAAATCCTAATAAATACTAGTAATACAAAAATGAAACTAGTTTGCTTGCACCTAAGAAAGAAGGGATAAGGTACAAGTACCTCCCTAGACTATGACCGAAATCCTAGAGACACACCTTAACTAAACTAAGGTCATATTACCCTCTAAACTCATTATTTTTTAATTTTGTACACATTTTGGCTTACATGACATTCAAATATCTCCAACGCACCTCAACTGCGTGGAGTCACAGAGTGTGTCACGTAAGCCAAAATGTGTACAAAATTACCAAAACAAAAATGAGTTCATGGGGTAATAGGACCTTAGTTTAGTTAAGGTGTGTCTCTGAGATTTTGATCATAATCTAGAGTAGTACTTGTGCCTTGTCCCAAGAAAGAAAGCAAATTTTGTAATCTTGAAAAAAATTGAAGAGTTGAAGGTAACTTAATTAACAAAGTTGTTATTTTCCCACACATGTATTAGATGTATACTCGTTACTAGGGAACATGGTCGCACTTCACGCGGGGATTAAAAGATATGTGTTAGAATATTTTTTCTTGTGGATTAATTATATTTTTGTATTATCTAATCGTATCATTATCTCTTCATTTGAAATGATACATGCTCTATTAAAAATTACTTTATTTCCATTGCACTGAATGGAGAATATATTAGTATGTTTTGATGGTCCTCCTTGCTTTTTATTAAGATACTAAGGAGATTGAACTTTTATATTGTAATTTCTTACATGGATACTTTGTGAATGTGTTGGAAATGGTTATCAATGTAAAATAATAGGAAAAAATATAAAGAAATACATCAACAACGTCCTATCATTTGTTGTTAGATTGATTTTTAGAGAATGTATTCTCTAATCAAAAAATATTTCATCTCCCTATTATATTGAAACCAATACATGAAAAACACCATGTCATTCTTTGTTAGATTGATCTAGTGAAACTCATCTGTGTATATATTTTTTTCAATGCTCTTGTTCCTTTCTGAAATATGCAATTCACTCTTGCATAATATTTTCATAAATCACTTTAACCGCTTTGCTTGATTTTATAGTTGCATCTGTATTCAAAAACAAATATTTTGTTAACTGAATAGAAGTACAACTTAATATAGTTATGAATATTATCATTAGTTTTTTACCTTGACAATTCTCCGAACTAATTTGTTGGGGATGATCCATAATTTTCTTATCCATTATAGTACTTCTCTAAAAGTATTTGTCAAAGTCAAACTAAGATAGAGTGTTGCAATAAAATGAAATTTAAATATAATAATATTGAACATTTGAAAAATTAACTCAATTGATCACTATGAGCGGATGGTGACTATGAAGATAAATGGTGTATCTTGATGTTTTTAATTTTGTTTGTGGTATTTATACCACTTTTTACATTTGTTGGTTGTGCTTTCCATTTAATTGTTTAAATGATGAATTAATTATTTGAATTAGTTAAATGTTTGTGTAAAGATAAGTGTCAAGATTTTGATAAATAATTGGAGGAAAGTTGGGGATTTGTATTGTTATTTATTTATTATGAAAGATCTGTTATTAATTTATTATGCAAATATAGTAAATGAAAAGGTGTAGAGGATTAGCTTAGGATGATATAATTATTTAAAAAGTAATTCATAAATATGTAAGTTCATTAACACATAATGTTACATGATTATGTAATGTTGTTGGTATTTTTCTCTTTTGAAAAATTAGTGTATTGTAGAACTTTTTTCCTTCCTTGGTTGTGCTTTCCATTTAATTCTTTTAAATAATGAGATTATGTTTTAAACAACTCCATGAAGGATTGCTATAGATTGATTAATCATAAAAAATTAAGTAGAAGGAAGTTGAAGAGACATGATATTTAAGTAGAGAATGCAAATAGATAGATGTTTTTTTAACTCATGAAACACACTTTTAAGGAAAAAAATAATAATAATAATAATAATTATCATTTGCAAAAGTAAATTTTAATAAATTTTGCAATAACACTCGATCTTAAAGCACTATAATCATAGACATTTCCAACAGTGAAGACTCACTGAAGCACTATACGGAAACCTAGATACTCCTAATTAGTATTTTAATCTTTCAAACAACAACTATTAATATTTAATAAAATTACTATTTAATTTATTTATAAAAAAAAAGAATCAAAAACTTAGAAAAAAATGGCTCACATATACCCTTTTTCTCTAATGGAAATGAAAAAAATTAATTTTACTTTAATATTTATTATTTAAAAAAAAAAAAACATAATCCCATATGAGTATATTTAATCCTCCTCAAACATCTTTTTTTTGTTTCAATGACTAATTTAGATTTATTATTTTGATGGTCAAATTTATTTATGTTTCACTAATATTCTTTTAAAACTTATTATAGATGACCAAATTTGTTTCTTCAAATACAAAAATTAAATTACAATATAGACAAAAAAAAAATAGTTTTAAATTATAATATAGCCACAAAAAAATAGTTTTAACTTTTTTTCTTTACACTAAGGAATGAAAGAAAAAAAAAAATAAGAATAAGAAACTCAAATAATTATAATCAAAGAAGTCAAAAAATAATTTATGTATGAAAAAGATTAAAATATACCTTGAACTTTGCTAGAAGAATCATATATATCCCTAACTAATTTTTAAGAAAATTAAAAGTCAAAAATATAAATTTAAAACTAATTTTTTCACTTCCATTAAATGAAGGGTATATGTGAGCTCATTTTGTAACGGTAGGGGTATATGTGACCCGTTTGTATAACGTTAAAGGTATATATGAGTCACTTTCATAACAAGGGACATATCAGCTCCAAATGACAAAGTTAAGGAGTATATCAGGCCATTTTCCCTAATAATAATAATAATAATACTAATAATAATAATAAAAGTTAAAATATGAATATCACAAAGTTACGTATTAATAGTCAGTTTTTCTATGAATTATACTATATTTTGAAAATTAATTAATTTTACATTCTCATGTTCTATCATTATAATTGATAAAAATTTGATCCACATAACTATAAAGATATATCTACATGCTTTCTTGAGTAGCATACATGTATATGCTAACTCCCTTTTCTACTTTTATTTTTAAAAAATATTCAGAATTGAAAACACTGTAAATTAACCTTAAACGACAAAAAACATAAAAATAAAATTAACTAATCAAGTAAAAACCTTAAAGAATATTTAGTTATGAGTTAAAGCAGAAAGAAGGAACCTACAAAGAGAAGCAAAGAGAAATCATTTTTTCTAAAAGAAACCTCATGATTCATATAATCAGAATCCAAAAAATAATTAAATATATAATTACAATAGAAAAAAGTGATAATTACATTATGCATGTCAAATCATTTTACCTCGTAAAAGCAAACTATAAAAAATATCTAATATTCTTCATTATAGATCTTTCTCCTGAAAAATCAGATCAAAGTAGACAAAAAATTAACCAACCAATGAGACAAAAGATAAAGAATAAAAAAATGAAAATAAAATAATCATCATATATGTCTCAAAATAGGTTTTTATAAGTGTGATTTTGAGGAGTTATAAAATTGTATATTAAATAATTTGAAGGTTATGAAGATGGTTCAAGTCCCTCTATCCCCAAAAAGACTTTAACTCACCAACTATTTATCTGACCCCCTTTTCGTAGCAGTTCCAAATTTCTTACCTTTCTTATACACTCTATTTTTTTAGAAATGAATTTTTTTTTCTAAGCGTAAATGGCTTTCTCTTATCACAATTGATATCTATGATACACATAGAAATGTTAGGAGTTATAGATGTTAGTAAATTACAGGGTTGTCTTAACTCCTATGCCACTAAAGTTATCGCTTGGGGGCCCACATTTTTTAAAAAACAATTACTTATATATGTTATTTTTATTAAAAAAAAAGTTATGTGTACTATGAGTACTATGATTTCTACTAAGGAAATTGCATATCTGATGAATATAAACCTGATTTTCGTAAGAAACAATTTGATGAAAATATGGATAAGGAAATCACTAAGTCCCCTGAAGAATCTTTAGAGTTGATTACTTTATATATGTTGAGTAGATCAAAGTATTTTTTCACTTCAAAATAGATTTGAACCAATTGAAGCATATAAGAATATTTTTGATTTCTTATTTAGTGGTAAAATATTGAGATAACTAGATGATGAATTTTTTTAAAAAATATTGTCTTAACCTTGAACTTTCTTTAACTCATAATAGTTATTCTGATATTGATGGTTTAGATTTGTTTTTTGAATTAAAAGTGTTAAGAGAAGTAATACAAGTAGAAGATAATGATCTAATGAAAATACTCAATCAAATAAAAAAACTTGATTCTTTTCCAAATACACATATTGCTTATAGGATAATGTTAACAGTTCTTGTAACCGTTGCCTCAGCCGATTTTTTTCGAAATTAAAATTGATTAAATCTTCTTTAAGATCAACAATGTCTCAAGAGAGTTGAATGATTAGCTATATTATCATTTGAAAAAGAATTATTAAAACAGATTGATTATAAAACAGTATTTAATGACTTTGCATCTAAAATAACTAGAAAAATATATTTTAAATAAAAGTATATATGATGAAAAAAATAAAATATTAGGGCCCCTTTCTTAAGTTTCGCTTTAGGCCCCCCAATGTTGTTGAGTCGGCCCTGGTAAATTAATTATATAATTGAAGAGGTATGAATTAAAGAGATGATTTAATAAAATAAATTATTGATATCAGAAAAAATGTCAAAAAAACCACAAAAAAGAAGATAAATAGGATCCTTGACCATTCAGAGGTGCCACATCACTTTTTTTATCTAGTTTTACTATTTTAAAGAAAATTATATTTCATATTTTCTTAATTATAAAAGGAAAAAATATTTTCTGGTACCATAGTCTATTAAATTCGTTTAAAATTTAAGCGTATTTTTTTGGGTAGAATAATTACATGTAGAAAGGCGAAGAAAAAACCAAACCATTTTGGAATGATAGTGTACATTTATATATAGTGATAGAACATTTTCAACATGTATGCTAAAAGGCATTTAAGAAAAGTTAAAGCTATTAGAGTTTTTTGTATATCAATTAATTGATGAGCAGTGGTGGAGCCGCCTTACAATTAGGGGTTCATTCGAACCCCGTTCGGCAGAAAATTATATGATTTATACATAGTTAAAATAATTTTTTAGGTATATATAGTAGATGTTGAACTCCCTTCGACTACTTTGTGTGTCTATTTTTTCAGATTTTGAACCCCTCATTGAAAATCTTGGTTCTGCCACTGTATGGTATTGAACGTTCTGGTGCTTATGATTTATCTTTCTTTTTTTTCTTTAAAAAGAAGAGTTTAGGTTATTACCTCAGGAATTTTTCTTTGTAGCTCGGCTTCTATTAAACACTACAACAAATTCAGATATTAGCGACGAACAATTGTTTGTCACTAAACACTCATATTTTGTCAAAAAAAAAATTTGAGACGAAAAATAATTCATCAATCAATCGTACCTAAATCATGGGTCACTGAATGTATACATAGACGATTTAGTGTTTCGTCACTAAATAAAGTTCTATTTAATACGGAAATAATTTTCATCTCCAAATGTATAGTATTTTATGACGAACAAGTTCGTCATAGAAATATAAAATTTTGTAGGTAATAGTATGTTTTCGTCACTAAAGTAGTTATTAAGGCCGACAAAATTGATGTGTCACTAATTATTTTTGTTTAATTGGTGACGACGTCATTTGTCATTAATGTCATATGTAGTTCGTAGTTGAATAAATATCATTTCATCACAAAAAATTACATTTTTCATACGAATTTTCTTTTTTCGTCCCTAAATATATGAATTTGTGACTTTTTTATTTTTCTACAATTTTGTAGTTAAAACAATCATGTCGTCATTAAAAATATTCCTTTTACCAACAAAATAAAATTGTCACTACAAAATATCATCATTAGAGACGATCACAATTGTCATAAATACAAAGTTAAATTTATAGGTAATAAGTAGTCTATTTTGGAACAAAGATTATTCTTGTCACTAAATGTCAATACTTTTATGAAAAAAATGTTAACATCTTAAAAAAATATAATGTAGTCGTCACTAAAAGTTAAGCATTTAAGGACAATATTTTGTTATTAGTCATTTGTACGGATAATATTTTCAATTTGTATTTAACTAGATTCCCATTAATTTAAATATTTATACATACAATTATTAAATGACTTTAGTATCTAAAACTTCATAACCCAAAGTAGTTTATGCTATAATGATAAATATACATAGTAAAAATAATAACATACTAAAGGAAGCAAGATAATACTAATAAAAATTGCACTTGTATATAGTACTAATTAAGAACAATTAAAATGACATCGATATGATTTCACATTGCATACTCCTTAGGGAAAAACTAATATTAAGTAAAGTTATTCAACTTGAAAGTATAACTAAGATATACTAAACATTATCAAAACTAAGGCAAAGATACAAATGTTGCTTCTCAAAATATCATTTGCAGAAGAATTCTCTAACAACTAATTTTGATTTACACCTTCCATATCCTATGTAAAAGAGGGAAAACATCTAAAGATTTGATTTCAAACTTTATGATATCATGTTATGAACAAACTAAAAAGCTAAAAAGTTATTAAATGTACCTCAATGGATTATCTGAGAAGGTTCAGTGATCACTAAATCATGAAAAAGAAATATAAAATTAGGTGCTAAAAAACTACAAAATTATTTTTTCTAGTTTAGATAAAACTGACACAAAAAAAGTATAAAAAGAAAAAGAGGCAACAAAATGTTATTATTCCTTCTACAGAGGAAAACAATGTAAACCTCAAGAACCTTTTGAAGGAGTTGGAGCAGCAAAGAGAAGTACATTGAATATACTATTCAAATAAAACCATCACGTTTGGTGAATTTTCTAACACTTTGATCACCAGTCAGCACCCTATTAACTTATCCAACTCAACCTAGAGTCTCAAAATCATTAATCAGATGTTGAACTGATGGTGTAGGAGTGATAAACTAATAATAAGTTGAACAAACCAAGTCAGTGTCAAATATTTTGGAGCCAATTTCAAACAAATGAAGCAACCAAAAGGTGCCAAAACTTGAATTGAAAAAATATAATTATATTACCAGCTCTATTCAACGTCTCATATTTTGAAGGACTTAACAAAACTTTCTATGAAATGAATTTCACTAGTACCTCTATCAGTAACAATATCAAGAATATGAAAGAAATTCCTCTTAGTTACTTAATAATGTAACCTGGGGAAAAGAAGTGAAATGATTAATTTTTTAGGAGATAACTTAAGTGACATCTTCACAATCGAATTTTGAAATTTTTGGTTGGTTAGGTTCTTTCAATTGTTCTTCTTCATCTGTTAACACTCTCAATATCCTAAATAATTTCAATAAAATGATATCATTATTCTCTAAGGTAATTAATTATTCGTACGTGTCTTTCATATGATTAGAGTTGAAAATATAAACAATAGAACCATCACCATAAGAGATCCAAGGACCTTTATTGTTTCTGTATATTGTCATATATTGACCAGAAAATGAGTTAGAAGCATAACTTATCCCTCAGTGCTATCATATCAACAAATCAATCCATAAATCTTCATCTGAGATAGACACAAATTCTGAAATTTTTGCACACATATTCACCATGGAAATAATTCTGCACCATGCTTATTTAAAATGATATTCTTTAAAAAATTATCTATAATACTTACTCTTGGTGATGATTGAAAAGTTATTAAAATGCAGAGCTTTTAGAGGATTCAACACGTATACCCAACTGTAATTTTGAAGTGTGTGATACCTTAGCGATGAAATAAAAGCCATTATAGGTAACAAGGCATACCACCAAAAGATAAGTGATCTCGAATCAAGTCAAATTGTCTTGGAAGAAAAACCTAGCAAGGCATTTGCAAAACATATCTATTACAGAAAAATCATGCTAGTTTCTTCATGAGCTAAGAACACGGATGTGTGGTATCATCAGTTTACGTATTTTTTAACATCGTAAAATAGAACTGTAATGTAAAACGGGGTCAAGTACTACTCACAATCTGAGAGCAACAACAACAGGGACATTTAACCAGAATGTCTTTAGATAATCAACAGAATGGTCACTATAAACGTGCACAAAGTAAAATCCATCAACCAACTTAACCTCGTAGACATCTTGCATAGATGTATGACGAAGAACAAGCATTTCCACAAGAGTGCGACATGAAAGATGAATATGAATTATAAGACTAATAAATCCCATTGAGTAGAGAAGTACAAACCTTTCTACTTCGAAGACTTCACCTTGGACCCTCAACCACAATATCATTGCCATCCCTCTACAAAATTAAAAGATGTCAATACGGAAAAGACTACAAGATCCGTTTGGACATAAACATTCCTTTTTTAATAAAGAGCGAACAATATTGTGATCAAAATAACAACTAATGTCTGAGCACCTTAAGTTTCATCTTCAGCTTGTCATACTCTTTATCAGTTACAATTGGATTTCCAGATACATAACCTATAGAAGCTTCGATAAACCTCTGTTCATCAGGGCCTGCATTGTGAGAAATTGCTATAACTATACCTATTTTAAGTCCCGATTAGACAAAAATATGAATATCAAATGGAGGTAGAGAGGTTGTTGCCGATAGACCCTCAACTCAAGTGCAACAAATCAACAATATGATATTGTAATTGATAAAAAAAAACAAGACAAAACAGATAAACCAACTTCATAATTCTCTAATCCAAGGCAATGGACACTTGGAGGTGGTAGTACACTTGAGGACTACAGTGACATGATGTAAAAGAAAATACCTAACTATTCTGAAGGATGACATACTTGGAGATAAAGAGATTCCTCTTGACATATAGCACCCCTTTCATAAAGCCAAATCCACCTACTAAGATTCCGGTTAGCAGTTAGGTAAAGAAGACGAATGCATTCAATTATTCCATCAAATTCTTAGTGTTTTATGTAGAACATCATATAAATGAACCTAATTTTCAGATCCATTGATCTCCTCACCCACAACCCATTTGAGATTTCTGTACCTAAAACATTCAATTACTGGTTAATGGAGTTTTCTTGTCTTCATTGGAAGAAAGGAAACTATCCAACAAACATAATCCTCCAGCCATCAAAACTTTATCAACATCATTTACTAAAAACTCTAATTTTGAAGGGCATCCATTGTTGCTATCATCCAATACATTTTCCGCATGAATCAAATCAAACACATTATTATGAAAATGGAATCGATGATCTGAACTTAAATACAATGGGAAAACACCCATTGCAACAATGAATTCATTGAATGGGACATCAACATTCAAGGTAGTTGTAACTACAGTCACATTCCTTTCATCCACTGTAGCTGCAAATGTACAGATCCCTCTCCAACATCAAATAAAATTCTAATTTCTCCATCATTTTCCAACATTGCTAGAACATTATCAATTAAAAAACATTTTCCCCCTACCACCCTTAACATATCTCGACTCTCATACACCCCCACTACTTACTATATCAAAACAACTAGCACAATCTCCATTACGTTTTTTAACATTCAAATAAGATGAATTCTTGCAACCAATACCTGTCTATCTATAAATATTTTCACTATAATTTTTCCAAAGCAAATCTGGAAAATAAAGTAAACCAACCTTTGGAATTGTCTTTGCAAAGCACCTTTTTCTTGGCAATGCCTCACAGCCACTAAAAAGTAGTTTTTTTTTTCAAAGACTCCAATGACGACGGCAATGCCCATTAACCCTGTAATTCAAAAATCGAGAAAGAAAATCCACAAATTTTACACAAGAATTTTCTATAGAAGCCACATTTTCAATGATTCCAGCTCTTGAATCATTACCCAAAGGAAGAAAATGGGGTTTCAAGAAATTTCTCACTTAAGTTGGAATCTTGGAACTAGAAAGATCAAAACTTTCATACCCTAAGTGCTCTACTACAAATATACAACCTCTTGGTAGATACCCACTGAAACGAACCCGAATTCTCAATACATGTTAAAGAATGACAAATGTTAGAAATGTCCCACATCGGTGATTAATGAGATGGGTGGACTCCTTATAAGGCTTGGGCAATCCTCCTCCCTTTGAGCTAGCTTTTGGGGTGTAAGTTAGGCCCAATGTCTAATTTAACATGGTATCAGAGCAGGGCCCGCCTCACCCGATGTTGGGGCCCCCAAAATAAAAATTGCCCACGCCTAATGCTTACCACATTATAGTATTACACATCACCTGTCTCAATCACAACCATATCACGGCCATATCATAGTATTACACATCACCTGTCTCAAATAAGAACCCATGAGAGCCACACATGGACCATGTATCACCGCCGGAACCAAATCCAATCGGCATCCAAATCGCTAGCCAGAGCTAGTCCATCTCATATATCTCTAGCCGGAGCTAGTCTCAACTGTGTCTCATATCCATCCATCCTCATATCAGTGTCTCAGAACTCATGCAACAGATAGTTCACACATGGGATGAATAATGAATATGCACATGTCATCAATCACAATCATATCACGATCACATCATAGTATTACACATCATCTGTCTCAATCACAACCATATCACGGCCACATCATAGTATTACACATCACCTGTCTCAATCACAACCATATCACGACCACATCATAATATTACACATCACCTGTCTCAATCACAACCATATCACGGCCACATCATAGTATTACACATCACATGTCTCAATCACAACCATATCACGACCACATCATAGTATTACACATCAACCTGGCTCTGATACCATTTTGTCACACCCCAAATTCGGATGTGATGGCACGTGTCCATTTTCCACCGGACACGTCAGCCTAACCCAACCACAACGATAGAGAAGTAGAAATACGAGAATAAAAGATAATAAATAAGCGGAAGACTTTAATTAAGACTCAACACTACCCAAAATTTGGTTGTCACATGTACAAACCTCTAAATACATAATTCAAATAAAAAATATACGAGTCTCAGAGTATAGTTCTCGAATAGAACAAAACTGAAAGTAAAGATAACTCAAGGGCACGTCTGGAATGAACCGCTACCTCTCGAGTATGTCCCGAAGCTCAATCTGCTAAAGAAAATACTAAGCCGAATCTGAGAGAGAGCTGTCAACCTACACAATTGTGTAGAAGCAAGGGTGAGTACCGAAAACCACAGGTACTCGCAAGTAACTCTAAACTAAGCAAAACTAGCAGCTACAAACAACTCATTTCAATCCCAACCGAACCACCGAAACTTCAATCTAGCAGCAAACCAACCAATCTATACTAAACAGATCATATTCAACAGCCAGAACCAACAGTATATCCTCATCAACCTCAGATTAACAAATAAGAGCAAGTAGATCAAATTCCACATAAGAAGGGTAAACCGATACAATCCACACATCACAGACAAAGATAAGGCAAATGCGATGCAAAATGCAATAATGATGTCATGTAGTCGTGATGCATGTCTGTCCTATGATACACATCTGTTGACGTAATCAATCCGCGCTGAATACTCAAATCAGAACCCATAGGGGCCACACATGGACCATGTATCACCGCCGGAACCAGATCCCAACGACATCCAAATAGCTAGCCAGAGCTAGTCCATCTCATATATCTCTAGCCGGAGCTAGTCTCAACTGTGTCTCATATCCATCCATTCTCATATCAGTGTCTCAGAACTCATGCAACAGATAGTTCACACATGGGATGAATAATGAATATGCACATGTCATCAATCACAATCATATCACGATCACGTCATAGTATTACACATCATCTGTTTCAATCACAACCATATCATGGTCACATCATAGTATTACACATCACCTGTCTCAATCACAACCATATCACGACCACATCATAGTATTACACATCACCTGTATCAATCACAACCATATCACGGCCACATCATAGTATTACACATCACATGTCTCAATCATAACCATATCTGTAACACCCCGTATCCGAAAATAGAGATTTTAGATTTCTGGTGTTACATGTGGCACTCACGGACACCATCCACGGACCGTAGATGGACTCACGGTCCGTCCTGCAGGTCCGTGGTTCGTGACAGAAAACTTCCCCAGAACTCAGTCAGAAAATTTGGTTAAGTGTTGACCCACGGCCGGACTTACGGTCCATAGGTCAGGTCACGGATCGTAGTTCGTGTCCGTGGATCGATGCCCCAAAAGCCCATCTTCAGTCCTGAACTACGGTTGACCAGCACGGACCGTCGTTCGATCCACGGTCCGTAGGTCTGACCGTAGATCGAAGGTTAGCAGCCAGTTAGCTGAAAGTTCTGATGGGTCAACTTCAGATGGTCATAACTTTTAGCACAAAATGAATTAGGTGTCCCATGACCTATGGTTAGATAGATAATTGAATTATCTTTCCAATGCCACCGAGTTTTCTAAATTCTAACCTCCAAGTAAAAAGTTATGCCCGTTTTAGTGAAGCCCTGTCGGGCAGACCCGATCTACGGACCCAATCGACGGACGGTCGATTGATTGACGGACCGTCAGTCCATTCCGTCGATCACTCCGACAGCAGTTAATTCAGGGGTCTTTTGGTCTTTTCCTATTTCATTTAACCCCTAAGATACGTCGTTTAAACCCTAAATCATGAGGTTTTAATCAGTTTAAACCTAGAAACATAATTAGAACTTACCTTAGTCAAAATCATTAATCAAAACTTAGAAAATTAGAAGCAAGAGAGGAGAAAAAGGTCAAGAACCCTAGTTCAAGAACGCATCAAGTTTCCTTCAGTTCCAGCCCCGAAATCGAAAGATTTCTCCGTGGAATTTGTCATCAGGTATGTGGGATTTCACTAGTGGGTTCCTTTCGCCCATTAGGTCCCTAGAATTCAGTCAGATTCTTGATTCCATGATTATGAACAGACCTAGGGTTTCTAGAATCTCAACAGATCATCATGAATTAGTTATTTAAATGTTCCAAATCAGATTATCATGTTAATGCTCAGTTTATCGCATAAATTTCAGAACCCTAGCTATGTATTTCATTAGTTCTTGAATTACACATGCTAGGTCAGATATTTCAGTTATTCAGATATACATGCTCCAGTTTTATGCCACATTATCAGTATATTTCAGTATACACCCTATTTTGAGTTATAAATCTTGAGAAGCTTTTCTTTAAGACAACACTTGAGTTTTAAACTGAGTTTTTGAGAAAGTTAAGATGAGTTTGAGAAAGAGCTTCTAAAACATGATTAGTATGACAATTGAGCAGGTCATCAATGTATGAATAGTATGGTATCTAGATATACCATCAATGTTTATGCAGTATGACTTCCCAAGTCATCAATGATCAGAGTATTGTTTTCTAAAAAGGAGTTTTCAAGTATGAGTATCTACATGTTAGTATTTTAAGCTATTCAGTATTTCAGTCATAATATATTCAGTTATACATGCCTCAGTTTATGAATGCATCATTATCAGATTAATTGTTGCATTCTCAGTTTGCATGTTCAGTTTCGAGCTATCCAGTATTTACAGAAATTCAGTCATAACTAGTTAACCACTTAATTCATTGGGAGTAGCATAATACCGAGTTGGACTAGGGTTTCAGCGTACCCATATAGTCCCAGAACTACGAGCCACGTAGGTGTAAGTCCCCTATGTGGGCAACATCAGTTTAGTGATCACGCCAGCATGCCTCTATACCTCTGGCAGGGTATATTGGGTCCTCTCGATGGGGCGTATACATCGGACTCCACATTTAGCTCATGTGGTTTTATGTCGGTTATTAGTAGCTCCCACAGTTCAGTCAGACTCTATTGCATTGACCATATTTCAGTACAGTCAGTATTCAGTCTCAGCATGTTATAAATTTGGTCATTGCATTCAGTTAGCTCAGTATTCAGTATTTTCAGTATCTATATCATGTTCAGATTATATCATTGCTCAGTCTGCTTTGTTCAGTTATGTGTTATTTCAGCTTTACTCTATCTCGCATGCTCAGTACCTTTCAAGTACTGACGCATACGTGCGCTACATCTTCTCGTGATGTAGGTTCAGGTTCTCAGCATCCAGATCACGCTTAGATCGGTTCCCGATCTTCAGTTCAGCAGCATCAGTGGTGAGTCCTCATTCTTCGAGGACTAGTGACATGTTTATCTTTATCGGTTTTAGTCTTTAGTTTCAGTTTTGCTAGATCTAGTTGGGGCATGTCCCAACATTTCTAGTCAGTTTAGAGGCTTATTTCAGACATAGTTAGATTCAGCTTAGTGTTTTGAGTTTGATATTTCTTTTGTATTAAACTCTCAGATTTGATATATTCAGTTATAGTATATGGGTATTCCCCATCTTTTCAGATTTATTTATGAATTAGCTTCCGCATCAGTTTATTATTTTTAGTATGCTCATGATCATGCCAGCAGGGTTAGCTTGGGATCACTTGTGGTCCTAGGTCCCGTGTCCGCGTCTTGGGGGCAGCTCGGGGCGTGACATATCACGAGCACATCATAGTATTACACATCACCTGTCTCAATCATAACCATTTCACGGCCACATCATAGTATTACACACCATCTTTCTCAACATCAATATTTGTATCAATCATAGCCTACTCATGCTCTTCTATCCCCTCAATATCAGTTATCACATGACTTATTCAACAAATTCAAGTCACATATAACACATTTAGCTCGTTTTATTCCCCATCTTTCATTTACAACAATTTAAATCAACAAATAAAACCCATCCTCAATCCCCATTACTCCCCAACACAATTAGGAAAGTAGTCATGCGTAGTCTAAGAGTTTTACAAAGTTTGGAAGCCACTTGCCTTAAAACAAACTCCAAAAGTTACTTGACTTGAGCCTTTCCTTTCCGAGTATAATTCGGATCACGATAATCTATTCAAACAATTATTCACAATCACAATTCGAGTCCAATGACACCAAAATCAAGAAATTTAGGTTTAAAAGGGCAAAACGATCCAAAAGTCTCATACCGGAAAATGATACCCAAATCTGGAAATTTTTGATGTAAAATGATCCTTAAAGTATTTGGAAGCTAATGGTGAAAACCAAATTGAAAACGTAGTTGAAATCAATTCACAAACTCAATTTGAAGGAAAATCCACGTTCTTGAAGAAGCCTAAAATATTCGGATCCGAAACCCCGCCTCGAAAATGAAATATCTCTTGAAAAACATCTTACCCATGCTTAGATAAGTTCAAATATGAAATTTCATCAAAAACGGAGTTAAGATCGACCTTGAAATTCTCAATTTATCAAACTTTAACTTTACCGGGAAAGTCCAAATTGTACGCGGTTAATATGATGAAAATAATCGATGAATCAATAATTTTATGTTAAAATCAGTTTACCCATAACATAAGGATCGTAAATATACCTTTTTCATCAAAAAGTGAGTCCAAATCGATAAAACCCCAATTTTTCCCAAGAGATTTACGGATAGGAGAAAAAACCAGATAAAGAAATTATGAGAAAATGTCGAATTGAAGATTGAATACTAACCCTCATATTAATTCAAGAAGAAACCCGTAAGAATCACTCCATTCCGATCTCTAGAACTCCCGATATGCTCAAAATACCAAATGAACACAGTCTGAGATTAGCTCCGGCTAGAGATATATGAGATGGACTAGCTCTAGCTAGCGATTTGGATACCGATGGGATCTGGTTTTTTTTCCTAAATTTCTTGATTTTGGTGTCATTGGACTCGAATTGAAGATTGTGAATAATTGTTTGAATAGATTATCGTGATCCGGATTATACTCGAAAAGGAAAGGCTCAAGTCAAGTAACTTTTGAAGTTCATTTTAAGGCAAGTGGCTTCCAAACTTTGTAAAACTCTTAGACTACGCATGACTACTTTCCTAATTGTGTTGGGGAGTAATGGGGATTGAGGATGAGTTTTATTTGTTGATTGAAATTGTTGTAAATGAAAGATGGGGAATAAAACGAGCTAAATGTGTTATATGTGACTTGAATTTGTTGAATAAGTCATGTGATGATTGATATTGATGGGATAGAAAAGCATGAGTAGGCTATGATTGATACAGACATTGATGTTGAGACAGATGATGTGGTCGTGATATGGTTGTGATTGAGACAGGTGATGTGTAATACTATAATGTGGTCGTGATATGGTTGTGATTGAGACAGGTGATGTGTAATACTATGATGTGATCGTGATATGGTTGTGATTGAGACAGATGATGTGTAATACTATGATGTGATCGTGATATGATTATGATTGATGACATGTGCATATTCATTATTCATCCCATGTGTGAACTATCTGTTGCATGAGTTCTGAGACACTGATACGAGGATGGATGGATATGAGACACAGTTGAGACTAGCTCCGGCTAGAGATATATGAGATGGACTAGCTCCGGCTAGCGATTTGGATGCCGATGGGATCTGGTTCCGGCGGTGATACATGGTCCATGTGTGGCCCTCATGGGTTCTGATTTGAGTATTCAGCGCGGACTGATTACGTCAACAGATGTGTATCGTAGGACCGACATGCATCACGACTACATGACATCATTATTGCATTTTGCATCGCATTTGCCGTATCTTTGTCTGTGATGTGTGGATTGTATCGGTTTACCCTTCTTATGTGGAATTTGATCTACTTGCTCTTATTTGTTGATCTGAGGTTGATGAGGATATATTGTTGGCTCTGGCTATTGAATATGACCTGTTTAGTATAGGTTGGTTGATTTGCGGTTAGATTGAAGTTTCGGTGGTTCGGTTGGGAGTGAAAGGAGTTGTTTGTAGCTGCTAGTTTTGCTTAGTTTAGAGTTACTTGCGAGTACTTGTGGTTTTCAGTACTCACCATTACTTCTACACAATTGTGTAGGTTGACAACTCTCTCTCAGATTCGACTTAGTATTTTCTTTAGCAGATTGAGTTTCGGGACATACTCGAGAGGTAGTGGTTCATTCCAGACGTGCCCTTGAGTTATCTTTACTTTTAGTTTTGTTCTATTCGAGAACTATACTCTGAGACTTGTATATTTTTGTTCGAATTCTGTATTTAGAGGTTTGTACATGTGACAATCAAATTCTGGGTAGTGTTGAGTTTTAATTAAAGTCTTCCGCTTATTTATTATTTTTTATTCTCGTATTTTTATTTCTCTATCGTTGTGGTTGGGTTAGGCTTACGTGTCCGGTGGGAAATGGACATGTTGGGGCCCCCAAAATCAAAATTGCCCACGCACCACATGTTAAGCACTGGGAGTGAGGTGGGGTGTTAAAGAATGACAAATGTCCCACATCGGTGATTAATGAGATGGGTGAACTCCTTATATGGCTTGGGCAATCCTCCTCCCTTTGAGCTAGCTTTTGGGGTGTGAGTTAGGCCCAAGACCTAATTTAATAATACAGATACATAAACATTATATTCATTGATAACCAATTATAATAACAACACTTGAATTACAAAGAGAAATAATACTGAAATAACAAGTAACTAAAGATAAAGATAAGAATGGAGATGAGAAGTTAAGATTTTAGAAAGAAGATGAGAGGAACAAACGGTTTCTTCATAATACGCATAACTCTTCTGTCTAATCCCTAATCCTATTTAACTGATTGATAATTAGGCCTGGATCCCAAATAAAACTCTCTAGTATTTTACTCGTCCCAATAATCCCATCTAAATCAGCCCCATTCACGACTTCTAACACATAAGCCCGTACAAAGTCTACTTGATTCACAACACCCTCTTTTTGAAGGGAAAATTATATATAATAGCAAACTATTAATTCAAATTAAATGCTATAAATATACTTTGATTTAATTGTACCCTATAACAAACTATTGTTATTTTCGTCACTCTCCCTGGTGGAATCTCGCTCGCCACTCTCGTTTGGTGGCAGTTTCGCTCGCCTCTCTCGCTTTTATACAAACACAAATGTATAAAATGTGTTTGTGTTTGTATAAAGCGAGAGGAAATTGTATATATACATATATTTTCGTTCTCCTCTCTCCCCTCTTCCAGATCTCGCTCGCCACTCTCCCAAATCTCGCTCGTCTCTCTTGCTTATACAAATAGAAACGAAATGTATAAATTGCGCTTCTGTTTGTATAAAGCGAGAGAAAATTGTATATACACATGCAAATACATATATCTTCGTCCTATACACTTATAATTATACAATACAAATATTTCTCTGCCTAGTTTTCTTTTGCATTTCTCTCTTTCTCATTTTATACATACACCGATTATACAATTGATCTTTTGTATACAACTGCTTTCTTTTATAGATATATAACGAATTATACAACTGTTTTCTTTGTATATGTATAGCGAATTATACAACTATTTTTTTTGTATATATATAGCGAATTATACATATATATGTTTGCTATGGAGCGCAATTATGCATACTTTATTATAGCATGCAAATATGAATTTTGTGTTTGCTATATGTGAAAGTTGCTCCTTTTTGAAAGTGTTAATTTTCTTCTACTAGAATAGATTGATAATCATGTAGAGAACATTTGAAGGAGAAGAGAAGATATTTTCATATATGTAAAATGCCAAGTACACATCATTTTATACATTCAACTACAGTGTTGTATTGTTATAACTAACTTTCTACGATAAAGTTAGTTATAACTAGCTGCAGTCTATTAACTAACTACACATATAATCACTAACTAATCTTCTATTTATTTAATACTCCCCCTCAAGCTGGGATGGAAGACATCAAGAACTCCTAGCTTGGAAAGAAGATTGTGATGTTGTACTGTCCCTAATCATTTTGTAAGTAAATCTGCCAACTGTGACTTGGTTCCAATATGCTCAAGCTTGATCAGTCCATCTTTGAGCTTCTCTCTCACAAAATGACAATCTATCTCGATGTGTTTGGTTCGTTCATGAAACATTGGGTTAGAAGCAATTTGCATAGCAACTTTGTTGTCACACCATAGTTTGACTGGAGTGATTATGTCAACCTTTAGATCCTTCAGCAACCCTACTAACCATATAATTTCTGATATTGCCCCTGCCATACTCATGTATTCTGCTTCTGCTGAGCTTCTACTCAATGTATGTTGTTTCTTTGATTTTCATGAAACCATAGACTCCCCAAGCATGATTATATATCCTGTTATTGACCTTCTTGTGTTGGGGCATGCTGCCCAATTTGAATCACAGAATGCTGTTAAGCTTGTGATTGATCCTTTCTTCAGCAATATTCCTTGTCCAGGTGCCCCTTTCAAATATCTAAGAACTCTTAGTGTTGCATCCCAATGTGACCTTTTTGGATGTTGCATGAATTGACTAAGAACCTGAACTGCAAAGCAAATGTCAGGCCTGATGATTATCAAATAAATCAGTTTCCCTATCAGCTGCTGGTAGCTATGCACATTAGTTAGGATAGGATCATTCACATTCCCAACCATTGAATTATATTCTACAGTAGTAAGCTTTATGTTCATCTCCATTGGAGTGGATGCTGGCTTAGCTCCTCCTAATCTAGCTTTGGATAAAAGTTTCAAAGTGTACTTCCTTTGATTGAGTAATATCCCCTTGTCTGACCTTAATATCTCAATTCCTATGAAGTATCTGAGTTGTCCTAGATCTTTCACCTTAAACTTGTTGTGTAGAGTCTTTTGAGCATCATCAACTAGAGCTTGGGTATTTCCTGTAATCAGTAAATCATCAACATATACAAGAACTATCACTATATCAAACCCTGAATGTTTTGTAAACATAGAATGATCATGTGAACTCTGTACATAACCTGCTTCTAGTAAAGCAGTGGTCAATTTTATATTCCATTGCCTAGAAGCCTGTTTCAAACCATACAAAGACTTGATCAGTTTGCACACTTTAGTCTCCCATGCAACTGGTGAAAAAGTCTCATGATAGTCTAACCCTTCCTTTTGATTATACCCTTTTGCTACCAACCTTGCTTTGTATTTGTATATGGACCCATCAGCTTTATGCTTAATCTTAAACACCCATTTAGAACCAATTGCCAACTTTCCTGGTGGTAAGTCAACTATCTCCCAAGTTTGATTACTATCTAATGCAGCAATTTCATCAGACATAGCTGCAACCCATCTATCATCCTTAAATGCTTCACTACAAGAAGTAGGCTCAAATGGTTGTGAGAAAGTACCCAAGTATGCTTGGTAAGGGGTGGCTTAGTATGTCTAGGGGGTCTGGTCTTGAGTGGAATAATTGGTTGGGGTTCTGGTGTGACTGTATGGCCTTCATATGTGGAAGTATCAACTTCAGTGACTTTATTTGTGACATCAGGAACTGCAACAGTCCTTATGTTATTCTCTACATTGAACTCAGTAAAATGATGTGCAGCTGTTGTGTCTAATATAACATGCTCTATATGCTCATTGACAGAAGTAGGAATCAAGTCTGATTTGGCTAACTCAAACATATCAAACTCTGCAGGCAATGCCTTAGTTTGTAAAGGAAAAATGTCCTCTCTAAATATAACATCTCTACTCACAAAGAAAACCTTTTCAATTAGATCATATAACTTGTACCATTTCTGAGTCTCAGAATATCCTAGGACCAGTGACTTCCTAGCTCTAGGTGTAAACTTGTCCCCTTTAGGTATTCTAGTTGCATAACATAAGCAACCAAATACCCTTAAATGACTAACTCCAGATGGCTTCTGATGCAACATTTCATAAGGTGATCTCCATTTTAACACATCAGGAGGCAGCTTATTGATCAGATATACAGCAGTCCTAACACACTCACCCCAGAATTGAATAAGAAGGAAGCTTTGAAACCTTAATGCCCTGGCCACTTCTAATATGTGTCTGTGTTTTCTTTCTATTGTACCATTCTGCTGAGGAGTGTAAGCACAACTACTGTGATGTATTATACCATTTGAAGCAAGCAATTCAGTAACTGAAGAATTAAAGAACTCAATTTCATTGTCAGATCTTAAAATTTTCACAGACATTGCAAACTGATTCTTTATTAAAGCAATGAAATCCCTGAGTACTACAATGACTTCACTTTTAGAGTGAATGAGACAAAGCCAAGTGTATCTACTGTAGTCATCTACTATAGTGACAAAGTAATGCTTCTTGTGAAAAGTAGGTTGTCTGTAGGGTCCCCAAACATCAACATGAACTAATTCAAATGCTCTAAATGTTTTGCTTTCACTAACTGGAAACTTTAGTCTATATTGTTTAGCTAAAGGGCAAATCTCACAGTTGTGTTGTACATTTCTGTTTGAGAGATACTTTAATGACTGAATATTCTGCATCACACCTGTTGAAGCATGTCCTAGCCTTAAGTGCCATAGCTTCGTGTCTCCATCTTTATTCTCAGCAACCATAGCATGCATTGCTAGCTTTATTTGATTCTTTAATATGTATAGCCCTTCATTTTCTTTACCAATCCCCAATACCTTGCCATCGTAAAGTCCCTTAAACACATAAAAGTCAGGGTAAAAGGAAACTGAACATGCTAGTTCCCTGGTTAGTTTCGAGACTGATAGCAGACTAAACTTGAAGTCTGGTACATGCAATACATTCTTAAGTTTATGCCCCTCTAAGACCTTTGTGATCCCAATATTCATGATGTTACATCTATTTCCTGTAGGCACCTGGACTCCATCAGTATTAGTGTCTTGTATTCTTCTACTAACAATTAATAATTCCTCATTAGGTGCAATATGATGTGTGGCTCCACTATCAATAATCCATTCACAGACTTGACCTGTTTGGGAATCTAAGGAAGCAATACCTGACATGTTAGCAACACAGTCTGATGTGCTTGCCTTATCCATCCTGTTCACCAGATCCTCATATTGAGATGATGGCATCTGATTCTCAGTAGACTTTGTGAAGTCATCAACATTCCTAGTGAAATGTGCATTTGGCTTGACATCAGATTTGAAACCCTCAGTTCCTCTCATTTCATTGAAACCATCAGATCATTTCCTCTTGCTTTGAAAATCTGGCGGATAGCCTACCAACTTGTAACAGTCAGCCTTAAAATGCCCTTTGAATCCACAATGATCACATATTATACCTGGTGGCACAAATTTCTTTGGTTTAGGTCTGCCTCCTTGAGTTCTTCCTACTAAGAGTGTTAAAGAATCTTTTGTTTTGTCCAAACTCCTAGTGTTCTCTGACTTTCCTTTTGTGCTGCTGCTGTATATGCTTCATTGACAGTTATAACAGGCTTCCTAGCCAAGATACTACTCCTAATATGACCAAAGCTTTCATTTAATCCCATTAGGAATTGCAGCAATCTTTGTGACCTCAAAAGCTCCACATACTTAGCTAAATCCTCACATGCACACCTGGGTGATGGGATCATCACATCCAATTCAGCCCATAAGTCCCTCAATTTTGAATAGTATGAAGTCACAGAGTCAATACCTTGTTTGAGAGCTGCAATTTCAGACCACAAATGATAGATTCTGGTGAGATCTGATCTATCGAACCTTTCCTCAAAATCTGCCCAAACCTTCTTTGCATTTGAAGCATATATTATCCCTGGTAGAAGTTCACCTGTAACAGTGCTCGCAATCCATGATAACATGATCGTGTTACACTTTTCCCATTGTTCTTCTAGTACTCCTTTATGAGATGCTTGCACACAAGATCCATCAACGAATCCAAGTTTTCCTTTTCCTCTGAGAGCCAATTTCATTGATCGACTCCACAGAGCATAGTTTTCTGGCCCTGTTAGTTTGATTGGCACCAAAACAATTCCAGGAGCATCTGAAGCTTGGAGATACAATGGATGATTGTGATTTAGGGTTGTAACTTTATTCCCAGTTGCCGATGCAATTTTGTTTCTCGTCATTCTGGATTGATTTTGAAGCTTCTTCTACAGCTTCGTAATCCTTATCTATCTTCTACGTAGATCAATCCCTCATGATTTGGGCTCTGATACCATGTTATTTTTCTTCTACTAGAATAGATTGATAATCATGTAGAGAGCATTTGAAGGAGAAGAACAGATATTTTCATATATGTAAAATGCCAAGTACACATCATTTTATACATTCAGCCACAATATTGTATTGTTATAACTAACTTTCTACAGTAAAGTTAGTTATAGTCTATTAACTAACTACACATCTAATCACTAACTAATCTTCTATTTATTTAATAGAAAGCACACACTTGTTTCCTCAAACAATAATGATGAGTTTTCACACGGTAAGATTAACGATCAGACCTTAAAAACAAATCCACAAAAGAAACGAACCAAAATTTAATCTAATACTTGTAATAATACACTAACAAGCCAGATTCGAGTATGCATTTTATATTGGAAAGTGAACAAAGCGGTGCAAACGAGAAATTACAAAAAAATTACAAAGTACTAACCTTTTATGTTCGGATTGCAGAATCTTACTCTACAGAGAAGATGATGAAGAGACGAACTGATTCAGCTGAGCAGAATTCAGTCCTCTGTTTTGAAAAAAGAGAGAAAAAAGTGCAGAAGTTTTGCCGCGCATATTTTGGAAAATTTTAGTCTAATTTCAAAATTAGCCCATAATGTACGGATATACTAAAACCTAAGAAGATGGTTCCTGTCACTATTTTTCTCTTTTATTCCTTTTTTGGTTAATTAAAATATTTGAGAGATAGTATTGACTTAATAATAAAGCAAACTTAAACTTAATTGAGATATTATACTATACAAAATAAAAGACAAAAAACAAAAGAATAAATTTCTTAAATAGCCGCTCATGTTTGGAAATTTGTCAAATAATACACTTTTATTTCATTTAGGATCATAATATAACTCAACTATTGTTATTTTTCTCAAAATATACTCTATCTCTTAGAGCCCATTTGGATTAGCTTAAAAAAGTAGCTTACTAAATGGCTTTTTAAGTGAAAAAATAAAAAGTAGAGGGAGACCTACTTTTGATTTTTGACTTATTTTTAGTCATTTAAAGCTTAAAGTCATTTTTGACCTTGTCAAACACTTTATAACTTATTTTAAGTCATTTTTTTACTTATTTTAAGTTTTTTTTATATGTGACAAACACCTCCAGAAGTCAAAAACTGACTTAAAAGTAGACTAGACCAACTTTTAAGTCAATCCAAACGCCCTCTGTCCAAAAGGACAAATATATTGATTCAAACTCCAGATATTTATATTTTTAATTTTATTTTAGATTCAAATTTTATGTTAATACAAAAAAGTTTATCTTTGTATTTAAGTTAGAGCAAGTTGATAAAGTTGAAAGAATATATCAAAATAGGAATCTTTTAAATAAGGGAAAAAGCTTAAATATGTCATCGAACTTTGAGAAAAGACTCATTTATGTCATCTATTAAAAATTTAGCTCATCTATACCATTTCCGTTTGAGAAAAGGATCATCTATGTCATTATTTGTTAACTAAAATAACATAGATGAACCAAACTTTTAACGGATGGCATAAATAAGCCTTTTCTCAAAGTTTAATGGTATATTTGAGCCTTTTTTCTTTAAAAATAATTTAATTAATGACGTGGCCGAATCATAATTAACGTCGTGTAAAAATGATTTTGCAAACCCAAAACTATTTTCCATTAAAAAATAATGGCATGTATGAGCCTTTTCTTAAGCTGAAATGGCATAGATACGCCAAACTTTTAACGGGTGGCATAGATATGTCTTTTTTCAAAAGTCGATGACATATTTAAGCCTTTTTTCCTTTAAATATTACGTGTTAGAACTCTTAGAGGATGAAATCTATAGTTCGATTTCGATATGAATTTTTTTTTTTTTGTGTAATTTTGTTAGTAAAATAGTTTGTGACGAATTAGTCTGTAAATTTATTTACTTATAATTAGTTTTTAAAAAATATTTACAAATAAATAATAAATATTAGTAATTTTAATTTAAAATTTGTGTACCTCTTTCTAAAAGTCAAGAATGTGGCAAATGCTTTAGTTGAATATTGAAATCATAGTGCTTGGATTGGCTTAAAAGTTGATCAAATCTACTTTTAAGTCAGTTTTTGACTTCTAAAGTATTTGTCAAATATAAAAATAACTTAAAATAAGTAAAAAATAACTTAAAATAAGTTAGGAAGTGTTTGACAAGATTAAAAATGACTTAAAATGTCTGAAACTTGATATTAAAAGTTAATCAATTCACTTTAAGACTTAACCAAAATTATTTCAATCATAATCGGCTTACATTGTAATTGTAATCAATTGTTGATTAAATAATCAAATTGAATAAGTTTTTTTTAAATTAAGGATATTTATGAAATTGCAATAATTTGTAGTAAAATTGAGATGTATCATTTAGTCAATTTACTGATTAAGCTTGTTGATTTAATAACGCAAAGTGTAATTATTTGCAATAATATTGTCATAATTAAGTCGCAAGTGAATTTTTTTTTTGACAAAATTAAATACATACTCAATGAAAACACTTATTTTTAAAAACATATTATTTTTAAAATAATAGAAAGACACAATTAATACTTAAAATTATATGTAAGATATGAAATAATATTAGGATATTTTGCTAAATAAAATGACATAGTAACACCAACTTAATTAAATTTGCTCGTCTCTTGTTGATCAAACTTGCAATGTATATATGTATTCAATTTTAGTTAAACTTGTTCTAGCTTTCTTATTCTCTAAACTATTTCTCCATATTCAAACTCTTGGTCGGCGTCCACTACAAAATATCATTGAAAGCCTATGAAGGAAAATCAATGACTTCATCGAATTTCAATAAAAACAACAGAATTATTTTATTACAGAGCATGTTTGATCTAATGATAGAATTATATAATGGGGTTAAAATAAATGCTACAAAATGATAGTACAACAAATGTGATATTTTGCTATTAAATTATTAGGCATAAAACAAAAATTCATCACTAATTATTCATTTTCTCTGACAAATTTATATTTCGTGTTTAAATGCTAAGTAAGCAACATACTTTTAGTGACGAAACATAAAGGTTCGTAGCAAAAATTATGTTATCAGTAATAATGTATTCAATTTATGACAAACTATTATTTGTCTTAAAATTACTTACATTTTAAAAAAATAAAACAATGAATCAATGACTTCATCGAATTTCAATAAAAACAACAGAATTATTTTATTACAGAGCATGTTTGATCTAATGATAGAATTATATAATGGGGTTAAAATAAATGCTACAAAATGATAGTACAACAAATGTGATATTTTGCTATTAAATTATTAGGCATAAAACAAAAATTCATCACTAATTATTCATTTTCTCTGACAAATTTATATTTCGTGTTTAAATGCTAAGCAACATACTTTTAGTGACGAAACATAAAAGTTCGTAGCAAAAATAATGTTGTCAATAATAATGTATTCAATTTGTGACAAACTATTATTTGTCTTAAAATTACTTACATTTTAAAAAAATAAAACAATGTCTTCACACAAAAAATAAGTTATTGCAATAGTGACAAATTAGAGTTCGTAATTAAATGTTACAACATTTAACTACAAACTCAATTTTGTAGCTAAACCTTACAACATTTAACCATGAACTCTAATATGTTGCTATTGCAACAACTCTTTTATTTGTGACAAAAACATTTCGTCTCCAATTTGTAACTAATTTTCACATAAAATAATAGTTTGTCACAAATTGGGTGAATTATTAGTCACAAAATAATGTGTCACTCATAACTTAAAACATTCGTCACTAATTTTATATAATAAATGGCGCCAAATTATTTTTTGGAGGGAAACATTAGTTGACAAAACTTTGCTACGAAATTACATGTTTTGTCACTAAAAGTATGTTGCGCATACATTTAAATACGAAATGTATTTTTTGTCACAAAAAATGAATAATTAGTAACGAATTTTGTGTCGTAGCTAAATATCATATTTGTTATAGTGGATGTTTAATAATTATATAACATTAATTAAATACATATATAAAATTTTTCTGTAAAATTTAAAAGGAGAAAGGACAAATGTATAAATAATAGAGTAACACGTGTTTCGATCTTAAAGATCTACTGAAAAAAATTAATTTTTATTCATAATTAAAAGACCTATCCGAATAATTTAAAACTCGCATAAATAACTCAAGATACACACAAATTAGTCAAAAAGAGATGATTGTAATAAAAAGCATTTCTGGAAGAAGTGAAGAATCCAGAGGAGGAACATTTGATTCAATTTGTTCTTTCTCTACCCTTTCTTGTTCATCACTAAACTTTTTTCTGGTTACATATACCTCCTCCTTTCCTTTTTGGGTGTTATGTTGTGTTTTTTGAGAGTCACTATGATTACTTTTCAAAGCTAAATTAGATTATATTGATTCGATATTTTTAAAATAAATTTTTGGATATTCAAAAACTATACGGAAAATACTATCAATTGAAATTTTTTTCATATCAATATGATGAAAAACACATTTTAAAATGTCAGTCAAAATTTATATGGTTTGATTCTCAAAAAGAAAATTATGACAACTAAAAAGGAACGTAAGGAGTACAAATCAAATTTGCTTCAAGTCTTTTTCATGATTTGGATTCAGCAGTTGCCATTAAACCTTAGAAATTCTCGGTAATTCCAAAACGACGACGTGCCGAGTCATGGCTCTGAATCAGTGCACCATGTTGTTTGGGTTATAAGTTAAGTGTGAGTCTTTAAATTATGGATAAAAAATAAATATTTTTTGAGTAAGATCGATACACGTGTCTTTCTGTTAGTTCAAAGAGTATATACACCTCAAAAGTCAGATGATAAAGACATTAGTGTTCTAACGGAAAATATTTAAATATTACTTACGATCTGGGGCGGATCCAGCCCTCTGTTAGGGGTTCATTTGAACTCCTTTGGCGGAAAATATTACTATTTATATATGGTTAAAATTATTTTTTATGTATATATAGTAATGTCGAATTCCCTTCGATTAGTTCGTGTGTCTAGTTCTTCAGATTTTGAACCCCCTATTAAAAACCCTAGCTCCGCCACTGCTTACAATAGTTTAAGAGTATATTTATCCTTTTTTTCAAAATTTAAATACATATTTATATGATTTTACTTTATTTAGAATGTGATATAATTATAGAATTTATTATTTTAATACTTTGAGTTGTGTGCTTTTTATGAACACATACATATCTGTGATTGTAATTATGTAATTATGGGTAAACATATGCACGTGATTTACTATAGATGTGTAGTAATAACTACTAGAGGTGTATGACCGTACTGTCAGCACGACCCAATTATATAAAGTATATTTTTATTTTATTAGTAAAAATTCGATTCTAAATTGAGAAGTAAATAATTCATGCATGTATTTAAATTTAGATGTCATTTTTCAAATTTTACGTGGTAAAATGTAAACATACAATATTGAAAAAAACAACCTTATTGTACATATTAACTGTTTGATGTAAGCTTGGTAAGGAGCAAGTTTTACAAGATTTAAAGATCATAGAATACCTATATATTTACATTCTATTAAGATACATTAACTTAAATGCCAATTGAGATATCATTGCATTTATTGTGATTTTCAATAAAATTGTGTCCTATTACATAAGATAAGCAACATAGAAAATTAGTCGCCCTGTTACATAAAAATAAGATAGACAAGTTTTAAAAAGCAGTCTTTATAAAAATATAGGATCTAAGAAAATTTGAGTAAGTCTTATTTTGAAATGAAATAATTAATTGAATAATCAAAAGTTAATATAAAAAATTTCATATTCATCAAAGAGTTTTAAGAATTTGAATTCAATAAAACAAATACTTTCACTACAACAAATTTGATTACCAGGGACAAATAATTTCGCCATTTATAAATCATATTTCGTCACTAAAAATCTTGTTTGACAAAAAAAATTCGTCGCTAAACGTGCGTCACTAAAAGTATGGAAAGACGATTTAGTATTTCGTGGCTAAAAGTATTATATTAACTACATAAAGAATAATCGTCCCCAAATGCATAAACATTTGTGACGAGTTTATTTGTCATAAAAAATGTAATTTCTTTTTGTAGTAAATAGTATGTTTGGTCACTGAAAAAGTTATTACTACCGATAAAATTATAACGTCGCTAATTATTTAGTTCAATCAGTGATAACATGAATTGTCTCTAAAGTTATATGTATTTTGAAGTTGTACAAATGTAATATCGTCACTAATAACTATTTTTTATATACAAAAAATTATTTTGTCCTTAAATTTTATAAATTAGGGACAATTTTTTTTATAAATTAGTGACAACCTTCATTGCTTTTTAGTAACATTGATGAGTTCATCCTACTTAAGTAGGCATATTTTTCCCACATATGCACTCTAAATACCCAACTCAGTCGTAGATCATCATGACCACGTAAATCTTTCATAGCAGATTCATTCTCGCCACCGTATCAGCACCCTTTTTCCATCTTTAGAATCACTCATGTTCCACCACCTGAAATATCCAAAAAATAGTAAATGAATAAGGCTGGAGAAAAAAAAAAGAAAAAGAAGCATATATCAATAACCATGATAATTTATTATATCAAAAAGTCACATTTTGAACACCATATTTTTTAGTTTGGAAGATTAACACATCACATCAAGAGGACAACAGAAATCAATCAACAGAGCAAATTGCATGGAAGACAAACCCAAAAGTATTTTTCTGTTCTTTTTCCCTGTTCAATAATAAAAGACAAAACAAAAAGAGAATTAATTGGCAATCAGAATAAGACAGTTGTTTGTAATTATTATTAAGATACTAACAAATATATATGTGGAGAAAGTGGGATTAATTATGATTGTTTTGTCTCTCTCAACTTTTGCTCTAATATTGGCAACTGCCGTGTTAAAATATCAAAATGTAGTGTTTGATTTTTTTTAATCTATTATACGTCTTAATTTATATTCAAATAGAACAAATAAATAAAGTTACTTATCTCAATTCAAAATTTGAAAGGTATAGTTAAGAGATTATTTTAGATCTATTCCAATAGTTTAAGGATTATTTATGATATTTTTTGTAATTATGAACAATCGTAATCAAAGAAAATTTTGTATTTAGCTATAAGTTTTTTCCTAGTAAATAGTTAAACTATTCAACTACAAATTTTAAGTCGTCACTATTTAACACCTTATATATTTTGTGACAATTTTTTGGTGTCACTAAATCGCAGGTTGATTAGAGACAATAAAATGATTGTCATCAATTACTTATATCATTCGTGACGAAAATAAATGTCACAATTAAATCTAATTTTTTATAGCTAAAACTTAAAATATTTAACTACAAGATCTAATTTGTCGCTATGTAACAACATAATTTTTTAGACGAATTCTTTTAGTGTCCAAACATTAAATAATTTTAGGACAAAAAATAATTTGTCACAAATTAGATACATCATTAGTGACGAAATAATGTGTCGTTGGTAACTTTAAATTTGTCACTAACAATACTCAATAAATAGCGCCAATTTATTTTTTGGTGGGAATTTTGCTAGAAATTTTTATATTTCGTCACTAAAAATATGTGTCTCATATATTTAAGCACGAAAAGTAATTTTTGTCACTCTATAAGCGAACAATTAATGACGAATTTCATATTGTAGCTAATAATTTCGTAGCTATATATCATATTTGTCTTGCAAATGGGGCAAGAGTTTTCGTGCTTGATCAACTCTTTAATACAATCAACGTGACATACATGGCCACAGTTCTTTTCCGACGCAATAGTCGAGTATCCTAAGACGAATATGACCAAAAAGGTGATCGAAGCCAAACTTAATCAAGCGGAAATTATGAGATTAGGGGTGTGTTTGGTATGAAGGAAAACATTTGTTTTCCAATTTTCTCATGTTTGGTTGAGCTAAATGTTTTGGAAAATGTTTTCCAAATCAACTCATTTTCCTCAAATTTAAGAAAAATGACTTCCATTCTAAACTTAAGGAAAATATTTTCCAAAACTCTCTTACAATTATTTTTTTGTTGAAAAATCAATTTATTCCTCAAACCACCCCCAACCAACCCCCCCACCCCCAAAAAAAAAAACAAATAATTTAAAACTTGTTTTTAAATTCAATTTTTTTACCCCACCCTCACCCCTACCCCCACCCCCTCCCAAAAAAAAATATTAAAAATTGTTTTTAAAAGATATTTCTAATTTCAATTTTTTATTTTTTTACTCCCACCCACTACCCTCGCCCCCCCCCATCAACCCCCTATCAGCCCCCAACCCCCTTCAAAAGAAAAACATTCAAGTTTGTTTTTAAAAAATATTTTCAACTTCAAATTTTTATTTGTTCATCTCGATCCTTGATCACCCAACCCCCTCTCCGGTCACCCCACACCCCCCAAAAAAAAACTGAGTTTGTTTTTAAAAAATATTTACAAATTCAAAATTTCATTTTTTCATCCTATCCTCGACCCCCCCACTCACCCACCCCTACCCCCCCTCCCCCCCCAAAAAAAAATTTTAAGTTTGTTTTTGAAAAATATTCTCAACTTCAAAATTTCATTTTTTCATCCTACCCTTGACCCCCCCACCCCCCTCCTACCCAACCCCACCACCCCCCCCCCCCCCACAAAAAATTTAAGTTTGTTTTTTAAAAAATATTTTTAATTTCAAAATTTCATTTTTTCACCCCTAGAACTACCAGCCCCCACCCCCCTCCCCAAAAAAAAAATAAAAATTTCAAGTTTGTTTTTAAAAAATATTTTCAATTTCAAAATTTCATTTTTTCACCCCTACCCTCAACCCCCAACAACCCACCCCCTACCAGCCCCCCACCCCACCCCACCCCACCACCAAATTTTTTTTTTAAGTTTGTTGTTCAAAAATATTTTCAACTTCAAAATTTCAATTTTTCACCCCTACCCTCAACCCCCTCCTTCACCCACCCCCTACCACCCCCCACTCCCCAAAAAAAATTTAACTTTATTTTTAAAAACTATTTTCAATTTCAAAAATTATTTTCTACTCTAGTAAAACTAAAAGATATTTTTCAAAAATATTTTTCATTCATAAATCAAACACTAAAAATCTTTTCCGGAAAATATTTTCTACTCACCAACCAAACATGAGAAAATAAGTCAAAAATCAACTTGTTTTCCTGGAAAACATTTTCCTTCATACCAAACACACCCTAGGTGTTGTTTACTAAGCTTGAGTCTATCGCTCGAATAAGTTCTTTTGATTTGTCATGTCCATTCTACCCAGTCCATCTTCTAATTCCATATCTTGTGTTTGCTAACTTCTAAATATGTCTCACATATAAAATTAATAATAGTGAAAAATAAATTTGTTACATATTCAAAGAGAAAAACAAACGTTAACAAGTACACGTAAAATACAAGATAACGTGACTCGAAGTTAAAAAAAAAAAATGTGCCATACACTTTCTATAAAAAAAATTAAAAATTAAAATCGTCTAATGGGTGATTAGTTTGGCAAGTTCACAACTACCCATTCAGATTAACAATTAATAAATGATTAATTTAACAAGAATAGAGGATGACAGAAATAATAAAAATAATAACAGGCAATGAAGTGAAAAAATGAAAATAAAATTTGAAAATCAACTAAGGGCTGGGGATAACTTCGGAGTTGGGACGTTTGGAATGTCATTCAAACCCCCTACATGCACCATAGCCACTTTTTTTTAAGAAAGAAAATAAAATAAAATTTAGGGATAAGGGAAGGAGAAATGAAGAGGAGATTATCATGTGAGGAATCAAACTCTTTCCGTCACCAAGAAGGTGAAAATTCAGAAACCCAATCAACTGAACTACTAAGATTTCCCGCACCATAGCCACTTAATAAGGTGCTTGTGAAACAAAAAACACCTCATTTTGGTACAAACGAGCACATTTCACAATGATATGAAGAACTCACCTGATGCATTTTTATACATCTTCGCCAGGAGCTTCCATTTAGATATAACCCAAGAGAAAATAAACCAAGTTCTCATATTAAAGAGTCATGTATATGTACAAGTTATCAGTGCCTGTTAATAATTCAGGGCAGGCACAATCACTACTGCGAAACTATATTTAAAAAGAACTCTAGCCCTAATGATACTTTGTAATTTCTATATCAAAGTTGTCTGACGGACTTGTTTGCCAACTCAAATAACAGAACCAAAGGCGAGCTGGAATTGAGCAGTATCTATTGGCTTTGGATTAGAAGCATTAGCAAGACCTCCAAGAAGTTTAAGAACATCAGCGGTATCATCGAGGTAATACTTGGCTTTGCTTGGCTTCTGCCCGACAGTGCAGGCAAAGATGTCAGGGGCAGCAGTGACCGACGGACTGGAAATAGTGCTTAATATGCTCTCAAACATGTCTTCATCCGACCTGTCATCTCCAATGCACATCACAAAATCAGGTGGTTTCCCACTTTCAACCATCATAGAGAGAACTTTCGCTGCAACTAATCCCTTGGTAACACCCTGCAAGTCACGTAAAGAATTCAAAACTTTTGAACAGCATTATGCAACATGATTGTGCTGCATAGTTAAACACACATACAGAGGAGGAAGACTTACTTGCGGCTTGACTTCAACAATATGTTGACCCCTCTTAACAACTGCAGGTTCATTTGCAAGTACACTTTCCAAATGATCCAACAATTCCTTTGCCTGACAGGAGCCGAAGTCAGGGTCTGCATCATAATGGTGCCACACCAATGCACTCTCTTTAGATTCTATAAATGATCCATCAGTTGCTTCTGTGTAAAGTTGCATCACAGGTTCCGCAATTTCTTTCCATTCAAGATCAGAATCTAAATGATCCCATTCAGAAGTTTTACAATCCCTGCAATGAGAAAAAACAGTAGAGATCATGTTGTAGATGAATGTGTAAAAAAATAAAAATAAAACAAAACCTGAACACAAGTTCCAAATGAGAAACTACAGTCCAACTGCAAATGACAAGTATAAAGTAACTCTAAGAATACAAGATGAATAGGTCTTTACCTTATGAAGTACCCATGTTCAGCAGCTATTCCAAGCCTTTCGCATGGTGCAAGCCACTCGCATAATGAAGTCCTTCCTCTGCCACTAACAATATACACAGTGTTTTTAGGTTCATTACTTAGAGCATTCAACAGAGAAATAACTTCGGCACTTGGAGATTTAACCATAGATGACTGAGGTACAACAGTACCGTCATAGTCCAAAAATATAGCCCTTCTCTGAGTCCTCCTGTATGAGGAAACAATGTGATCTAAGGACAACTTTCTAAAGCTTGGTGAAAGTGCAATAACTCTAAAACCTAGGCCCAGGCCAATGCCCCAGCAACGCTTACTATAATGATCTTGACATGCTCTCTCCAAATCCTGCATGAAACTACGAGCCCAATAAGCTACATCGTGAGAGCTCACATACCGGTAGTGCTTCTCATGACGAAGTTCTTTCTCAGAATTCGACATTGTAATGGCCACATTTAAAGCCTCAGCCACAGCTTCAATATCCCATGGATTTACCCTAATTGCCCCACTCAACGATGGTGAGCAACCAATAAATTCAGACACAACAAGCATACTAGTTCTAGGAGAATCAGATTTGATACCCATAGCTTCGTCCATACCAGGAGAGCCTTGCCTACAGACAATATACTTGTAAGGCACTAAGTTCATCCCATCCCTCACTGCATTGACTATGCAACATTCAGCAACAGCATAGTATGCGGTCTTCTCATATCGAGCAACAGGACGATCTATCAAAATTACAGGCTCATAATTAGAAGTTCCATAAATTTGGTTGATCCTCTCAGCAGTCGAATATGTCTCCCTCTTTGCTTCCTGAACATCCTTTCCAGAGCTACGAGCAGGATTTACTATTTGGACAAGAACAAGTTTACCCTGCAAATCCTCTTGCTGCTGTAGTAGGTGTTCAAAAGCTAGTAATTTCAAACTAATACCTTTAAAAATATCCATATCATCCACACCAAGAATGACTTTCTTCCCTTTGAACTGCTCTTGAACTTCTTTAGCTTTAGCAAATGTAGAAGAAAGATTCAACACAGACTCAAGTCGACCCATATGTATGCCTACTGGAAGAATTTTAATGTAAACTGTACGACCAAAATAATCAAGTCCGATGTGACCTCGCTTAGATTCATAATCTAGACCTAGCATTCTACTACAGCATGACAGAAAATGCCGTGCATAATCAAAAGTATGAAAGCCAATTAGGTCGCAGTTTAATAATCCTTTTAGAATTTCATCCCTAACTGGGAGAGTTCGGTAAATTTCTGATGATGGGAATGGGCTATGAAGAAAGAATCCAAGCTTCACTCGATGGTACCGCTTTCTTAAGAATGTTGGAAGAACCATGAGGTGGTAATCTTGAACCCAGATATAATCATCCTCGGGATTAACCACTTCCATAACCTTATCAGCAAAGATCTTGTTTGCTGAGACATAAGCTTGCCACAGCTGACGGTCAAAACGATCTGCATGGTCTGGGCACATCGGGAGCATGTAGTGAAAAAGAGGCCACAGTTGTTGCTTACAGAAACCATGATAAAACATTTCCTGGATTTCACAAGGTACAAAGGTAGGCACACACTTGAACTCCTCAAGTAGTCGCTGTGTAACTTCCTCCTGTTCACTGGGCTCCACATCTACCTTCAGAGAACCCACATAGATAACCTCAGTTTCAGGTGAAAACCCATCCTTCAGTTGTAACAAAAGAGAATCCTCGTCCAAACTAAAGCACCACTTTTCAGATGTTGTATCCCTTTGAGCATGCAAAGGCAGCATGTTTGCAACAATGATCTTTCGCTCGTGACAAGCAGATGACATACTATCTGAATCCCCATCATTGCTGCGACAACCATCAGAAATTATCCCGGGAACAGTCATCATACGGGGAAGTGCTCTAGGAGTCTGAGGTATATCCAGTATGTCCCCAGATGCCAAGTCGAAAAAGTTTGCACTAGATCTTGATGCCATGACTCTGAAGTAGAACTTAGCTTACGTTATCATACAATTTCTGCTGAGGTATGTGAAACCAAAGAAAAGTGTGCCCCAGTAATTGCTGAATCAAATTTTCCTGCAGTCTACAAAACCACCAAAAAAAGAGATTTTTAAGTCCACATAATTCCAGCGAATGATGTCAAACATGCTAAAAACAGAAGGCTAATAGAATTGTTGCGCAAGAAATAATCTTGAAATAATTTTTATAGGTTTGTGAAAACATTGTCAAAGAGGAGAAACCCGATTCCTAATTACCCTATTCCAACGATTCATCCCAATTAGACAATTTGAGATGAAATGAGAATATTCCAAGTTGACAAATACAACATACAGAAGGTACAAATACAATCCCATTTTAACAGGTAACAGTGATGGGTTAAGCATAGGTACATACAGGTTGAGCAAAATTTTTCGGATGTGATGGCATTGGGAGTTTACGACAAGCACATGGCTTTTTACAAACCATGGCCACCAAGTAGCAATGATGGTAGTTCTTGAGCTGAAAAGATTTGAGTTCTGGAAGGAATAATCAATTTCAATTCTATTATTTCATGTGTCGGATAAACTGGACGGAAGGTTGCAAAGGGGTTCAGGAATGATAAACAGTAAGGAAGCCACTTGAAAACCAGATGACAGACAAGTTCAGGTGCATTATTTATTGCCTTTAACTTTTCAGATTAAAAGAAATGATAAACATTCCAAAGCTGCTTCAAAACAATAAGGACAACTTTTCCTCTTCCTTTTTTTTTTTTTTTTATTAAATAAAATTGGGGTAGAGGAAGGGGAAATGGAGAGGGGATTACAAGGTGGGGTATCATACCCTCACCAACAAGGTGGGAGTTTAGTAGCAAACCAACTGAGCTACTAAGTCTCACCGACAACTTTTCTTCTATCTCCTTAGTATATAATTTAAAGTAGAAACCTAAACTTAAACCCAAGGGAGTCATGCAGCAGTCAATGAAATGGGATGAGTATTATAGCAGGGCTAGGGCTCAAATGCTTTCAACTGCCCAAACTTTGGTGGATAGAGTTACCCGGTATATACGTTGGTGTGAGGTAGCAGGTATATGGTGAAACAGTCGAGGTGTGTGAACTGTTTCGGATACCACCATTATAAAAAAAATATTTTTCAAACCAACAGCATTTCTCCCTTCTACTTTCCAAAATACAATAAATCTCCCAAAATCCAGTTGATGAAGATTATAACGAGAAGGATTTCACATTGGTGACAAACAATAAAAACAACACCTATCAAAAAAAGAAAGTAAATAAAAGATGGACTAACACCAACTGTTATTAGTTATTACGTAATGGATCTTTCTATTCCAATACTATATCCGAAAATTATCAATGACTATTGGAACTGTTTGAATCAAATAGATACCATATGACCAACCCACAAGGACTTCATTTCGGAAGAGACTACTAATTGCATAATACACCACTAATATTATCTACGCCTTTTTACTCTTTGAGCTCCCAAATGATACTTGGGATTTCCCCAAAATAGCATAAGAGTCCATACTTTGGATTAATAAGATAGTTATATAGTCAAATCATAAAGATTTCACTTCACAGAAGACAATCGGTTAACATCAGACTGGTCTTGATTATTTATGGATTTCCTCTCTCAGCTCCCAAATTGTTCTCATGAGTTTTCTCCAACCCAATTTCGGCTCCAAAACAAGCTATATGGTCAAACTACAAAGGTTTCACTTCGAAGAAGACTACTAGAGTCTAGACCAATAGGCAATAATATACCACAGGTGATTTTCTGCATACTTTTATGTCAGTTCCCTAAGTGTTGACATGGTTTTGTCTAATTAGCGCATTTACCCATACTGGCATGGAAGCAAATACTATACAAAATGAAACTCAATCTTCAATTAACCTTCAAAGCAGTCCATTGAATCTCACAAACTAGTGAACAATGACTTGACATCAGAAAAAAAGAACGAAAGTACCATCCTAAGATGGTTCTCTCTTATCAGATCGAACCGTGTCACATTGACTGCCAAATATGGTGTAGCACTTGTATCAAGTTTAGTATATACGTATTAAAGTTATACTGCCTTTGCTAATATCTAAATAACGATAAAACAGCCAGTAGGTACAACACGCTGAACTTGAGAACAAGTTGGCAGTGATTTTGCACGGAGATGGTGGTGCAAGTCCGTCTTTCTTTCTTGGCAAAGGTAGTTCAAAGCAGACTTTTGGCTTTACTAAAACTAGGCTAGAGGAGGAGAGTGACCTAACCAGAAAATTTCTCCAAGGGAAGGGAGCATTGGCAAAGTGAACCATATAATTAGGGTTGGAACCAATTGCTACTCTGTACGACAGGCAACAACTACCTAATGAACCTGAACAATAGCGCTGCAATTTAAAACCTAGAATGGACACCATAAGTATACAAAAAAGCCATGGCCTAGAGCAAAGAGTAGCCAGGACTGCAACCATGAATGGACCTTATAAACCCTGATACACCAAACAAAGAATATATTTTCAACATCCCCACACCCAGATCTTTCCATTCTAGAAGTTTAAATAGCACGCTGGTTCATGCTAGGTTCACCTCGCCTTTTCTCATGCATCAACTGCACTTTTTACAGCATTAATTGCAACCAAAGAAAATCTCTCAACGAAAAAACACAGATAGTAGTGTCTAATTCCATAAAACAAGATTCTTTTATGTGTGATCACCATGGGTGTTTTAAACCTCAACTGGATATTACTTAAAATATGTATATTAGATTCTACCGGATATTAGCTAAAATGGAATTAAATGCCTGATCACTTTTCCTGGACTATCCAAAGGGATCGTTTGGTGAGGGTGTTGAATTCTATCATAATTTGATAAAATATTCAGCTTTGTCGGATCAATGCGCACAGACTACTAAAGATTAGGTTTGTCGGGTCGACACACACACTACTAAAAATTAGGCTTGTCTGGTGGAAGCATACAAACTACTTAAATTAGGTTTGTCTGGTCAAAGCATACAAACTACTTAAATTAGGTTTGTCTGGGTGAAGCATACAAACTACTAAAAACGTTAATAGCTACCAACAGATCAATCTGCTTTGACATGATTGTTGTTTTGCATTTATACGTCTACCTCAAAACTTTTGAAGGTTTCCAAATTGGGGAAATCCTTTTCAGCAACTCATTAAATGAATTTCTTTACATGCATTATTGAGCATAAATTTCTCCATCGTAACATGTGGAACTTTTATTAGATAATACCACTTTCTTCAACTATTAGGGTATGCAGGTTTACGTGCATGAGCGTGCATGATTCGAACTATCAAAGTATAATAACATATAATTCTCCATTGCTTACTCTCTAGGTACTTCCCTGTTCCCTTTTTCTCTTATACTAATTTTTTTTTTTTGAGAAAGAAATCTCTTATCCTAATTTTTCCAATGCCTTTACTAACATATGGGTGACATACTTCTACATAATTATTTTCATGAAGGTACAAATAAATGTGTCTATGTTATGTCAGATATGCTCCTTTAGTGCTTGTATGCCATGGATTCTAATTGTGGAATTATCCTCTTTGCATAAATGCAATGGGAAGCTATATACAACATATGCCCACTTTCCTCCTACACTACACCAGCATGGTAGCACTTTATGCATGGCATGAACTTTAAGGGGTCATTTGATGGAAGGTATTAGAGAAAATAGTGCATGTATCAGTTTTGGTATTACTAATCCCTTGTTCGGTACAATTTTTCAACCAATGTATAGCTGATGCAAGCATCAGTTATACACCCTTTTTGGTAGTATCCTGTGTAATGTGTATAAGTTATAACTAATACATAGCGAACCATGGTATTAGCAATACAAGGATTTTTAATACATGCACAGGCATGGTTAAAGACACATGCCCTGGAAGTGTACAAAGCTAAAGAATGCGGAGGGTATTTTTTAAACAAATAATGCTTTTTAGAAATGATGTTATTTTTTATGCACCAAACTATACCGTGGATAAAAAATAATGTCAGCATTACTAATCCACATTCCACCCTATACATCACTATTCTTATACACCTCACCAAACGATCCCTACTTCAATAGTTTTCATTTAAATCATATTGACATTTATTTACTTCCACGACTCATTACGCATTTTTCCATTAGCATACTCTTAGGAGCCGTTTGGTGTGAGGTATAATAATACCAGGATATGCGTTTGGTCCCGGATAGTTAACCTCATGATAACCTATTTCCGACCAAACGACCCCTTAGTGGTACAATTCAATGTAATGATGTGGGTAAAAATAGAGGGAGAAGGCGTGTAAATTCTTTTTTTCACAAATCTAACCTAATTAAAAAAATACCCAAGGACATATCTCAAGGTTCTGTAAAATAACCATTTAATGCTGAGAGTTTCATATCCAGGGAAAACATTTTAGCTCCTCTTTGAGTTCAGAGTAAGAGAAGCAAGGAATCAGAAAATGGGAAACCCTAAACCACTGGCAAATTGGAATGAAATTTTCTTTTAAAAAAAAAAGAGAAGCTAAAGCACTGTCATTAAAACACTCAATCAATAAAAAACACAAATAATTTATTTTTTTGCTCGACAGAACAAGGACCAAATTAATTGATTTTATCAAGTCAAGATACAGGTAAAACAATGTAATAAATGAATAAACGATGAAAACAATAAGCTAAAAAAATAAAATCTCACCTTAAATTCAAATTAGGTCAAATTAGAAATCTTCAAAAGGACCCAACAATTTCTCAAGAGAATCAATATAAATCAGCTCAATAAAATTATCACTTCTAGTGAACGCTCTTCAATCTACACACAACTAGAACTCAATCTTTTAGTTTATCGTAAAACTCATCAAAAAAATAAAAAATATAATTTTTTTTTTAAAAAAAAGCTGAACTCAATTTCAATTTCCCTTTAATTCTCTGTAACCATTTTTCCAGCAAATAATCAGTTAAAAACATTAATTCAACAGGAAAAAAAGGAAAAGCAGATCAAAGGAGAGGAAGGTCCATACATATAAAACTTTCGATTCCGGTGACCGGAAAACTAATGCTGACGTCACAAACCGATGAATCCCGACGCGGTCAAGGTTATCAGATACATAAAATCAACAGCTAAAACCAAAAAACACCGAACCGACGAGTTTTGTTTGAACTTTCAACAGAAGAAATAGTGAGAGACAGAGAGAGATCAGAGGAGTAGTAGTATTTTTTCTGGAGAGAGGAAAATGGATAGTGATAAAGCCAAATGAGGATTTATGAGTATTTGACAATGATATATATATATAATAATAAATAATAAATAGTATAAGTGTTGTTGCACAAAGTACCACGTGTTCATGTTTACGTGTAAGAGGAGAAAAGATTGTTTCTACTCTCTACTACTAAGGAGGTTTTACCTTAGTTAGTTACAAACTAACCATGGTTCCACATAGAATTTCTTAGTTTTTTTTTCTTTCCAACCCTCTCCACAAATTGCCATCTTATTACCACATTATTACTACTATAACCTTACCAACTTATTTTATTTTATTTTGTTTCTTTTTTGTTTGGGTTTGGAAGTAGGAGGAGGTTGGGTGGAACTAGCAAGGGTCGGGGGGGATCCAAATCTTTTTTGACAGAAAATTATATTATATTTATGTATATATAATAGATGTCGAACTTTTTTTGATCTTTTCAAGTGTTTGCTTTTTTATAATTCAATTTTCTTTAGTGAAAATTATGATTTTGCTATTGAGGATATTCGTCTATTGAGTAGTTCGATTTGGTTGTTGTGTTTATTCATTATATGAACTTGCAAATTATATCATCAGACTAAATAAGTAAATTTGGTTAGGTTTCAATAGTTCAATTTTGGATTAATCGGATTAATTATGTCAGATTAGTTTATAAGTTAGGTTTCTTCTTCTTATTGAAAAAATTGGGCAAAAAACTTAAGTATTCAAAATAACTATCTTAATAACCATTATATAATAATAGTTTGTTTTTTCACCAACATAGCAATAGTTTTTTTTTTTTCAAAAATAGGAATTAATATAACAAAAATGTAGCGTAGTAATAATCAACCACAGTTTTCTACCATTTCCTAATTTTCTCCAATTCTTTTACCTTTCACGATTTACTCAGATTGATTATATATTCTCTCCCATCATAAAATGTTATTTTAACCAAAATAAAACTCTCTTTCTCTTCATTCTGATTGATTGTTCAGTTATGGATAACAATAATTTTTCAATTCTAATTCAACACAACGGACGATGAGACGTATCAGGTATTTGTGATAAATCACGATTAAATTTGTGTTTTTTGATGTGATTAATTTAATTATTTTATTTAATATATTTGGTGTTTTTTTCATGATCTTTATCTTGTAATCTATTAGGTTGGTATATGTTTTTGTGTTACAGACGGAATTAGGTGTTTAGTTGTTGAATTTTACTTCGAAAACTGACCATATTAGGATTGAATATGATGGTGTATTTGAGCTCGTTTAAAAAATCACTTTTATGGATTTAATTTTGATAGATTGAGTGGTATAATTGATAGTGTATATTACGTTGTTACTAAACACCAAATCTGGGATTATTTTTTGGTATTTGTTTTGGCTTAATTTGTAGGGTTTTTTGGTTGATTATAAAAACCAAAATTTGTGATTCTATTTTGATAAATGATTTGGTTAAAAAGATAATCTATTTTAATTCGTGTATAAACGTCAAATTCCATGAATATTTTTTGATAGAATATCAGGTATAATTGATAGTGTACTTGGTGTAGATCATGTGGTGTAATTGATATTGTATATTATGTTTTTAATAAACACCAAAATTCGTTAATTTTTTTTGGTGTAATTGTTATATTTTGGATCGTATGTAAACACCAACTTTCGTGATAATTTTTGGGTACATCTATTGGTGTAGTTGATAGTGTGTTTTGGGTTTTTCATATACAACAAAATTGATGATTTTATTTTGGTAAATGATTTGGTGAAACGTAAAATTCCATGAATATTTTTTGGTAGAATATTATGTGTAATTGATAGTGTACTTGGTGTAGATGATTTAGTGTAATAGATAGTGTATATTATGTTTTTATAATACAAACCATAATCTGAGAACTTTTTTTGGTGTAATTGTTATATTTTAGGTCATATATAAACACCAACTTTTGTAATAATTTTTAAGTACATCTATTGGTGCAGTTGATAGTGTGTTTTGGATTGTTTATAGACAACAAAATTGAAAAATATTAAATTGGTTATAATACTTATTATTTTGTGTTGGTATATTTCAAACCCAGAAAAAAAATTGAAAAATTAATTTAGGTCGTAGATCATTTTGTATACGTGCATGATTACCATTTTTATATAGATAAAAACATAATATATACCAATTTGTGTAATTTGATTACAATGGAAACACCATTCTGATTATGTATGTATAGCTTAATTTTTTTAATATATATTTTAATTTGTATTATGTTATATATGTAATACTTATTTAATAATTTCACTAATTATTTTGGAGATTGATTAATAAGTTGTAATCTAACAAAGGTAAGTACGTGGATTACAATATTGAAGGAGTGAAATATTGTCACGACCCGAGCCTAAGCCCTGGACGTGGCCGTCACTCGAAGACCATTGCTTGTCCCCAAGCGAACCATCATCATGGCTGACTACAAGCGGAAGACTAACTCAAGCATGCAAAAGCTTAAAAATTGAATAAAATTCATGAAACTTACAAATCTTTAACTCGAATGAGTAACTCTGAATAAAAAATAGAATATTCAACTTGCCAACAATTGGCAGCTCAAGTATTTAATACATTTAATAAGATAAATGAAACAAACTTCTCAAACTCTACTTTCTATCTATGAAGCCTCTAAATGACAAAGATGGAAGTCGGGACAAAACCCATGACATCCTGACAAAAGTGAAAAGTAAATGAAATCCTCCGGAAGCAAGGAGGCTCACCATAGCTAACTCGAACTACATGTGGTATCAACGAAGCTCATGTTGATGATCCCAATTACCTGAATCTGTATCATGCAAGGATGCGGGCCAAATGACTCAGTACGTGGAATGTACGAGCATGTAAGGAGAATTCTAAAATACAAACATAAGCTTGAACTTGATAAAAAGGAAACATACTTACCTCTTTTCAAACTTACTCAACTCAAGGAATACTCAAAGATACTCAAAACTACTCAGACTTACTCAACTCAGAAGTACTCAAGGATAAGATACTCAACTCAGAAATAAGGTTCTCAACTCAGTGAAACTCAACAATAAGGTACCCGATACAATGAAGCACAAATCAACTCAAGATACTTAACTCGAAAGACTCAACTCATGATACTCAAGGTGAAACGACCCCAAAAATGCCCGAAAATGTGCTTCGGAAACACCTAAAATTGTAATTTCCATATATCTCAAAATCCGTGCATCATTTCGGAAATTCGACTTCATATTCTTATTCAGGGGGTCAAATTGAGTGGGAAATGAGTCTAACCCGAATTTTAGAACAACCGTATCAAATTTCGAAAATCGCAAAAAAATGCGATTTTGAGGGTCAACTTTAAAGGGGCATATCTCTCAGCACACAAGGAACTGGAAGGAGCTCAAACTATCAAAATTAAAGCTCTGTGAGTTAGCTTTCCAACGCAATTTGTTTCGCCTCATTCCGAGTTAGGATGAAGGAGTTATAACCATTTTCGTAAAACCTCGCCGGCAGAAAAGTGCCATTTCCAGTAAGCCGAAACACTGTTCACCCGCCCCATTAATTTTTCTAAGTGTTGGACAATTTTTTTTCCAAAAGGGCATATGATATTCCCTATATATCATTAGTTCATTCCAAGTCTCTAAAACATTTCTCAAACATCCAAAAACTCTCTCTAAACCCTCTCCAAAATTCCACCAAGATCATCAACCAAATTCAAGGATCCCAAGCTTTAATTCCGGATTCAAGATTCAATCTCAAGCAATTCTCCATTCCAATCTTCATCAAGAATTCTCCAAAGTTGAGGTATGTGGGTTGATTGTGGAAACCTTCCTTTCCACAAGTCCAACCATTTATCCTCTATTTTACTCCAAGTTTATGGGTCCTTATGATCATTTATGAACTCTTGAATTATGGAATTATTACTACACATCCTATTATGGTCTATTTTTGTATATTATCATGAAATGGAATGATTATATGATGTTTATGGTTTTCATGCCTCCATGATCAAATTATGAAGGTTGTTATATATGTATATATATATGTATGTTGTTGGTGGGCTGTTTTATATGGATTTTGAAATTGGTTGGACTTAGTACTCTTGAAACACATGATTTTATTTACATGAACAAGTAGCCCACCATATGTTTGATAAAATGTCATTTATAGAATTCTTATGAAATGGAAGGTCCAATGTACGTCCTATGAGTCGGATGATTATATAAGTATTGAAATGATGATGAAATGGATACATGTATATGATTTTCTCTATATAGTGTGTGAGTCGACCAAGCCTAGCTCGGGGGGTTGTAGGCCCGGGTAACCGTATCAAGGGGTTGGTACCTTGGTTGCCTAGTACGGGGGGTAGTAGGCCCGTATAACCGTATCGAGGGGTTTGTACCTTGGTTGCCTAGTACGGGGGGTAGTAGGCCCGTATAACCATATCGAGGGGTTGGTACCTTGGTCCCTAGCTCGGGGGGTGGTAGGCCCGGGTAACCACATTGAGGGGTTTGTACCTCTTTCGCCTCTCCAAGGGGGTGGTAGGCCTTGGAAATACTATATTGATGGTCACTCACCACACATGTACTACGTCCCACTAAATATGATTTTTATGTAAGCGTCATTATATACATCATTTCATTTATGTGCTATCTATCGGGTATGATTATGCATTTTTCCTATGATGTCTATCTATTGTAGCATTGCATTGCATCCCACATACTTAGTACATTCAAACGTACTAACGCATACTCTATGCCTACATGATGTCACCATGTAGGGACCGGAGCACCGCTTGACCATCCTCCTCCGCGTGGCTAATACGATTTCCTATCAAGGTTATTGGTGAGTCCTCCATTCCGGGGACGTTGCTCATGATCTTTTGCTATGTATAAGACTTTTCTTTTTAGTTATGTTTTGACTATGAGGGTGAGCCCGGTAGTTTGTCTTGGCCCCCGCTAAGTACTCATGTTTAGAGGTGGTGTTGGACAAGTTGTGTATTATGCTTGAGCTTGACTCATCTATGGTATTTATGTACCATTTCTTCTTTTTTTCTCTTGCTCCCTTAGTCCCGATTTCCCCCTTTGATTATGCTTATTGCTTATGGTCATTTTAATTGCTTCCGCGACCAAGGATGTGTAATGATACGCTATGAGGCTTGTTTGGGGTTCCTTCGGGTTCCCCATTCGCCGGTCACGTCTAGGCCCTAGGCTTGGGTCGTGACAAACTTGGTATCAGAGCACTAGGTTGATAGATCCTCGGAGTCCAACACACCGCGTTGATTAGAGTCCGATTCATGGTTGTGTTGTGCACCACAACTATGAGTAGGAGGCTATGAGACGTTTTAGGAAATGTTTCACTTCTTCATTCTCTAAGTCGTGCCATAGATCTATAAGCTCTCTCTCTTATTCCTTGTCTTATGGTGTTTAAAGTTGGACCAGTTGAAGGGTTCTTGCTAGAAGGAGCGAGTGGTTGTAATGCCAATTATGGCTATGTGACTTGTGAGCTTTGATGGAATAGATTATGAAGTTGTATTTTGTGTGATTAATGCTTCATAATTGTCTTTGTGTTGGTTAGAAGAACTTGTGTAGGCTTACTCCAAAGGGGGAGATAGTGTGCCTACCTAGCAAGGTAATTGTGAGGTTATGTTTAGTTGATGGTAGAACCCATATGGTCAAATTGTTGATTCCCAAAGGAGCCTATCCGAGAGTGGAGATGGGAAAAGAAATTATATGCCCTAGGTCGGGATTATGTTGTGTTTTGAAGTTGACTTTGAGGGTTGCATGTACCATCTAGTTAAGGTGAAGAATAAGAAGTATAAGTGTTGACCAACTTCAAAGGGTTAGTTGTTGTATTTTAAGATTGATCTTAAGTATGGTCACTTAAGTAGGGTGCTTAGATAATACCTAGGCATAGTTGGTTGGTAGACCCCACCAAAAGTGGTGATAAGGGTTGACATGGTCTAGAGTTGTCTTAATCCAACTTTAGTGAAAAAGAGAAAGGTTTCTTGGTCAAAATTCCTCTAAGTTCCTCTAAGGTTTAACCAAGAAAGGATGTCTACCCGTAAGTCTCAAAGAGTGAGTGGTAGTGGATCTTAAGGGTTCCGGTATGTGTTTTATGTTTTATTGAATTGCGGAAATTCCATGGGCCAAAGATAGAGGAAGATCCTCTAGAGTTTATAAAGGAGTTATCTAAGGTGATGAACCTTGTAGGAGTAATCTTAGTAATACTTGTCTTTCGTGACTTGATAAAGAGAATATCGCGATTTTTTTTTTTTTGTGTCGTCCTTAATATTCATGGGTTTAGTTATGGCCATATGTGAGTGATTAGTATAACTCAACTTAGTCCTTATGAGTTTTATGATGTGTTGGATTTTGACGAATAGTGATTCTTAAGTGGTACCTAGAGATGTTGAGTGATTAAGCTCCTTTAAAAGAGGGTAGGAGTGAGATCCTCATTGGTTTGAGAATCATGTTGTGTAATGAGATAGTTTAGGCTTACCCCAATGCGGGATAATATGCTTAGATGGTAAGGTTATTGAGTGTCCTTGATGTTTATGAGATAGGTTTGCTTGAATTCTCACCTTATGTGGTTTAGTGAATTGGAGCAATCTAGACCCGAATTGGTAGATTCATATGAGATCTTGAGTGATATCCTAGTGACGGCCTTAGAAAAGGATGCTACTAGGGTTGACTTGGAAGAATTTTTGGGATGAAGGTACCGGTATGTGGTAATTTCATATGAGAGTAAGTGTTATGTTGATTTCCGGTACTACCTTATCTTGTATGATGCCTTATGTGGCTATGAGGCTTAGAGTTCTCCGGATGAGTTAATAGAACCTTTTTCGGATTTTACCCCGGTTAGTGGTTTAAAGTTAGAAAAAAAAGGGGTTTGTGAAGAATATCTCTTACCTTGTTCCCCTAGGAATACTCTTGTTGACTTAGTGAAACTTGGCATGTTAAGCCTTGATGTGACCCTTAGTATGGATGGGTTGCATACTTGGTGTGTTTTTATTGATGATAGGGCTCGGATGGTTAGAAGAATATGGGGCCCTTGAGTGTGTACTAGTTATCACCTTGTTGAGTAGGATGACATTTGGGTACAATTTCTTCCTATTATGGATTTGGTGTTTGATTGTGTCATATAAGGGTGGTATGGCTAGATGTTGAGGACCATAGACTTTTGCAAAAATGGCAAAATGTGAGTTTGGTTATGTCTTTAGGAGTGCTTGGAAAAAGTTTTCTTGAGGGTTGTAGTGAGGGCTTCCTCCTAAGGAGGGGATGGTGTGCTTAAAAAGCATGATTTGTTGAAATCCCAACATCCTCATCTCTTTCTTCCATTCCTATTCTAGCTTGAGACCAAGAGTTCCTAGATGGGCCTATGTTATGTTTTAGAAGTCATGTGTGATTTTTATATTCTGATGATTTCCTTATGAAAGGTATGTTTTTGAGAATTCATGTTTTGAGATAAAAATGAGTTTTCATGTTTCATGCCCCTCATGTTGATAGGCAATTAGAGTAAGTAACCTATGTGATTCATGAGGTGAATGGTTTAAATGTGCTTTTAAGAAGTAATTGCATAATTGGCCGAAGATCATATGATAAGCATGATTTGAGTTGAAGGAGGAAATTCCTCCAATGAAACGGAATATGTCTAAGTTGCATGCATATTGAGTTCGTAGAAGTAGTCCTATTCTCTCATGTTGTATGATGTGTGTTTTAAATGGAGATTTTTTTCTCCTAAGTTGTGCATTGTGTGTAATATGGCATACTTGACTTGATGATGTGAATTAAATGAACATGCTTGAATGTGTTCTTATGAAATGGAATGTTAGCTCCTTATGTGGTGGAAACTTTCCTAAAGAGTAGAGGAGGTAGTTCCTCCCATGTTTATGTGAATTAATGAGGTTTGCGCATTTCCATAAAAACTTGTGTTTTTGAAGAAAGATGAGTTGTATGAGTTGTTTCCCTCATGTTGTAGTGCATTGGTTATAAGTGATCTATTGTACTTCATGAAAATAAGGTATGAGCATGTCTTAGTAAGGAGTTGAGAAGTTCCTCCTTGAAAGAGTGCTATTGAACATGGAAACTTGCATATGTGCTTAATGATGTATGGACTATGTAATGACTAGGAGAAGGTAGTTCCTCCTATGAACATGAGAAATGTTGATGTTGGTGTGTTATGACTAGGAGAAGGTAGTTTCTCCTTGAACATCACTAAACATGATAATGTCATTGCATACATTCATGTTTAAGTTGACAATTGGTTTATTGTGGTTTTACAATTATGTTGAGGTTTTTGAAATAAGGTGTAAGTGCATTGTTGCATCCTTATGTGGGCTGAAATTACCATGTTTGTGTCTCTCATGTATGTTTCTTTAACATTCGGGGACGAATGTTCCCAAGGGGGAGATATTGAAACGACCCCAAAAATGCCCGAAAATGTGCTTCGGAAACACCTAAAATTGTAATTTCCATATATCTCAAAATCCGTGCATCATTTCGGAAATTCGACTTCATATTCTTATTCAGGGGGTCAAATTGAGTGGGAAATGAGTCTAACCCGAATTTTAGAACAACCGTATCAAATTTCGAAAATCGCAAAAAAATGCGATTTTGAGGGTCAACTTTAAAGGGGCATATCTCTCAGCACACAAGGAACTGGAAGGAGCTCAAACTATCAAAATTAAAGCTCTGTGAGTTAGCTTTCCAACGCAATTTGTTTCGCCTCATTCCGAGTTAGGATGAAGGAGTTATAACCATTTTCGTAAAACCTCGCCGGCAGAAAAGTGCCATTTCCAGTAAGCCGAAACACTGTTCACCCGCCCCATTAATTTTTCTAAGTGTTGGACAATTTTTTTTCCAAAAGGGCATATGATATTCCCTATATATCATTAGTTCATTCCAAGTCTCTAAAACATTTCTCAAACATCCAAAAACTCTCTCTAAACCCTCTCCAAAATTCCACCAAGATCATCAACCAAATTCAAGGATCCCAAGCTTTAATTCCGGATTCAAGATTCAATCTCAAGCAATTCTCCATTCCAATCTTCATCAAGAATTCTCCAAAGTTGAGGTATGTGGGTTGATTGTGGAAACCTTCCTTTCCACAAGTCCAACCATTTATCCTCTATTTTACTCCAAGTTTATGGGTCCTTATGATCATTTATGAACTCTTGAATTATGGAATTATTACTACACATCCTATTATGGTCTATTTTTGTATATTATCATGAAATGGAATGATTATATGATGTTTATGGTTTTCATGCCTCCATGATCAAATTATGAAGGTTGTTATATATGTATATATATATGTATGTTGTTGGTGGGCTGTTTTATATGGATTTTGAAATTGGTTGGACTTAGTACTCTTGAAACACATGATTTTATTTACATGAACAAGTAGCCCACCATATGTTTGATAAAATGTCATTTATAGAATTCTTATGAAATGGAAGGTCCAATGTACGTCCTATGAGTCGGATGATTATATAAGTATTGAAATGATGATGAAATGGATACATGTATATGATTTTCTCTATATAGTGTGTGAGTCGACCAAGCCTAGCTCGGGGGGTTGTAGGCCCGGGTAACCGTATCAAGGGGTTGGTACCTTGGTTGCCTAGTACGGGGGGTAGTAGGCCCGTATAACCGTATCGAGGGGTTTGTACCTTGGTTGCCTAGTACGGGGGGTAGTAGGCCCGTATAACCATATCGAGGGGTTGGTACCTTGGTCCCTAGCTCGGGGGGTGGTAGGCCCGGGTAACCACATTGAGGGGTTTGTACCTCTTTCGCCTCTCCAAGGGGGTGGTAGGCCTTGGAAATACTATATTGATGGTCACTCACCACACATGTACTACGTCCCACTAAATATGATTTTTATGTAAGCGTCATTATATACATCATTTCATTTATGTGCTATCTATCGGGTATGATTATGCATTTTTCCTATGATGTCTATCTATTGTAGCATTGCATTGCATCCCACATACTTAGTACATTCAAACGTACTAACGCATACTCTATGCCTACATGATGTCACCATGTAGGGACCGGAGCACCGCTTGACCATCCTCCTCCGCGTGGCTAATACGATTTCCTATCAAGGTTATTGGTGAGTCCTCCATTCCGGGGACGTTGCTCATGATCTTTTGCTATGTATAAGACTTTTCTTTTTAGTTATGTTTTGACTATGAGGGTGAGCCCGGTAGTTTGTCTTGGCCCCCGCTAAGTACTCATGTTTAGAGGTGGTGTTGGACAAGTTGTGTATTATGCTTGAGCTTGACTCATCTATGGTATTTATGTACCATTTCTTCTTTTTTTCTCTTGCTCCCTTAGTCCCGATTTCCCCCTTTGATTATGCTTATTGCTTATGGTCATTTTAATTGCTTCCGCGACCAAGGATGTGTAATGATACGCTATGAGGCTTGTTTGGGGTTCCTTCGGGTTCCCCATTCGCCGGTCACGTCTAGGCCCTAGGCTTGGGTCGTGACACAAGGATAAGCAATAGTAACAGATGCAATATATATGGAAACCTGTAAAACTGTAGATAGCAACTCAATGTATTGAAAAAAATACAATAATACTCAATGTGTATATAAAAATACAATATAACTCTGTGGGAGTTTCTCTAACCGACAACCACTACTATGAGCCTAAGTTATTATACAACGTCTCGCCCACGCTGCCAAAACTGTCCTATATTTTGCCGTCATATAGAACACCTTAACTAAGTGGATCCACTAGTCTATGCTAAAAATCACTAAGGAATCATCTAAAAAGTATGATCCTTTCTACCTATGATGGCTACATGGTTTATAGAAACGTGAGTTATTTGAACTCAAACTCGTCCCAATATCGGTGCTAAAAAATACTCCCAAAATACTCAGCTCTTATGTTTAAAAACATAACTTTTCTTTGATTTGAAATAATTACTCAAAAATCTTTCTCTTAAAAAAGATGGTACTTAAACTGCTCAAAACTCTTTTGGAAATCTCAGTTTCCTCTCATCTTAAATGTGAAAACATTTACTCTTGGGAATACTTAGTTCCCATATATCATTTTAAAGAAAATGAACTTTACTCTTACTCTTTACTCAACTCAAATCTTAAGTCTTAAAACAAAGTTAAAACGTTTGTGAAAGAGTTCTTAAAGTATGGTTCATGCCGAATTATGGACGTGAACGACTCAATGCAAGGTTTTCAATAACCATAGATAGAACTAAATACTTGGAACTCAAGAACTTCAATGATACTACTCATTTAAAGAATGCTCAACTTAGAAGGTTCATGCGGAATTATGAGCATGAACTACTCAACTCAATGACTCAAAGATATTTCTCATCTTAAGACTGTTCGACTTATAAGGTTTATGCAGAATAATGGGTATGAACAACTCAACTCAAGGACTTCATGGGTAAGATTTAACAGTCCCGTGATTATAAATATAAACTCAAAGGGGATTAGGGACTCAATACTCAAGACTTAGAACTTAAAGATACCACTCCTCTTAATGATACTCAATTTATGGGCATGAACGACTCGACTTGAAGGTCTGCATGACTAAAGGGAAATCATGTATACGACTCTTCTCATTCTCTTACTTACTTCCTCAAAACTTAGTTCAAATCAATAGTTGATCTCAAAGGATTCACAATTGAACTCAGAGACTTTCAAATGTGAATTATGAATTCAAGAGTTATGGTTCATGATATGAAGGATATTAATTATAGTGTAGACTCATGAATACATTCTCCTCACTCTCATGCTTACTTACTTGAGTCTTGAAACAAGTTATTTAAATTTGTAGAAGACTCTTCAAAGAAAACTCAAAGGGACTTTCTTAGAATGTTCGAAAGAATTCTCAAAACTTAACTCTTAACTCTACCTTGAATTTGAATTATGAATTTAAGGTTATAATCATGTTATGAATGATTTCTTGGTGTTTAGATGTAGTTTAGAGTGATTAAAATCAAAGGGAGTGAAAATACACTTAAAAGGGACTTAAACGGGACAACTGACGGAAAATGAGTGGGGGTAGGCGACTCTAGCGCGTTCCGGGCGTGGGGCACCAACCCCAAACTTCAGAGGCTGCATATGGGCGCACTGAAGGGGTGCTGCCCCAGCCCCTTGGGGGTATCTGGGGTGTGCCGCCCCAGCCTTTCCCCAGGTCAAGTTCGACGAATTTCACCTTTAGTTTTCTGATCCTAAATCGCTTTTAATCGATTTCTTTTCTCAAGTTTCCCTTAGATTCAATTACCCAACCTAAGTACACACTAATCTACTCAAAACAACACTCAAAACAATCACTTTCATCTCAAGAAATCATCAAAACTCCAACAAAACAAGATTTAGAATGAACTTCAAGAACACCTATCAAGAACTTAAATCCTTCAACTTTTGAAAATGAAATTTCGCTGAAAATAACATGTTTGGCGTGTGGGTGAACAAACTCAACACTATAGAATCTTACATACCTCTTAGGGATCAAACCCATGGCGACAATCCGCAACAACTCTCAAGAATTTCGACGAACGCTTCGATCATTTCTCTTTTCTCTTCTTGAACTCTAAACTCAAACCCTAGGTGTATATTAGGATTATAAAACTAAACCTAATAAGATGAGACCCTTAAAACATTACTAAAAACGAAATAAATCTGATTGGGTAAGAAAAAGACCAAAATACCCCTCTAAAATTTGGTTTTGATTTTTCTTATCTAGACAACCCAACTTCATATGGACATATCTCCCTCATACAAATTCAAAACTGAGCTAACTCGGTGGCTTTGGAAAGATAATTCAAAGATATTTCCTACGGTATCTGGTAGCACACCTAACTCATCCTGAGCTAGGAGTTATAGTTGTTTGAAGTCGATCTAAAACTGATACTTAGTTTAACTTGCAAAATTTCAGATTTTGCTATTTCCAATTTAGTTTTTTTTTGGAACTCAAGGTGCTACGTCTAGTGAACTGACCTTAATAATTAAGAAATTTTAAATTCCTTGGTAAGATCCTACTCACAATGAATGATGATTCGAGTCTCAGTTCAAAAAATTTCTGAGGTGTTACATTTATGATGCAAACACCAAATACAAAGGCTTAATTATTACCATAGCTAGCTTCCCAATTGGGTATGGACACAACTATTTTTCATTTAGAACTCAAATATGTCGTGAGTGGTTCATCTCCACCTATGCAGATTCATAATGATATGGGTGTCCAATTTTGTTTAGATAAAAAAATGCACCTCTGATTTCTTTTCAAGAAAAATAAGTACCTTTTCACACAATTTCGCTGATGCTTTAGATTCAATGTTTAATCTCAATCTTTAGGCAATGAAAATTTCATCCTCCAAATCACTATCATGAGGATAGTTTTCCGAAACAGACGATTCAACGACCTTCTCTTTACACTTCCCATTTGGACTATAACAATGAAATCCGTTTTTGGCTTTAACCTTGTTGGTCGAAGAAGAATTAATGACAATACATTTAGTGTTTCCTTTTACCATTTTGTTTTCTTCTCTTACACCTTCATTGATAGAAGATTGTGTGAATGCATTCAACTAAGAAAAAGGTCTTGAACTAACAATAGGCAGACTATCAACAACTACAATTGATTTAATAAGCCTCGGGATTTTTTGGGGCATCCTATCCATAGTATATTGATGGAAGAACTAAAAATAAAAGATAACAATCCTATTGAAAAGGGACCAATTAATGAGATATAACACTGGTGAAATATGCAATGAACAGAACTCGAAGGAGAGAAGTGCAACTCGGAGGAGAGAAGTGGCTAAATTTTTTCTAGAAAATAAAAAGTACATAGGAAATAACAATAGCTTGGAAAAACTAAAGAGTTTGAAAGATAAAAATGCTTTACTTTGCATAAAGTGTATCAAAAAAGGAAGAAAAAATAAAATAATATTTGAAAAGCACAATAGAAATTATATTTGGAGAGATAAAATAAGAAAATTTAATACCATGATTATCATCCCCCAAATATAAGCAGAGAACCCTAAGAAGGGAGATACGAAAATAATTTTTTTTTTAATGAATTAAAATAAAAAAATTATTTTATTTTGGTAAGTTTGTAATTTAAAAACTACGTTTATAATTAAATAAAAGTATGTGTATATATATTGTTAATTAACGTCTTAATTGGTATTATTTTGTAATTTTCACAAAAAAAAGGATTAGACTTGATTTTTAAAAAGTTTTTATCTAAATATTAATTTCAACACTAGTTCAATATGATGTAATGTAACAAATTTCATCATGTATTAGTTATACATATCTTAATATAAAATAGAGTGTATATTAGTTATATATAGATTAAAAAAAAGTATATTAAAAAGGTACTAGTAATACACAAAATTAATGTATACATTATTTTTTCATGTACACTCTAGACACCTCTTAATTCATAACCACAAGTAAGAATGCAAACAAATTCTCAATAAAAGTGAAATTGTTGTTTTGAAGGATCAATAATATTTATAGCCCTTTTATGCAATTTAAGAAAACACATAAAGTAAGATGTAGAATTCAGTTTGTCTTGGATAGAAAATGACTTACAAAGTTGAATTATATGAATATTCTCAAGTTTGAATGGCTATCTCTCTAAAGTAGAGTAAGATGCACAAAGATAATGTGGAGGAGATTGCACACCAATAATAGAAATCATTATTTTTTTACTTAGATAACGAACCTATTAATTGGAAAACTATATGCACATCGGAAGCATATCAGAGTCTTACTCCATACATGAATAATAGATAACCAATAATATTTATGCTAGAAAACATATAATCATGCTAGAACACATAAACTTGCTGAAATTTAATTCAAGATTTACCTCTTCAAGCGTGAACATATATCTCCAAGCGAATCCACAAGTTAGACCATCAAGCAAATCCACAAGTTAGGTAGCAGTTCCACGATCTTCCATAGTGAACCCAAGTTCACATCTGAACTTTCTCAATACTTGGGTGAGTAAATATTGTATAGATAACTTATCATTTTCTAAGTTAGAAGAAATCCTACTTATAGAGATTTCTTTCTACTCCAAAAAGGAGAAAAAAAGTCATGCCCCTTTTTCTTGAACGAGAAAATAATGCTTGTTTTTTTTTTCTTCCTAGAAAGTAGGAATCTGAGTTCTAGTTAAATATTGGCATGTAGCGACCACATAATTAATTACTGAAACTTCATATTATGAATATAATTCCAAATAATTAATTTGAATCATTCTTACCATAATAAATCACAAATCATTCCATTAGAAATTCATAATTGCACTCATCTATATATATTTTGAAATTCCCCATTAAACACTTATGTGATTCTTCATGTTAAGATTAAAGATACTAATCAATAAATTAAATTACTAATGCATTTTATTCAATGATTAATTTCCTTTAGAGCACTTAACTTATTTCATGTGTTAGATTTATAAATCCACTTGAAAGTTTTGACATGATGAAACCTTATAAGTGTCATTCCCTGAGGCTACCCCTTGGCGTAAACACGAGACCTAGGATCACGAGTGATCCCAAGCTAACCTTGAGCTGGCATTTCACAAGCATACTTAAACAATTGAACAAAAATACTATGCGAAAGCTTACAACATGATATAAACTAAATGATGGGGAATACCCAATCTAAGTGAATATATAAATATTGAATAAGAGTTAATGATACTGGACTATAACTCAAAATACTAAAGCTGAATATGTGTATGTCTGAAATAAGCCTATAACTGACTAGAGATGTTGGGACATGCCCCAACGTACTCTAGTAAAACTGAAACTAAAATGAAAGATTGAAATAGAAAACATGTCTATTGTCCTCTAAGTATGAGGACTCACCATTGATGCTGCTGAATACAGATCGAGAACCGATCTATACGTGATCTGAATGCTGATGACCTGAACCTACATCACTAAAAGATGTAGTGTAGATTATGTGTCAGTACTTGGAAGGTATTGAGCATGCAGGATAGGATAAAGCTAAACAAACATATAAACTAAACAAAGCATACTGAGCAATGATATACATGATAGAAATACTAAAAAGAACTGAATTGAAGCAATGACCAAGTACATAACATGGTGAGACTGAATACAGAAATATAACTGAAAACCTGGTCAAATGCACTAGAGTTTGACTGTGGGAGCTACTAATAACCGACATAACCAGCACATGAGCTAATTGTGGTGTCTGATGTACTCACCTCATCAAAGGGTCCGATATACCTTGACAGGGGTATAAAGGCATGACTGGCGTGATCACTAAATTAATGCCCACAGAGGGGACTTATAAACCTACGGGGGCACATAGTTCTGGGGCTATGAGGGTACGCTAAAACCCTAGTCCACTCGGTGCTAAGTGTACTCCCAACTGAATGTGTATGTCTAACTTTATGACTGAAATACTGTAATGCTGAATAACTCAAATACTGACATGCAAAATCTGAGAATGTAACAATTATATATTGATAATGTGACATTCGAAAACTGAGGCATGTATAACTGTTTTAACTGACCTAGCATGGGTAGTTCATGAACTAAAAAGATCTACACAACTAGCGTTCTAAATTCATGCAAAGAACTAAGCAATTATTCCACGAAAACATGATAATCTGATTAGGAATATTCTAACAGCTAAATCACAACAATTCTCTAAAGTTCAAGAAGCCCTAAGTCTAAACAATATGTAGGGAATCAAGAATCTGACTGAATTCTAGGGACCTAGTGGATGAAAGGAATCCATCAGTAAAATCCCACATACCTGGTGACGAATTTCACGAAGAAATCTTTGGATTTCGGGGTTGGAACTCAAGAAAACTTGTTGCGTTCTTGGAAGGGTTTGGGTCGCCTTTTTTTTTGCTCTAAGTTTGATGAATTCTAATGAATGAATCGCTTAGGACAAGTTATAACTAAGTCACTAGGCTCAAACTAACCAAAACGACGTAGTTTAGGTGTCCAACACATAGGGGGAAAATACCAAAATGACCCTAACTTAAAAGTTATCGGGGACATAGACAGACCTGACCGACGGACCATGGATGGACCGACGGCCCGTCCTGTCAGTCCGTCGTCTGGCTTCAGAGAGCTGAAGGCTGGGGGTCTGAACCACGAACCTGGACCACGTACCATGGTTCCACCTTTGGTCTGTAGGTCCTACCGTTGGTCAACCCTTAGCTAATATTTTGGGGAGGGATGGGGTTTTGGGAAGGAGTTGAGGTGGCCAACCACGGACCCCACCTATGGTCCGTGGATCAACCTACGGTCTGTAGGTGGCCTCCGTCGGAGGCACTTGCAACTTCTGGAAATCTGTAATTTTGTCTTTCTAGAATACGGGGTGTTACAATAAGCTAATCAAAAAGGCATATCATCAATCTATACACTGAGACATGAATTCCATCAACTAACTTATATTTTCACCAATATATATTATTATCATCCAATCTATTAGACATATTGACCCATCTTAGAATCTCACCTATTAATAAATCAAAACGATAATTAACAAACACATATCATAATATTTATATCAGGATTAAGGATATAAGTACATTTAAATGTTAGAGAATATGTTTTTGTTAGTCAGTCTAAAACAACTATCTCTACTCGGTCCCGTTCAATATATACAAAATTCACTAGCACAAGAAGTTGGAACTACACCATTCCTATAATCAAGATAAATTATGTATAATCTTGTGATACAATCCTACCGATGACATGTCCAATTTCCGTCTTGATTGTGAACAAAAAACTTTATACTTAACTGATTATTTAATCCTCTGTCTATAAGCTAAAACTCTATACACTAAATCATCTACTATATAAGTAAACATACACCATAAACGAATATATGATCTATTAAAACTGAATAAATAATTATTATATAATAAATACTACTCCCTCTGTCCCAATTTGTGTGACTTACTTTCCTTTTTAGTCAGTCCCAAAAAGAATGACATATTTCTATATTAAGTAACAATTTAATTATAAAATATTTATTTTACCTTTAATGAAGTGATTTACAGCCACACAAATTTCTATCATTCATTTTGGACCACAAGTTTTAAAAGTCTTCCTTTCTTTCTTAAACTTTGTGCTGAGTCAAACTACCTCACATAAAATGGGATGGAGGGAGTATATCTTAACATATGATTAATAGTATATATCCCAACAGAACCATCCTTAAAATTAATTTTATTAGAGATTTATAATAGGAAACTTTCATTGGACTAGAAGTACAACTTTCATTCCAATAAGAGTCCTTGAGCAACTTGATTAATACTAATAATAAAAAGAAAATTCAACATAAAGAAATGACAGAGTTGTGTTGTATTTATGCAGATGGCAGAAAATTCTAATAAAATGTCCTAATATTATTGAATGAAAAAGGATGGTGGCTTGGTGTAAAATTTTAATGCAGGAAGAAAGTTAACAAGGAAATTAAAGTAATTGAAAACCCTATAGGCTAATAATATTACAAGTACTAAAAAGACCCATTTATTACCTTAGTTCACACTGAAAAACACCAAACAAAAAGGATTAAATCTTCATTTTTTACGTAACAAAGTGAATTAAAAATATAATTTTCAAGCTAGACTTAACCATCATAATACCTCATATACAATGTGGTGGCTAATACCAGAAACTCAAAAAGCAACAAAAGATAACAAACTGATAAAATAGTAAACACAAATATTTGTCGTAAAATCATTTGTTAAATACTATTTCACCATCTTGTACTCTGTCAATCAAATATACATAGAAGGATGATAGAGACTCCACCAAAGTTAATCAGCTCAAAATGAGATATGTTTAGTCGGGGATTTCAACTCATTTAGGGCTTATTATTCAAGGATTTAGTGTCCTCAATGCCTATTTTACCCTCATAACTGATGTTAATATGTTGATGTGCAACAATGAAGGTATACGAGTGAGGCAATGACATTATGATGCAAAAACGGAGTGAAAAAGTTGAAGAAAAGCAAAGCTGGAGCTCGTAAAAGCCACTCGGCGACTCACTAAGTAGTCTTTTAGCTCGCCTAAAGTCCAGCTAAATAGCCCATGGACAAAACCATCATGGCGAGCAAACAGGCAATTTGGCGACACGCTGAAAGGATTGGCGATAGCAATCAAGCTCGCCAAAAGTTCCAGAATAATTTGATAAAGGAGCCAAGCCAAAAGGGAGAGAAGAGAAGAAACTCGGCGAATCGCCGAACTGGTCGGCGAGCCCAACTTACTTTGCCGAGTTGGCTTCGTGCTAAAACTTTTGGAATGTATAAATACAATTTTTAAAAGAAGAAAAGGAGTTCCCATATTGTTTACTTCTGTGTTATTGAAAACTTTTACATTCTAGAACATTGTTTTTACATTTTGAGTTCTTAGGATTTAGATTCAGAGATTTTAATTGTTTTAGCTTCAATTTCAACATTTGGGGATTGTAGATCGTTAGCAAATCAGATGGAAGACTTTGTTGGTAACGATTTCTTGCTTTTCTCTATGCTTAGCTAAAACCCCTTATCTTGGGGTATGATTATGTAGTTGAATGTATTAATTAGCTAATGGGTGTTGTTAGTTGCCGATTCTAGCTTAGTTCTCTAAAATCTAGCTTGAGAAAGTGGGTTTGATTGCGTCTTTACCAATCCAGCTTGAAAGATAGGATTAATTAAGGAATTGGGTTGTTAGGTTGTGTTATGCTTGTTGAGGTTTGAAAGAACTCACTTGAAATGCAATAGTTGATTGAGAAATGACTATTGTACTAAAAAAACTAGCCTATACTTCGAGATTCAACAACTTTGAGCAACTAGTAATCACCCATTACACGAAGTTAACATTCAACTGATCACACTCCCAAGGTTCAATCTCCACTTGTTTAACTGATCACACTCCCAAGGTTCAATCTCCACTTGTTTACTTCTCATGTTATTTGTCTTAAAATTGGTTACCCAAATCCTCCCATTTGATATTAATCGTTGAAACTTTGTGTTTTATTTTAATGCTGTGAAATCTTTACTTCTACAAACGATTAGGACACATTTTTACTTCTTAATTGAATTCTTTACCATATTACTCCCCGTGGGATCGACCCCAACTCTTAGTTGGGTTTATACTTGTTAGAGATCGCCTACACTTAGAATTGGATTAAGTGTAATTGAGCATTATCAAGTTACAAGAAAACTTGTTGGTTAAAATGAAACCAGATACTACTATCTCATGGTTCCAAAGCACTCCTTCTGCACACAGGACAACTACTAGTGGTCTTCGGCCACTTTCAGATGCAATCATAACATAATTTATGGTCACAATCAAGTTTTTCAAACTCTTCTCCATCGTCATAAGTATATTATACACACCCAAACAAGAAACAAAAGTTGGATATCCTTTGGTGAACTTTTGGATGAAAGAGCAAAAAAGGAAAAATAAAAATTTGATGTTAACTCATATTGTGCACATGCCTTATGTGAAAAGAAAAATGAATGTTTGAACAAATTATTGATGTCATAAATGAGAGAATTAAGGGGAAAACAAGTCAACGATGTGAGCGATATGTTCAAAGTGAGGTGTGATAGCATTAGGGAAGTTTCTAAGTTACTTCGACTAAAGGATATCCTACCATTTCCCCTAGTTAGTCTTTGGTGATCCTAGGCTTTACCAATCAACATTAATGTCGATTTTACATACCAAACAATTCTATGATTCAATGTGTGTATGCTTGAATTTGCTTGTAAGACTGAGTGAACTTGCATGATCTATAATTTGTTGATATGATATTCATGATATTGAGTGGAATTCTTTCTTGTTGTCGGTGACTCTACATCCTTCAAGTGAGTAGTGAGGTCTTTATTTCAACTAAGTTGCATGAATGTGATAAGTTTGTGTGAATTATAAGGCAAACCTTAATGGTTGATGCCATTGAATTGAGATGCTTTGAGTTGTATTTGAATACAATATTTTCCTTGAATTTTGATTGTAAAGTTGATCTTAAATGAGAATGGTTTCAAAAAGATGACCTTTGCATTACGATAATGGTGGAATCGATTATGAGTTGTGTTTGTATATAAAGTATTTTGTTATGTGTCTTTATTTTGATAATTTTGAGTTATGGTACTTAGTTGTCAAATATCATATATCGTATGTGGTTGAGCATCAATCCTATGCTTTGTGAATGCTTTGCTGGAGGTCAAGCAATAGTTCAAGTTTCAGGGTTGAACTCTTTAACTTTATTTTCAGTTGAGAAAGAAAAGTATGGTTGGATAAAACTTCTAATAAACTCTCAACTATGTTCAATATTACAGGGCAAAAATGGTCGTATGCAAAACAATTACCCAACTTGTGATGGCGGGGTCGAACCACAAGAATTGACAGATTGGACTCTTCTTCAATTGATTGTACAATTTGAAACAAATTTGCAAATTGAGTTCTTAACACACACACACATACACACACACAAACACACGCACACACACATACATAAATGGTGGAGTTTTTCTAATAACTAAAATTTCATCAATATTAAAAAATAAAACAAAAAATAACCACAAATAAGATCTAACAAGTTTGGAAAGGACTAGGAGTGTGTGCTTAATGATTGGGCTTACAACTCGAATAAGCAAATATTAACTGAAACAACATCGATCAATACATGAATAGTGCTTGGTCTAGGCTACACTATGATATTCTCTCAAACTAGCAAACATATATCCTTGGATTCATCCAACCTCCAAGACACTTTAAAATAAAACACCAAACATTGCTTGAGTAAATAGACTATTCCTAGATCATATAATTAAATGTGAAATCACTCGTATTATCCCACCCCTAGCTCAAATTCCTAGAGTAATTTCAACAAGTCCCCACTATTGAGTCTTACCCAACTCCATTTTATTTTTCCATGCCAAAATGATGTTAGAGAGCTCAATTAGTGTTTACAACCACTGATTTTTAGATTAAAACTTCAAGACAACAATAGATTCATATAATACAATCAATATTATAGCCGATTAATTAATACACCATTTGAAGTTTTACACCCCCATCTAGGACACACACATCTAGTTAGGGTTTAGTTTCTCATAAAAGAAGAAATTGAGACAATAACAAAGTAGAAAATCTCCATTCCAAGTTAATTTGATAAACAAAAATTGAATTCCAAGCTTAGATTGACACAAATATGAGGTTTCTTTATTTACTAGCGAAGACGTTCTTCACTATCCTTTATCAATAATTTTAACAATAATAGGCCTCTCTATATCCCTAATTGAGGAGAATATAATGGTACGTAACAACACAAATATCTATTCTATCCTTGAAATTATCCAAATGAAGCACTATTTTCTATAGTTACGTTTTTCCCTTTAGGATCCATCTTCAGACTTGTGCTGGATCAACGGAACACGATCATAAATTGTGAAGTGTTAGCTGCCCTTTCGCTTCAACCTTTAGTACTTATAGGAGCATCTATGGTGAGACCAGTGAATTGCTGATCAATTATTCTACCACACCAATTGTAGTGCCGCTACTGATGTAAAGATCCAATTAAGCCAGTGAGATGCCTGTTGGATCCTATAGGATGCCAATTCCATCGCTGCTGTGCTTTAATGATTTTCGGCTTCAAATTCATCAAACTTGCTCTTCCAAAAAATTCTTGCATCCAAGAGAATTAGGGCCTGAAAATCCTTCAATTAGCATTAGAATGTGACAATGATTCATGAATTGGAGTCTAATGAATCGGTAAAATACCAACTCATCAAACCCTGAAACTTGAAGTATTGCTTGTTCTCAAGCAAAACACCCAAGATATATATGATTTGTATAATTACATACTCTATTAGAAATAATTAAAAACAAAAGTTTCCAAAATAAAAAAGACTTTATATAAGCACAACTCACCTTTGGTTCTACTATTATGAGACAAATGTGTTTCCTCATTTTCAAACTAAATACTTTTAACGTGCAATTTTGAGGCAATCTTTCTTTCAAGTACAAATCTCATAGCATCTCAGGTCAATGGTATCAACCTTCTTGGGTTGCCCAAAGATTCGCACGAATGTGTCACATTCATGCAACTCAATTAAAATCAAGACATCACAATTCATATGAAGGATGCAATGTCACTCAAACAAAAGTGAATCACACACACAATTAAGAATGTCAATTCAAGGGATTATAGATACTGCAAAAATACTTACAAATTAATTCAAGTATATACACATTGACCCATATGCTTTCCATGTATGTCGATTGCCACTAATGTAGATTGACAAGACTCAAAATCCTCAAGGACTTGCAGGTTCAACTTAGGTTTGGGCAAAAGGTAGGATATTGTTTGGTCAAGTGACTAAGATGTCGACCTAATGCTTCCATTGCCTTTTCACTTGAGCATACCACTACAATTTTTTAGTTTTACCTTCTACCTTATTTCTCCCCTATTACAGCGTTCACTTTTTTAGATTCAATCTTCTTTTCACTTGAGGCATGTGAAATTGAGCTAGCACCTAATAATGTTTTGATTTTCTTCATTTATGAAATCTTTTTAGCACTTTTCAAATTAAAGCTTATGATGCTCTATGGTTTCAACTCAAACTCATTGTTTCATTGTTACACGAACCCCCAAACTTAGATTTTTGCCTATATTTCAACTTCATTTACTTTTTCTCCTTCAAACTCAGGCTTTTAGCCTACCTCACAAATAATTGGCGATTAAGGAGACATGAGGGTGTCAAGATAGAGAGTTGTAAATGTGCAAGGTATGCGGCATGGTGACCAATGGAGCTGACTAAGAACACTTTATTTGGAGGGAAAATTTGGAGTAGAGTGGCTAGTCAAAAAGAGCATAGGTTCATCTATCAAACCAAGTCAAATCTAGAATTCTGCCTTGAAATATATCTTTGGGGCACGCTCTAGACAACATACACATACAAGATTGAATCAAAATATTTTTCTACAAGGTATTACAATTCAACAAATTCTCAAGCTAGTCGATCTCAAAATCAACAAAATCAAATGACTTTTGACAACTACAACAAGGAGATCCCGCTTGTAAATCATAAAGCCAAATCAAGAATTTGATAGAATGGGAGGGTTTTGGTAGATTTAGGAATATAAGGGTAGTTACAATATCTAAAATTAGGGTCAAAACGACAAATTATAAACATTAAATGCATACAAAATGACCGAAATACCCTTAAAATAACTGTCGGATGGCTTTTATGGTTTGGACCTACAGTCCGTAGAACTTTCTATGGACCGTACTAGTCAACCGTAGAACCACTTCAAAAACCCAAAACTCGTTCAACTTCCCACGAGACCTTTTTACGGTCTATCGTTCGTTATATGATCTGTATACCTCTTTTGTAGAACTAAGTCCAAGTATAAAATTTCACTAAGTCAAGATCAGTTCTATGGGACCACTCTACAACCCGTAAAACCAACTATGACTCGTCAAACACTTTCGTAGACATTAGGTCCAATAATAAAATCTATTAATCCTTTCTACGAAGGTCATCTACGACTTGTACTTACCTCAGAAATTTAACTCAACTTCAACAATTGCCTTTCTATGACCCGAAGGACTCATACGGTTCGTAGATTGGACACGTAGTTCACTACCTCAGTGCAAAAATCTGAACTTTTATTTTCAACTTGGCTTTCCAATTTCCATGGTGTTACTATATCTCCCCATTGAGAACATCTGCCCTCGAATCGAACACAAGCTAGCATGAATAGTGTAGGAGAGAGAGACTAACAACCAAACATGAATGCAAACGTCATCATCATGCACATAAACACGGAGAATCACTCCAAGCTAAATCATAACGTCAAAATTCAAGATTTTTTTTCATGAACATGCATGCATATGGAAACAGAGAAAAACTAAAGTGCATGAATTCGAAAGAGTGAATCATGAGGATCTAAAACCTCAAGCTACAGTAGGAGCCGAAGGAAAGAAATGAGATGAGAATACCGAGATATCGTATCGGCTTCGGCCTCCCAAGTAGCACTCTCAACTAGTTGTTTTCTCCAAAAGAACCTTCTTGGAAGTAGCTTCTTTAATTCTTAACATCCGAACTGGAACCGCTTCATAAGAAAGATTTTCTTTAACTCCCAATCCTTCCAAAGGCAGAACAGATTTCAGATCTCTAACACATTTCTTTAACAAATAAAAACTGAATACCGGATGTACCGATGCTAAATTATTAGGCAACTCAAGTTCATAAGCAACTTTTCTAATAAAACTCAAAATCTGATATGGGCCCATGATGAGTCCACAAATTGGACTCATTTAGGGCTTTATTTTGATAGAAATAGTGTCCTCAAATGCTTATTTTATCTCAATATCTGATGAAAACTCTTAAGTTTCAGGTATTTGAAGTTTTAGGGAAGCATGGACACTTAGGCGCAAAAAAGGAACAAAAAGGCTAAAAAGAATGAAGAAGCTAAAGCCTGCGCATCGCCAAGCATGCTTGGCAATTCGCCGAAGGGACGCACTCTGCCCTTTGTCGAAGCCTTGAAGGAGAAGGATAAAAAAGGCGATGAAAGGAGCAGCCAACGTTTCGCCAAATAATTCTGCGAAATAGTACTAGGTCGCCCAATGACACAGAGCACGACAATGCTAAAGGCTAGTGCAAGACGGCGACGAACTACACCAAAGGGAGAATCGCCGAGTTAATCGGCACTTCCGACTAACCTCGCCAAAAGATCCTCCAACACTATTTTCTGGAGTCTATAAATACTAAACTTGTTATTAGTTTTTACGAGTTGAACTTTTATTTTAATTCCCATAATAGAATAGTACTTTTTGGATATTTTTCTCTCAAGTTTGGAGAGGGTTTTTGGGAGACTTGAAGAAAGAAGGATTCCATCTTCCCCAAGATGGAAGTGGGTCTTCTCCATTCTTCTTCCTTTGATTAAATCAAGATTTAATTTCTTATACCCATTTGATTTTACTATCATTTTAGGTGTATTTTGTTATTTCTTGATGTGTGGCTAAAAACCCCCATTATTGGGGTGTGATTTAGCAAATATGTATTGATATTATTGTTGGGTCTTGCTTTCTGATAGGTTAGATGTAGTTTAATGGTGATTTCACCTAGTGGTTGTGGTTTAATCTAAAGGGTTTGTAGTTGCAAATACAAAGCCACCCATGTGTTTTCGCTTGCCCGAGAGGGAGGTCGCAAAACCAAGACCACTAGAGTGATGGCCTAAGGAGTGGGTCGACATGAGGTTCTGCCCAAGAGGGTGAGCCCTAGTCCCATATCCTAACACTCAGCTCGAGAGAGTGAGTGGGGTAAGGGGTAGGCTGGTCTTCATGCAGAAAATAGGTGTCTGAGAGGAACGCATTTGAAACGGGGTAAGTTGCCCGAGAGGGAACTTATTTCCATTTAAAGCTTAACCTAGTCACTATTATCTTACAAATTTCCTTTCAAAAACATGTACCCAACTACTTATCTCAACTTGTATTGCGGTCACACCCCAAGAACATTTCCCCATACTCGATTTTCTTGTTAATTTTTGCTATTTTTACTACTTATGACAAAATCCCCAAATTGATATTTGACACTTTCGTGTCACCCCGTTTAATTTACCATGTTTTTGTTGGTTAATGTTTTTAGCTACGACTAGTTAGAACTTAATTTTATTTTTCTATCAATTCTCAAAACCACTCCCTTGGGACACGACCCCAACCTTTAGTTGGGTTACTATACTATCGACGATCGTAGACACTCATACCGTAGGTTAGTATCGTTGGTCACGATAAGCATCAGCCCACATAACGAAGACTAAGCTTAACTTTCTTTTCAAATCTCACCACACCCTTAATGGGTGAAATTTTCAAGTAGACCCAATATTAACATCGAACTCAGGCCCTCTTCTTCTAACATTGTCATATGACTTTTTTTCAACTTTGAGCCATTTTCAAACTTTTGCAAATAAGTCAAACCTTTTCCATAGCCTTATGCATCAAATAGGGCCCTATATAGACAACCTCACCAACTTCAAACCAACCTAAGGAGACCTACACCGCCTACCATAAAGAGCCTCAAACAGTTGCATCCCAATGCTAGAATGATAGCTATTATCATAAGTAAAATCAATCTAAGGTAAATGATTATCCCAATTACATTTGAAATCAATCACACAAGCTCTTAACATATATTCTAAAGTTTTAATGGTATGCTCGACTTATTTATTGGTTTAAGGGTGGAAAGTCATGCTAAGTTTCACTTGAGTACCAAGGCCTTCTAAAAGTTACTTCCAATACTGAGATGTAAGTTAAATGCCATGATCGAAGATAATAGACAACATCACTCCATGCAAACTCACAATTTCCTGAATATGAATCTCGGCATACTCTTCCACTGAGAATAAAGTCCTTTAAAAAAGAAAGTGAGACGATTTCATCACTTGATCCACAATAACCCAAATCGAATCAAACTATCATCGAGTGCGGGTAAACCCGTAATGGAGTCCATACTTAAATATTCCCACTTCCATGTAGGGATACTAATTTTTTGAACCAAACCAACAGTTTTTGATGCTCAACCTTCACTTGTTGACAGTTTAAACATGTTGCCTTAAATTTCGTGATATTCTTTTTCATCCCATTCCACCGATAGACTTTCTACAAATCACGATACATCTTGGTGGCTCTCGAGTGAATAGAATACCGAGAATCGGAAGCTTTAATCAAAATATGATTTCTCACCTCATAAACATTCAGAAAACATTACCAACCTTGATATGGAAGTACTGTATCTTTCTCATGGGAAAAAGCCTCAATGGATTTTTCAGAAACCGAATTCTTCAACTCAACTAGCAGAGGATCAAGATCTTTCTTAGCCTTCACATACAATACAAACTATGAATCCAAACCATTTTGAACAACTTATCCACCTTCCTTAGAATCAACAAAGCGAACACCCAATCGGGCCAATCTATGAACTTCAGAGACTAATCTTTCTTATCATCCGCAACATGAGCAAAACTTCCCATTAATAGTCTACTAAGATAATCTACCACCACATTCGCCTTATTGGAATGATATATGATACACATGTCGTAATACTTCAATAATTCAAGCCAGCTCCTTTGGTGAAGATTCAAATCCTTTTGAGTGAAGACATATTTCAAGCTCTAGTGGTTGGTAAACACATCTACATGGACACCATATAAGTTATGTCTCCAAATATTTAGAGAAAACACTACTGGGGCTAACTCCAAATCATGAGTCGGATAATTGATTTCATACACCTTCAGTGTCTCAAAGCATAAGTGATGACCTTTCTATATTTTATTATAATACAACCAATACTAATTCGTGAAACATCATAATATACCACAAAACCATTCAATCCTTCCAGTAATGTTAAAATAGGGGCTGAAGTGAGTCTATCTTTCAACTTTCGGAAGCTCTTCTCACAAACTTCCGAACATAGGAACTTCACTTTCTTTTGAGTCAATATCGTTAAAGACAAATCAATAGAGGAAAATCCTTCCGCGAATCATCTACAGTAACCGACCGAACCCAAGAAACTATGGATATCTTAGGCTAAAAAAGGTCTAGGCCAATTCTTAACCGTCTCAAGTTTTTTGGGATAGACTTGAATCCCTTTACCGGAGACATTATGGCCAAGAAAGGCAACAAATCTCAACCAAAACTCACACTTGCTAAACATAGCATACAATTTCTTATCCTTGAGAATTCAAAACACAATCCTCAAATGCTCATCCTCATTCCGTGAGTAAATCAAGATATCATCGATAAAAACAATCACTAACATGTGAAGATATTGTTTGAAGAGCCTATTCATCAAATCCATGAATGCCACTAGAGCGTTAGTCTAACCGAAAGCCATCACCAAAAACTCATAATGATCATACCGGGTTTGAACAACCATCTTTGAAATATCATTTTCCTTCACCCTCAATTGGTGATAACCCGATCAGAGGTCAATCTTAGAGTAGTAACTCACTCCTTGGAGTTGATCAAACAAATTATCAATCCTTGGAATAAGATACTTATTCTTAATTGTAATCTTATTTAATTGTTGATAGTCGATGCACATTCAAAAAATACTATCCTTCTTTCTTACAAACAACGTCGAAACACCCCATAGTGAGATATTTGGTCTAATGAATCCCTTATCCAGTAGGTCTTTCAACTCATCTTTCAATTCCTTAAGTAGGTCTTTCAACTTATCTTTCAATTCCTTAAGTTTTACCAGGGCTATATGATAGAGAGGATTAGAGATATTCTATGTGGGAGAACGTCAATACCAAAGTCTATTTCCCTTTTGGGAGGAATATCGAAAGATTATCGGGAACACTTCTGGAAACTCATTTACAATCGAAACTAACTAAGGAGTAAGGATTTTAGAATCTCTACCCCTAACCCAAACCAGATGATAAATACACCCATTTGAAATCATTTTCCTAGCATTTAGGCAAGAAATAATCTAACCCTTAAAAACATAATTTCCCCTTTCCCATGACATGATAGGTTCGCTCAGAACCTTGAATATGCCTAATCGGGTCCTACAATCTTTGGAAGCATAACATATATGAAATTAATCCCTCTATGAATAACATTAAAATCTAACATATCAAGCTCTACATGATCAACATAAGTGATTATATGAGAAACATATCGAGGTCAATTTCTATAAACTCTTTTAGCAACAATAGAATCACCAAGAGAGTAAAGACATAAAAGTGTTTAGAAACGATTGTCGGACTAACATCAAATCTCATGGCCACACAAGGAGTAAAAAACTAAAACATAGGAACTAGATGAAGCAAAGTATACACATCAAAATGAAAGTCTTTCAACATACCGGTCACAGCATTCAGAGAATCCTCATGATCTTGTCGAGGCTAAAGGACATATAATCTATTCTAATGAGGAGCACCCAAACCAAAACCACTATGGGAGCACCCAAACCAAAACCACTAGGCTGAGCTTCCCTACCATCCTTATCTTGGTATATTGCAACGGACAATCCTTCACTTTGTGACCATTTTTTCTACAACCAAGGAAACCATATGTACTGGCTAAACATTTTTCTCTAGTGACTCTTACTACACCTTTGGCAAGCGGGAATAGAAGATTCAATTTCACAATTTCTTTGAGGCTTAGGGTTAGACACCCTATATTTGTTGAATTTAGAAGTTGGAGCATTGGAAGAACCTTGATCGTAATACCTTTGCCAAAAATTAGGACACCCATATCCACCGAACCTAGAACAAGTAAAGTCTCCATCTCTGGTTCTTGCTTTCTTGGACTCCATAGACCCCTCCTTTACTTTTCCTCTTCGATTTTTTTGACATGTATCATCAAACGGGAGATTTCCATCTCCTTAATCAACATGACAGTTCGACATTCTTTGACAATTAAGTCGGAAACACCCGACAGAAACTTACTCATCCTTTCCCTAGAGTTGGAAACTATAGTTGGAGCATACTTAAACAATTGAGTGAACTTCAAAGAATACTCCTTCACACTCATATTACTTTGTCAGAGGTTAATGAACTCAAGAATTTTTGCTTTCCTCATTTCAAAAGGAAAGAAACGGTTAAGAAAAGCTCATTTGAATTCCTTCCAATCAAGAGGACCCACACGAACCTTTCTCTCTTCCTTCCATTGGTTAACCGAACGTGAGAAACACCCTTGAGTTGATAAGCAGCAAACTCCCCCTTCTCTACCGCGGACAATCCCATAATTCCACTATCTTTTAAACCTCATCAATAAACCCTTGAGGATCCTCATCCACTTTCGACATCAAAGTGAAAGACTTTCTACATACCAATTATAACATTCGGAGATCCCTCGTGATCCTGTCGAATCTTAAGAGCATAAGACCTATTCTCACAAGGTGCACCTAAACCAAAATCACTAGGCTGAGGTTTCCTACCATTCTTACCCTTGCTAGCTTGCAACAAACAATCTTTCACTTTGTGGTCACTTTTTCCACAACTAAAGAAACCATTCATACCGGCTAAGAATTTTCCTAAGTGACCTTTACCACACCTTGGGCAAGGGGGAATATATATCTATTACCACCACCTTCTTAGGGTTTAGGGTTATACACCTTATCCTAGTTGAACTTAGGATTCAGAACATGTCAAGATCCTTGAACAAAAAAACTTTTGCCGAAATTGAGGACGCCCATGTCCACTGGACCTAGAATGAGAAAAGTCACCATTAGTGGTCCTTGCCTTCTTGGACTCCTTTTCCCTTTCCTTGGGGTTTTGATCTTCAATTTATTGGGCATGTATCATCACACGAGAGATATCTATATTCTTAATTAATATAGTGGTGCGACATTCCTTACAACCAAGTAAGACACACCCAATAAAAACTTACTCATCCTTGTCGTAGAGTGGGAAACCATAGTTGGAGCATACTTAGCCAATTGAGTAAAATTTGAAGCATACTCCTTCACACTCATATTCCCTTGTCGCAGGTTAATGAACTGAAGTACTTTCACTTCTCTCATTCCAAGAGGAAAGAAATGATCAAGAAACACTCATTTTATTTTTTCCCAATCAAGAGGTCCCGCATCAACCTCCCTCTCTTCCTTCCAATGGTTGAACCAAACTTGAGCCACACCCTTAAGTTGATAAGAGGTCAACTCTGCTTTCTCTACCGTAGACAATTCCATAATTCCCACTATCTTATATACCTCATTAATGAACTTTTGAGCATTTTCATCAACCTTGGAACTATGGAACTCCACATGATTCATCCTAGTGAAGTCCCTTATCTTTATCATCGTCGTACCCATATTTGGGTTTACGGGAGCAATGACCTCTCTATTATCTTGGGTCGTCATAGCTTAAGCCAACACTTGGGAAAGCAACTTAAAATTTGGCATGAGTCACTTTCCCGACCAAAGGATCAACCAAAACTTGAGTAACCTTAGGTTCCACATTCTCACTCATGTTCCTTCTCACATAAGCTCTTTGTGGGGCGATACCCTGAAAAGAATTGGGCAAGATTTAGGATAAGGGTCTTTATAAAGAGACTCTATGGAATGACTTTAGAGTAATGACAAAAGTAAAGTTTCCATTCATAAATGTGGCATGCTTCACACTTATGAACACTTCTCTACTCAACACGGCTTGTCAGATATCCCAGGACCTTTTTCTAAAACCTGTGTTCTGAATACCAAGTTTATCATGACCCAAAGTACACCCTAGAAGTGATATAGTGTATAAGACCCCAAGAGGCCCTACACAAGCCAGTTGACATACATGCAACATAACATAATAGACAAAATTAAAAGAATCTCATATAAAGAAAGAATTTGACATAAAAGCGGAAGTCTAAATGTAGTCTTGACAAGACATTCTACTACATCAAAATAAGTAGTTGGGACGTAACATGTACACCACATACAACATCAAAAAACTAAAGACAACTCATGGAAATATAGTAAAGGTTACATGGTCCTCGGATCATGAGGACTCACCAAGTCTTCAATGAACTAAGCAATCCGTTAGCCACGAGCCAAAGGAGGAAGATCGTCAAATCCTACATTAGTGAAACAATGTAGGCACAAATACGTATTAGTACATTGAATGTATTAAGTATGAGGGATATGTATAAAACATGAAAACATGATCATAAGGGGGGATAATCGAAAATATGATATGCATGACCAAGCTAAACATCATAAAATCATTTAACAACAAATCGTAAGTGAAGGACATAGTCAATACATCTTAAAATAAGAATAAAAGCTTTATAAACCTTTGAAAGTAACTTCGTTCATTTTTTTGGGATATTAACTTTACTGACAATAGAACATGTGAGTTATACCATGGAATCTAATGTAATTCTCACATCGAGAACGGAGAGTCTACGTGGCAAGGTAGAATTCCATTTCATGATTCATATAATATATGTAGATAGATAAACTAGGACATTTAAGACAATCCTACGATGGTATGTAGCTTGACACTAGAGGCTGCTACCAAAGTCTATCCTATTTGAACCTCCACCTTAAGTTCTCTTGGTGCTAAGTTAAATTCCAACAGAATTGTCATATTCATAAACATATTATCATACATGAAAAAACATAATTTAAATACTAATTCAAATATAAAACATCATAGAGTAGCTCATTAAATCAAGATACATGCATGTGTGAAAAAACCTTTCACCAAATCATGATCTCTTAATAGGTGAGAAAAACCTTTAACAATTTTATTGATGCTCAACTTAAAGAAACATAAATCATAAAACATCCCTTTTCATTAATCATGCACACTCTCATAAAAACTCCATTCATAGATTCATAGCTTCTTCATAAATTCATGTCTTTAAGAGTTTATAGTCCAAAATCATGAAAATTGCATGGGTTCATGCAAAATCAATTGGAAAGTATTTAATTGAGTCAAAACAATCATAATAAAATCAAAATTGAACAATTGAATCAACACAATTAGAACCCATGAAGAATTGAATGAAAACCTAATCAAATTGATGAAATTGAATCTTGGAGAAATGAGAAATCGTTGGGGCTCTATGATGAGTCCAAGATTTGGACTCATTTAGGGATTTATTCGGATAGATTTAGTGTCCTCAAATGCTTATTTTGTGCCAGTAACTGATGTAAAATCCTTGATTTCCAGGTATTTGGATTGAGGAACAAAGCATCGACACTAATTTGCAAAATGGAATGAAACAAGCTTAAAGAAGGAAGAAAGAGAGCCTCGTGATCGCCAAGTCCATTAGGCGAGTCGCTAAGTGGCCATTTGACCGGCTAAAGTTCCAGTGTGCTAAGCCCTGAAGGAAAAAATCAAGTTGGCGAGAGAAAAGAGCAGTCGATGGATCGTCGAGTGATTCCGCAATGCAGAACTAGATCACCCAAAGTTACAGAACTAGAGGATGCTGAAGGCCAAAGAAAAAAGGCGATGGAAAGGACCAAAGGGCGGATCACCGAACTGATTGGCGAGCCCGACTTACTGTGCCGAATGGCCCTTTGCAACATATTTTTGGTCACTATATAAACGTTTTTGAACATTTAATTTAGTATCTTATATTATCTTAGAATTTTATTATTCTGAACAATCTTTAGAATTAATTTTCAGTTTGAACTCTGAGTATTGAGACTAGTTTCCCTAAGCTTTGAAGAATTGAAGTTTTTTCACTTTCGAGATATTGGAAGTGGGTCTTTGAGATTCTTCATTTGGACCTTTGTAAATACGAAATTAATCGTACCCAATTGATGAAAACACAATTTGGTAACGATTTTAATCTTTTTATGATGTCTAGCTAAAATCCCAATTCTTGGGGGTGTGATTATGGGCTGATTTAGTTTATGGGTATTACTAATTGTTAGTTTAACTGCTATTTAGAAGTGATTTCAATCATTAATTGTGGTTTAAATTAAAGAATTGTAGTTGCAAATGCAGTTCTACCTTCATGTTTTTGGCCTGCTCGAGAGAGAGGTTTCAAAACCAAGATTATTGATTGATGGTCTGTGGGTATTGGGTTGTCATGGGTTCAACTCGAGAGAGTGAATCCTAAGTCCTTTTCCACACATTCAGTTCGAGAGAGCGAATGGACTAAGGCATAGGCTGTTCTTATTTTTCATGCTAGTCGATGTTCGAGAGAAATTGACATGATTCGGGGTAAATTGTTCGAGAGAAAGTTTACCTCCTCTATAGTCTAGCTTATTCACTAATTTATAGCTATTTTCTAATAGTTGCAATTACCCATTTGTCTACATTAGTCTATAATCGAATCACATCCCAAGAACCCGTCCATTATTGTTATTTGCTGCTGCTGTAGTTGGTAATTCAAATTAAACCTCCCTGTTATTTGACATTCGTGTCACCCCTTAATTTGAAATATGTTTTTATTTGATAATATCTATTCGTATGACTGATTTGAGCATATTCATACTTTTCTATTGAATCTTAAACATGTACCAGTCCCTGTGGGATTCGACCCCAACTCATTTGGTTGGGTTAGACTAACGATCGTTGACACTTAGAATCGGATGAAGTGTCCTTGAAACGTTAATCACTTTATCAATAAATGAAAAACATTGATGAAATCCATCATACCTAGTTATGAAAATTCCAAAAAAATGGATGAATAAAACGTTGAACAATTAAAGAACCCTAGAAATCCATTGTGAGTCTTGGAGAGAAAAACCCTGAGAGCAATTTAGGGGATTTTGGGGTTTCAAAGGGAATGAGTAGTTTTCTAGGAGTGAAATCAGTTGTAGAGTCTATTTATAGGTCAAAATGACGTAGTATAGATATTAAATTCACAATAAAGTACCTCAATACCCTTTAAAATTACTGTCGGAGAGTCTACAGTTTGGACCTATTGCCAGTAATATTACACCTTGAAAATTTCTAAGCTAAGAACCGAATCATTCTTCAACTGTGAAAAGGTTGTGTTAGTTGAATCTTAAATTTTTCTTAGGTTTTAAGGTTAATTCTTTACTGTGAGAATAAATTTTGAGATGAATTAAGGTCACAAGAAACCCCTAGCATAAAATTGAGTTGAAAGCTTCATTGCTGAGTATGTTTTGATGTAAGATTTTACTTAGAAAAACTTCAAACATTCATATATACCAGAACATAATGAATTAGGTATCCCATGACCTACCAAATTAAAGGCCAGTGAGTCCTCTTTCCAACGCCACTAAGTGTGCCTCATTTTGAGTTTGGAGTAAAATGTTATGCTCGTTTTACTGAAGCCATGTCAGGCAGTCATAGAACTACAACTGGACCTACGAATGGTATATATTTCGACCATTGGTAGACCCTTCCGTGAAGGATTTCTGCAATATTTATTTCACCAACTTCCAGCACCCGTCCTAAGTTATTTTTATCCTTTCCCAAGCTTTTAACACTACTCTAAGTCATTTTCGATTGTTTTGACGGTGTATATCATTCAAGTAACAAGTTTTCCTCTAAAAATCATTAATCTAAACCTTCAAGTATCTAGAAATTCTCTTAAAACTTACCTAAGGTTCCTCTTCTTCATTAAGAACACTAAAACATTCATGCCAAAAATTTAAGATACAAAGAGAAGTATTCCACCCAAGGTTTTCCCAAGTTCTTCCACTCTAAGACCTCCATAAAAGAATTTCTTTTATCAAGATCAAGCATCAAGATTCAACGACCAGAGATTTCATCCAAGAAAGGTAGTGTTCTTACACGGCCTCAAGAAAAATCAAGTCTCCACCAAAGTTTTCGGTCTAATAGCTTCATAATAAGGTATGTAAGGCTATTCATAGTGTTTGAATAGTCCGTATTCACGCTCTACATCTCAATTTAGTAAGAAATCATCACATATAAAAGATCAATTCATAGTTCTTGGTAGTTGAATTCAGTTTTAATAGTTGAGGTTTTGATTCCTATTTTTGCATCTAAATTTTATAATGTTGTTTGTGCATAGTATCACATAAACCCTATTGATTTAGTAAAGTTATGTTTTCAAAGGAAATTGCATGAAAGTTTCTCATATATTGATTTTGGGCTCGAAAGATAAGTTCTTTGAGCATACATTTTAAAAGTGTAAGTTTTGAAAAAAATCCTTGAAAACTAGAATCAAATAATTTCATATGTACTTCGATAGTTGAGAAATTTAAAGAGTGTGATTGATGTTTTTTAAAAGTACTTCAGTAAAGTTAAAGTCACTTTCTTTGTAAAGGGTGGTTGAGCAAAGTGAAAAGTAAAGTAAAGTTATAGTCCCTTTCTTTGTAAAAGGTAATTGAGCATAAATGATATTGAATATTTTAGGAGTAGAATCGAGCACCGAATTGGGTTAGAGTCTATTTTTGACTCAAGTCCTATAATACTACGTAGTCAGTGTATGATAGGATAGCACCAATTTATCGTGTGACTCCTTATTACCTTTGAGAAGGCCTATTAGATGGATCCATAGTTACAATAGCATCCTATACCCTTCCAAGGTATAGGATAGCCATTGCAACATGGGTTTAATGTTGTATAATTGTTAGACTTATAGTAATGGTTGTTGGTTAGAGAAACTCCCCACAAAGTAAATTATATTATTTTCCTATTGCTTTTATTGCATATCTTATTATAAAGTTTAAATGGTTTTCACTTCATGTTCATGTATTGATTCAGTTGAGTTGCTTTCCATCATTCAGTTCAGTTATTTGTTTATTCTACCATATTACATACTCATTCATTCAATGTACATAAGTCATTCAACCTTCATCTTTTTATGATGTAGATATAGGTGTTCAGGATCATTAACAGGTGCTTCATTAAGATCACTTTGCACTTGAGATAGCTTGGGTGAGCCTCCTTGCATTTTGGGGGTCTTCATATTTATTATCTAGTCAGTTGTCTTGAGATGTTGTGGGTCTTATCCTGACATCCATCTTGAGCAATGGAGGCTTCATAGTTAGATAGAGTTTAGGAGTCTATCAGTATTTAAGTTTCCTTGAGATATTTTTGCAAACTATTATATACTTGTGCCGTTGAGTATTTTACATACAATTTGAGTTGATTATTTACTTTGAGTTTAATGTTCTACATTTTATTTTTAAACCTTTTATTACACGAGTAAGTCTTCCACTAAGTAGTTAGCCAAACCAAGAGTTCGCTTGGGGACCAACAATAGTTCTCGAGTGTCGACAACATCCAAGGTATAGGCTTAGGGCGTGACAAACTTGATATCAGAGCATAGAGTTCAAGTGTCCTAGGGTGTCTATGAAGTCGTGTCAGTAGGATCTTATTCATGATTGTGAGGGCCCCACTTTTATTAGGGACTACACATATTTATGAAAAGTTTCCCTTCTTTCATACTCTAAATTGTGCAATAAAACTATACCATAAGAAACTTATTCATACTTGTGCTTTTCTCAAATCTATTCGACTACCCTTCCTACTCAAGGTGGTAACTAAACCTAAATTCTTATTGATGGATTACTCTAAGATAAAATCTTAAGAAAGTAAAGATATTCCACATGGCTTGAGAGAAGCCCGTTAATGTGCATCACATGTATTGATTCAAAATAATTCACCCTTCTTCATATGACTCATGTGTTCGATTTAAAAGAAAGATGTGTTCTCAGATTCTCTTCTCCAAACCTTGTTCCATATGAGATTCTTAAAAGGGAAGTGTGTTCTGGAATGCTTGCATAGTATTGTCACCCGAAAAGATAGTAAGAGTTAATAAGTTAAAAGTAGTAGTAGTAAAAGTGCCCAAAGTTAGAAGTATGCATTTAGAGGAGTAGTAACCTAATAAATGGGAATAGTTATTAAGTAAAGTGTATAGTTGTAGTCATGTATCCAGTAAGTCATTAATGAAGAGTTTTCCCTTATATGTAGGCTAAGGAGTAATAAGTTTACGTGGATTTCATGATAGAAGTTAGATGAATAGTTACAAGTTAAGATGAGTTAAAAGTATAATTTAACTAGAAATGAGTTTATGTCGATATGTCATAGTGTTAGTGAAGAATAAGTATAGGTGTTGAATATAATAGTAGAGTATTTATGAGGTGATAGATCTAAGCTAGGCTTATGATTTTTGAAGGAGGAACCCCATGGTATTCTGAGGGTTATAGAACTTATTAGGCAATGATGTATAAATAATGGATAAATAGTACTAAAGTTGTTGTCACACCTCAAGGTTACCCCACTAGATGCAACACGGTGCTTAGTCTCACAAGTGACCCCAATCCAAGCCATAGCATGACATATCTATACAAGTTTAATTAAAACATAGATTGTGCGGAAGCAAAAAAATAAGCATTTTAATATCAGAAATGGGGAAAAGCCCAAAATGTCTGAAAATATTTATAAAATATATGAAGAGTATAGTGATGACTGAAAACAAAACTAACAACTCAAACTGAATCTTATCTATGTATGAAAGCCTTTAACTGATCTGAGTTGCTGGGACATGCCCCCAGCTAATTCTAATAAGTCTGAAACTAAAAAGTAAATACTGAAAAGTAAAGCATGTCTATAGTCCTCTAACTATGAGGACTCACCACTAAAGCTATTGAATACGAACTGAAAGTAAAGCTAAGCGCAGTGTGTATGCTGAGCACCTGAACCTACATCATACAACGATGCAGCACAAAAGTATGCGCCAGTAGTTTGAATTTACTGTGCATGCAAGATATGTGCTAAGTTGAACAACATAGAAACTAATCATAACATGGAAATAGATATACTAAAACATATCTGAAAATTGAGTTGGATGCAATGATCAAGTACTAATCACGAAGATATAACATCCTGATATGAAAACTGAAATAAATATCGAATACATAGTCAATGCAACATGAATATGACTGTGGGAGATACTATTAACCGACATACCCCAAGCTAAGATAACTATGGGGCCAACCTGTAACCCTTGATGGAAGGGTGTTCATACCTTGACAAGGGTATAAACAAGTCTAATGTTGATCCACTAATTGATGTCCACAAGGAACAAGGTTTTCAAGCCTTATATGAAAGGTGACACCTTTAGAACCTACGCTGGCGCCATAGTTTTGGGACTCAGGGATTGGTAGTAAAGGTCTCAGCCTAAACTGACAGGTGAACCTTCATCCCTTTATCCGCTCGGTGCTAAGTTTACTCCCAATTAAATATAAAGCTAAAAATGCAACTGTAATACTAGATTCCTCAAAATACTGATAATTATCTGAGAATGCATCATACATATACTAAAAGATATGACATTCGAATTTTGAAGCATGATTGTCTAACAAATCTGCCTAGCAAGTATAATTCAAGAAATACAGATAATTAACACAAGCTAGGGTTTCTGAGTTTTAAATGTGGAAATATACTGATTCTTCAAGAAACATGTAATTAATATCATAGAAACCGTAGCAGTTGAATTACAATGATTCCCTAAGATTTAGGAACCCTAGGTTTGAACAATTCATGGAGAAACTGAAGAGCTGACTAAATTTATGGGGACCTAATAGGTGAAAGGAACCCAGTAGTGAAATCCTACACACCTAGTAAAGAAAACTATAGAGAAATCCATTGGATTTCGGGGCTGAACTTGAAGGTGAGCTCTGCTTATTCTGGAGAGAATCTGTCACCTCTTTCTCTTCTGTTCTTTCTAAGTTTGATGATTTTAGGAGAATGAATGTTTTAGGTAGTTTTTGACTAAATAATTAGTCTTAGAAAAAGTGAAACGACGTAGTTTAGTCTTAGAACAAGATTAAAATGACGTAGTTTAAGAAACAAACACATAGGGGAAAAGACCAATACGATGAGAGGTCTAGTGGGTCGTGATGTTCCCTTGCCCTACATGGATTCACTAAAAGGGCATAACTTTTTACTCTAGGCTCAGAATTAGTCAAACTTAGTGGCATTGGAAATATGACTTGAAGACCTTTAATTTGAGAGGTCGTGGGCCACCTAATTCATTTTGTGCTGAGATATATGATTGCTTGTAGTTGAACCAAAACTCAAAAACTGATGAGTCCCTTTCATAGATGACTTCATGGTCCGTGTGAAGCTTCATGGACTGTCTGAGTGTCCATGGTCATTCACATGGGTCTTGGGGGTTCTGTTCCCCTTTCACGGGTGACTTCACGGTCTATGTGAAGCTTCACAGACCATTTAGGCGTCCATGGCCCTTAACAGTAGCTGGGTGCAACTCCACATAAAGGGTGACGGGTCGTGGACCTCTACACGGCCCATGAAACCCATCGTGGATTGCCCTTTTCTCTTTTTCATTCCAGGTTCAACTTTCTGAGGTGTTACAACTGTGAAATGGAATGTGACGTAATTTATAAAATATGTAGGTTGTGAGATAAAGATTGACTACTTGTCATGAGGTCTTAGTTGGCAAGTGTTTCTTAATTTTGTCTAGTAGTTGTAAGTTCGTATAGTATGTGAGCATTATATTTATATATGGTTTTAGTACTAGACAATAAGGTTGAATTTGAGATGAGTTTCGTGATAAAAAGGACGGCAACAAGAGGCTGATGATATTAGTTTTAAGATTTGATTTGGTATATTTGACATAGAGTATATGAGGAATTAAGGTGTTAGTTTGCAATGAATGTGAGTGGTACAAGTGTGGTATTATGACCCTTAGATGAGAGCAATAAAGTGTGGCTAAGTCATTAGACTAACACGAGAATGAGAGGTCTACCCGAGATCGTATGTAGTTAGACGAGGTTTTAATTAAGCTTATGATTTTTCATGTGTGCCTAGATAGTATATTTGAGTTGTCAAAGTGGAGAAGGCTGATGCAAGCAATTTTTATTACCCTTAAGAGTTTGGTCGGAGGGATCATATATAGCCAATGATGAGCTTCTTAAATATAGTTCAAGTTTCATCTAGTTGGGTAGATATGAACTTAGAAGGGCAACATTAGTGGGACAAGAAGTAGAAGTCAGAGTATTAAGAGTTAGATTAAGTAGCTTTATAAGCCAATGCGGGTAACAATTATAGGAAGACTTCTGTAAAAACAAGTTAAGAGAAGTAGCTTTGAAAGAAGTCCTTGAAGGAATCTTAGTACTTGCACATGTAGAGTACCATAACCATGAGATTAGCATTTTCTGAGTATTAGAGTAAAATGAATATACACTAGTTTAAAGAAGATGCAATATATCCATACCCTTAGAGTATCAACTTCAAACTTAAGGGAGAGATGCTAAGATGAGAAACCAAATCTAGTGTTCAGAATAAGATAGTGATATGTTTAGAAAGAGTTATAGAATTATATCAATCCATTCATACTCTAGCGTATTCCTCAAAGTTCAGTCCTTTCAACATCATGTTGATGTTTCTAATATTAGGATTGTGTCTATGACCTATGCTCATATACTTCAGATTCAGATCTATGGTAACTTTCCAGAATGAGGGGAAAAGATATTAGCCCATTGATCTCAACCATACTTCATATAGTTATAACTATTAGTCTCATGATATGAACCTATTCTTATAAGCACTCGTGTCTCATATTATGCTCAGTTTCACAAATTTATGATTTACTCTCACTTGCAAGCAACATACTGTTATGTCATGCATATTCTTATGTCAGATTTCTCGAATGAATTGTGCTTATGATCTTTGTGACTAAGCTCTTTCAGTAATCCTTTTAAGTTTTAATAGCAATGTTGTCGATAGTAGTTGAGTAATGATATACGGATAGAGTTGATGCTCCTATTGTGATTCATCGAAAGTTCATTTCATGACATATAATTTTAAAATCTTATTGAACATTCATGCATAACGTGCTCTAGTCCAATTTAAAAACTCTTAGTATTAATCAATTCCGCCTATGTTAGTATGCAAGTTTATAAATCAGACAGATAGTAATAGTAACTCATTTCCCTTCCATTCTTAGTTTAACCATCACTCTAGGATGAATGATCCCAAGGGGGAGATATTGTTACACCCTGAAAATTTCTAAGCTACAACTCGAATCATTCTTCAACTGTGAAAAGGTCATGTGGATTGATTCGTAAATTGTTCTTAGGTTTTAAGGTCATTTCTTTAGCGTGAGAATAAATTTGGAGATGAATTAAGGTCACAAGACACCCCTAGCACAAAGTTGAGTTGAAAGCTTCTTTACTGAGTACGTTTTGATGTAAGATTTTACTTAGGTCCACTTCAAAGGTTCATATCTCCCAGCATATAATCAATTACGTAGCCCATGACCTACTAAATTAAAGGCCATTGAGCCCTCTTTCCAACGCAACCAACTTTTCTCATTTCGAGTTCAGAGTAAAAAGTTATACCCATTTTAGTGAAGCCCTCTCAAGCAGTCATAGAATTATGACCGGTAGATATTTTGACGATTGGTAGACCCTCCTGTGAAGGATTTTTGCAATATTTTTTCATCAACTTCCTGCACATGTCCTAGGGTCATTTTGATCGTTTCCTGAGCTTTTTGACACTATTCTAAGTCATTTTTGAGGTATTAACGGTGTATATCATTCAAGTAACATGTTTTCCTCTCAAAATCATTAATCTAAACCTTCAAGTATCTAGAAATTCTCTTAAAATTCACCTAGGATTCCTGTTATCCATCAAGAACCCTAATACTTTCATGCCAAAAATTGAATATACAAAGAGAAACCTTCCACCCAAGGTTTTCCCAAGTTCTTCCACTCTAAAAACTCCATAAAATAATTTCTTTTTATCAAGATCAATCATCAAGATTCCAAGACCAAAGATTTAATCCAAGAAAGGTAGTATTCTTACTCGGGCTAAAAAAAAATCAAGTCTCCACCAAAGTTTTCGGTCCAATAGCTTCATAGTTAGGTATGTAAGACTATTCATAGTGTTGGACTAGTTTATCCTCATGCCCTACATATCAATTTAGTCAGAAATTGTCACATATGAAAGATCTATTCATAGTTCTTGGTAATTAAATTCAGTTTTTAACAGTTGAGGTTTTGATTCCTATTTTTGCATGCGAATCTTTTTATATTCTTCATGCTTAGTATCACATGAATCATATTGATTAAGTAAAGTTATGTTTCAAAGGAAATTGCATGAAAGTTTCTCATATATTTATTTTGGGCTAGAAAGATAAGTTCATGAGCATACATTTTAAAAGTATAAGTTTTGTGCAGGATCCTTGAAAAAGAGAATCAAATGATTTCATATGTACTTTGATAGTTGAGAAAGATAAACAGTGCGATTGATATTTTTGAAAAGTACTCTAGTAAAGTAAAAGTCCTTTTCATTGTAAAGGGTGATTGAGAAAAGTGAAAAGTAAAGTAAAATAATAGTCTTTTTCTTTGTAAAGAGTGATTGAGGATAAAGGATATTGAATATTTTGGGAGTAGTATCAAGCACCGAATTGGGTAAGATTCAATTTTTAACTTAACTCCGATAAAACTACGTAGCCAACGTAGGATAGGATCACACTAATTTATCGTGTGACTCCTCATTGCCTCTGAGAAGGCCTATTAGATGGATCCATAGTTATAGTGGCATCCTATACCTCGACAAGGTATAGGATGGACCTTGAAATGAGGGTGACATGTTTTATCATTGATATGCTCATAGTAATGGTTGTCGATTAGGGAAACTTCCCACAAAGTAAAGTATATTATTTTCCTATTGGTTTTATTGAATATTTTATTGTAGAATTTCAATGGGTTTCACTTCATGTTAATGTATTGATTCTGTTGAGTTGCTTCCAGTCCTTCAACTCATATTTTTGTTTATTCACCGTTATTACATACTCGTATATTCAATGTACCGATGTTATTCGAATTACATCTTTTTATAATGCAGATATAGGTGTTCATGATCATCAACAAATGCTTCACTGAGATCACTTTACACTTTGGGTGAGCCTTCTTGCATTCCGGGGGACTTTGCATTTATTTTCTAGTCAATTGTTTTAGATGTCCTGGGTCTTATCTCGACATCCATATTGAGTATTAGAGGCTTCATAGATAGATAAAGTTGAGGAGTCTCAATATTTACTTTTTCTTGAGATGTGTTTGCTAACTATTATTCTTATGTCATTGAGTATTTTACACACAGTTTGAGTGGAGTATTTACCTTGAGTTTAATGTTCTAAATTTTGTTTTTAAGCCTGTTATCGCTTAAGTAAGTCTTCCGCTAAGTAGTCAACCAAGCCAAGGGTTCACTTGGGGACCAACAATGGTTTCGAGTGCCGACCGCGTCCAGGGTGTAGGCTCAGGGTGCGACACATATAAATTTCTACGGTCCGTACCGGTCAACCTTAGAACCAACTTCAGAAACTCAAATTTACCTTACTTTCCACGAGAACTTTCTATGGTCCGTTTAAATTCTTAGAGTCCATTGACCCCATCTGTAGAACCCAAGTTTAGGTCCAAAATTCTACTAAGTTTGGAACCTTTCTACGCAACCATCATACGACCCGTCCTGGCTACTAGTAGGTCGAACTTCAGAAAAAAATTAAAATTTCAAAGACTCAACCTCATTCCTATGAGTGCCATCTACGACCCGTAAGAACTTCTACGGTCCGTAGATTGGTCTCTTAAGACACAAAAAGTAGCCTAAAATGATATCTTTCCTTTCCATATTTGGTTTTCCAATTTCAAAGGTGTTACAACTCTCGTACAAATAGTGAATGCCTTGTGATCAAGAACCTAGTGATCCTCAATACCATCAATATTTTCTTTTACATTATAGCAAGTAAATTGTAGATTAAAATCAAGTAGAGAAGATGCACAAAAAAGGCTCATGCTTAAATTATATATATAGTTTAACTAAAGCACAATAAGGAATAATAGGGGGGAAATCATAGCTTACAAAGTATTCAAAAATGTTTACAAACAAAAATTATAAATAAAAATAAAATAAAAAAGGTGTACTAACAATGTGGGGAACAATCACAAATCTCTCCCCCTCCTCTCTCAAGTCGGAGTAGCAGAATAACCATTAATTTACCTCTAGATAGAATGCAGGTCCATGTAATTTTATATGCGCATTATTAAATTTATGAATTTAGTGATATTAAATCAATATATGATCTCAAATTTAATATTTAGATTCAAACAAGTAAGTACACAAAACATAATGAACAAATCGAGCAACGTCTCAACCAAATGTTAGAACAACTTTATCGAAATACTTTTTCAGAGATCAAATGATGCGAACATCTGATAAAAATTAATCTCCAAAAACAAGAGATGGAACGACAAATTGAATTTATGAACCAATAAGTCTATCAAAATTACGTCAGAAAAGAAAAAAATCTAAGACATATGCTAATAATTTGACAGATCAATGGATTTATTGAGATATAAGTAAACTAGCTCATACACAATTGTTATAAAAAATAGAAAAAAGATGAAAGACAATCAACATTCTTTTATTTCAGAAAGAAAGATTCTATCATAGGTCAAACATTTAGACAAAGTGTAATCACCGATGTTTGATTACACAATTTCTTTTATCTTTCATTTTACAAAGTCTGTATAGATTGAAATTAATTTTAAATGTGTAATCATAAATTTACATGGTTAATGTCATTTTTTTTATTTGTATGGGACACATATACGATGCAAGTGTCTACATACTAATAATCTTAAAAGAAAAGGAGGATACAAGCAAATTTATATCAATTGTTGATGTGAAATTTTACATACATTACAGCAACACATTTACTTTTTTAGTAATCAATCTACCTCACCATATATGATGATCTGAAAAGAGCTAAATTATTTTATCCTCAGTTAATCTAAAATGAGAAATGAAGTTCATGCATTTTTCTAATCCAACATAAACTTATACTCACTGTTAAATAATGCTTTTTTTCAAAAAAACAAGGCAGGACCTAAAAGATTAAAATGGGAATAAGTCAATATGATGCGAATTATATGAACAAACATTTTCTCAACAAATGAACTATTGTAGACTTTAAATAAAAAAATGAATGTGTCCACTATTATATTATCACTATTTTTCCATAAAAACATTTCACTAAAAATTATTCCATGGATATTTCCACACATATTTTGATTCAAACAGTGGAAAAATAAAAAATAATAATATTTCTACATGAAAAATTAGAAAGGTTAGCAATATTTCATTGAGAATGTCTTTTCCCGCATGAATTTTGTTAGTGAGCGATTTATAGAGGGAAATTTGTGGGAAAAAAACTATGTTTTATAACACAAATTTCTCACTAATTTACGGTGGGAAAATCTTTTCTTTCCTGTAATGGTCCGTCCCGCTCTAAACTAATCAACAACAAAAAGTATAAAAGACAAGTTGACTCAATTTAAGGAAGCCTTGACATAACTGGTAAAGTTGTTTCTATGTGATTAAAGATCACAAGTTCGAGTTTTGAAAATACTCTCTTTCAAAAAAATACAAAATAAATTGCGTAAAATTGATTTTTGTGATCCTCTATTCTCCGGACCTCACACATAGAGGACACTTAGTACATAGGATTGTTCCTTTTAACTATATTGTTCAATAAATAAACATGACGGATAAATTGAATAGTCTATATTCAAATTTAAAGTTCTACCATTGTACCGAACACTTCTATATTAGGCCCACAAAAAAATTACTTTTCAATAAGACATTTGAGATGAATAAACAATTAGAAATCGCCGGAGTTGATCATGAGAATCTTCACTAAAATGTAGAAAAATACCCCAATATTTTCATTCATGACACATTGTCATTTTCAACTATCAATAAAATGATCAATCACGGTTTTAGAATTCCATCAACTATCAAAATTAATAACGTCACTACTTTTTTGATATGCCAAAAAAATTATCAGAGTAATTAAAGCAATAGAAAGTTTCATAGGTAATAATGTTACTAGTACTTTGGTAGAATCAAAAATCCCAAAAGTATTAATTACTACAATAGTTATGTAATGACCCTCTTGGTCATTTCTGTGTCTTGCCTTCTGTGTGTTGTTTAGAGCATTTCTATAGCGATCCCAAGTCATTTATGACTTGCTGAGACTGATAGTTCGGTTACCTGGTCGTTCGTTTGGTCTTGGTGCGAGTTTTTGTGTTTTGGAGCTTATGAACCTTGAACGATCATTTTGGATCAAAAGTTCAAGAAGATGACATCGGAACCCAATTCTGACGATTCCATCAGCTCCAGAAGGGTCATTTTAGGCTAGTAGCATAGTCGTCATGACTCCCGAGGTTTTCAATGTGAGTCGGTGCGATTAGGCGTTTTAACTTTAAGTTTAAGCCTAGGTTTGACTTTGGTCAACATTCTGATTAAACGTGCTCGAATGAGAATTCCGTCAGCGTGGTTAGCTTCGGAATGTCAAGTTTGGTCTAGATTGACCTTTCTTTTGTGTCTGGAGGTTTTCGATATCTTTCCGAGCCCTTTTGTGGGTTTTGACTTAAAATGTCTTTTGGAAGTGGGACCCACTTTTTATCGAAATGACCTCTGATGGAAATTTTGACTGCGCCGTTGAGTCTGGAATGTCGAATTTGGTATGGTTGCATATTTCATTTGCATACACGGGGTTCCGAACGAGATCGGAGCATCCCGTCGGAGTTTCTAATTTTGAATAAAAAGTTGCAGAAAATCTGCTATTTATTGCAGAAAAACCAGCAACATTTCCCAAACTTCAAACCCTCATAACTCTCTTATCTCTCAACCGATTTGGGCGATTCAAAAGGCAAAGTTGTGCGATTTGTTGAGGAAAACACGTTGGTGAGCTCGGATAGTGATTTGGAGTCCCCGTTTGAGGTTATTATCGAAAAATACCTGTTACCGAACCCTTTTTGTGAGCTTAATTTTGGAAATTTTTGAGACTTGTTTTCTCAGCCATTTTAGGTCCGATTTCTGTGATTTTTGAGGCTATGTTGAGTGGTTTTTCGAGGAGAACATTGTGGTATTGTCAGATTTTACTGTAGATCGCCCGTTTTTGGTAAATACACTGATTCAACTGCTGTCCCATTTCTAGTTTTTGAGAAAATTTGGGTTTTAGTTGCATGTTGATATTGTGTTGTTCCCGAGCCCCGAATTGTGTCCCATTTTGGGACATGAGCTGGGGGAACTGGTTAGGACCCACTTGTGGGGTTAATTTCAGAATTTCCTGCGCGGGTCCCACGATTCCCATTTTGACTCTAAAATTGACCCGTCTCCGTTTATTGTGATTTGGGTGTCTAAACGACCGTAATAACGTTGTGACTCTATTTTTGATAGCGGAGCAGCGTTTCGAGACCGTTCGGAAAGGGAAAGCTCCGAAGGAGTGATTTTGGAGCGCATGTGAGCGGCCTACAAGTAGGCTACGGTTTCCCTCTCTTAGATTGAGCTTGAGAGTGTGAATGCATGTTGATTAGTTAGGATTTGGGTTGGTAGTGATTGAATCATGCATAGGTGTTTGGAAATCATGTTTTCGACCTATTTCGAGAATTATCGGGTAAATGTGAGCATGCTTTGTGTTATTAACGGACCCTCCTCGCTATGTGGAGTGCTTGCATGCTTAATTATTGTTTACTTGAAGAATGTTGGGCCTTAGTTTAGGTTTGACTAGGGCTTGCCTTAGAAATACATTATTCGGATCCAATAGGCCTTAGTTTTGCTCTGACGTCGCTCGGCCGGCTTAGATCCCTGTAGACTGGTGTAGCAGACTTGAGTCTGATAGTTTGGGCCTTAGTTAGGCGATACTCTTTCTCCGACTATAGTTATCCTTATTTTCCCCGACGTTACGGTTTCACGAGTTACATCGGCGACACTAGTTCTACTTCGTGATTTGAATTTGATTTTCGATTTGGTTCCAAGGACTTACATTGATTGGCTAGGTGTGGATGGATCCACAGACATTTATGAGAATAGATCGATTGGGACTCTTTCAGTAGCTACAGTGGCACCTTTATAGAGCATCCGGTTAGAGTTCCGGCCTCTATTGCCCAGATACTTATATAGAGCATCCGATTTGAGTTCCGGCCTCTATTGCCCAGATACTTATATAGAGCATGCAGTTAGAGTTCCGGCCTCTATTGCCCAGATACTTATATAGAGCATCCGGTTAGAGTTCCGGTCTCATATACTTGATACTTGTGATTGGTTACTTGGGTACTTCTGCTCAGCATCCGGTTCGAGGTCCGGCCTTCGTACTGTCAGATTCTACTAATTAGGGTTGAGATTCTGGTTCGATGTTCTCCGTTCTTGGGTTCTTATATGCAATTCTCTTTAGTTTTAGTTATTCTGTGTACTCGTCGGGCTTAGGGAGGTCCGTTCGGGTTTTTATTTAACTTGCACACGATTGTACCTTCTGGGCTTATGGGGGTCCAGTTAGGTGTAGTTAGCTTATAGATTACTTTAGTTAGTTCTTTGTACACTCGTGTGCATTCCTTTGTTAGTTAGATTTTTGTTCTTGACCTCGATTTGAGTATTCCTTCTTTTCATATTGCCTTTACTTTTCAAGTTCAGTCGGCTTATGATGCCTACTGGGTACCTGTTGTTTTGGTACTCATGCTACACTCTGCATCTGTTTCGTGATGCAGGTCCGGGCACTAGTAGCCAGCATTGATCGAGCTTGGAGCAGTCTGATCCGGAGACGGGGGTGAGCACACGGTGTTTTGTACTATTTCAGTCTCCATCTGTATATATAGACTTGTCTTTTTCCTTTCGAGACAGTCTAGTCTCTGTTGTCCACTTTTGGGACTTGTACTCATTTTGTTAGTAGCTCTGTACTAGTGACTTCCAGGTTCTGGGAGGAATCTTTATTTGTATATATGTTTCTGGTTTGCTTTCGCCTGTTTATATTGTTTATATTGTTAGTAGCTCCCACAATCAAATTCTAGTGCATTGACCAGGTTACTATTTAAAGTTCAATATTCAGCTTCAACATGTATAAACTTGATCATTTCATTCAGTTAGTTCATGTTCAGTATTTTCAGTATAGTATCATGCTCATCTTATATCATTGCTCAGTTTTATGCTTTGTTCAGTTATGTATATTGTTCAACTTTATTCTATCATGCATGCTCAATACCTTTCAAGTACTAAGGCATACTCTGCACTACATCTTCTCGTGATGTAGGTTCAAGTCCTCAGCATTTAGATCACACATAGATCGGTTCCCAATATTCAGCTCAATAGTATCATTGGTGAGTCCTCATTCTCCGAGGACGACATACATGTTTCTTTTACTTTCCGTCTTTAGTTTAAGTTTTGCTAGATTTAGCTGGGCATGTCCCAACATCTCTAGTTAGTTGGACGTTTTATTTCAGACACAGTTAGATTCAGTTTTAGCTTTAGAATTTGATATTTCAATTGTCATTAAACTCACAGATTATTTATTTAAATAGTAATGGGTATTCTCCATCATTTCAGCCATATGATGATTTAAGCTTCCGCACAGTACTGTCTTACTTCAGTTTATGTAGTACGCTTATGATATTCTAGCTCAGGGTTAGCTTGGGGTCACTCGTGATCCTAGGTCCCTTTTTACGCCCTAAGGATAGCTTTGGGGTGTGAAAAACTTGGTATCAAAGCATTAGGTTTAAGTGTCCTAGGATGTCTGAAAGTCCGCACTAAGTAGAGTCCTTTTCATGGGTGTGAAGTGCACCACATTTAATGAGAGGGAGGCTATGAAGTGTTTTAGGAAAACTTCACTTTCTTGGTATTCTTATTGTGCGTTGGTATGATATCTCTTTCTAATCAATCGTTATGCGTTCTCAGATCATGCCTGCTTGTAGTTCTTATGAAAGGAATGCTAATGCCCACAACACTAACGCAACTCCTCCAGTCCCAGATCAGGAAGTTTCGAATGGTGAGTTTCAAAATGTCATTCAACTTTTGACTCAGAGTGTGACCAACCAGAACAATCAACATGCCCCAGTTCCTACTAACACTAATGTTGGGTCAGCTGCAACTAGAGTTCGAGATTTATTAAGGATGAATCCACCTGGGTTTCTAGGGTTGCACGTTGGTGAGGATCCACAGAACTTCATTGATGAGGTCAAGAAAATCTTTGGAGTGATGCAAGTGACTTGTAATGATAGGGTAGAGTTGGCATCCTACCAGCTTAAGGATGTAGCTCACATCTGGTTTACTTAATGGAAAGAAAAAAGGGGTACGAATGTAGTTCCTATCACTTGTGAGTGTTTTACTGAGACTTTTCTGGGCAGGTTCTTCCCAAGAGAGTTGAGGGAGGCAAAAGCTTAGGAGTTCATGAATTTGAGGCAATGTAGCATGTCAGTCCAAAGTACGGACTCAAGTTCCCCCAACTCTCTAGGTATGCTCCTCACATGGTTGCTGATCTAAGGGCACAAATGAACAAGGTTCTGTATGGGGTATCCGACTTAGTGAAAATTGAGTTCCGAAATGCTATGTTGCTGGAAGATATGCATATCTATAGGCTCATGACTCATTCTCAGCAGGTTGAAGGAGATAAGCTTAGGGAACATGCTAGGAAGAACAAAAAGACTAGGACAGGAAACTATGAGTATTCTCATTAGAAATCGGGTGGTGGAAATTGCTCACAGGTTTAGCAGAAATCTTCAGCTCCAGCACCTCCATCAGCTAATGTTCCATCTTTCAGGTTTCAACAGGATCAGAAAGGTAGGGCATCAGGCTTTAAGTCTTAGGGGAGTGTTTCAGACACCAGAACCTACCCAACTTGTCCAAAGTGTGGTAAGAACCATCCGGGCGAGTGTCTTTCAGGAGAGGAAGGATGTTTTGGGTGTGGTAAGTTTGGTCACATGTTGAGAGATTGTCCTTCTTCTAAACAGGGTCAAGTAGGAAATAATGGTAATGCTTAATCTACAACTTCAGCAGCACCAGCAGGTCGCCCGACTCTGTAGGATAGCTCATCTAGTTCAGGTGGCGGTTAGCACCAAAGCAGGTTGTATGTTCTTCAGGCTCGCCAGGATCAGGAAGATTTTCCTGATGTGGTCACTGGTACATTACGAGTCTTTAACTTAGATGTATATGCTTTGTTTGATCCAAGGGCTACTCTTTCCTTTGTCACTCCTTACATAACAGTCAATTTCAGTGTCAGTCCCAAAATTCTCTTAGAACCCTTCTTAGTCTCTACTCCAGTCGGTGACCCAGTTATAGCTTGACGGGTATACATAAATTGCTCTATCATAGTCTTTTAGAAAGTTATCTCAGCAAATCTTGTAGAATTTGAAATGGTAGACTTTGATATCATTTTAGGCATGGATTGGTTACATTCTTGTTATACCTCAGTCGATTGTAGAACTAGGATCGTTCATTTTTAGTTTCCAAGAGAACCAGTCTTAGAATGAAAGGGTGCTAGCTTAGCGCCTATGGGTCGATTCATTTCTTACCTTAAGGCCAGAAAGATGATCTCTAAGGGGTATCTCTATCATCTAGTTTGGGTTAAGGATTCAAGCTCCGAAACCCCAACTCTTGAGTCAGTTCCAGTAGTTAATGAGTTCTTAGAAGTCTTTCCAGAAGATCTTCCCGCAGTTCCTCCAGAAAGGGAAATCGAATTTGGAATTGATCTCACCCAACCTATTTCTATTCCTTCTTACAAAATGGCTCCAGTTGAGCTTAAGGAATTGAAAGAGCAGTTGAAAGACCTTCTAGATAAGGGCTTCATTATACCTAGTATTTCCCTATGGGGTGCAGCAAAGTTGTTCATGAAAAAGAAACATGGTTCTCTCAGGATGTGCATTGGTTATAGACAGTTGAACAAAGTCACAATCAAGAATTAGTTCCCTATCCCCAGGATTGATGATTTGTACACCCAACTTCAGGATGCTAGTCTTTTTTCGAAGATAGACCTCAGTTCCAGTTATCATCAACTCAGAGTCAGAGATAGTGACATTCCAAAAACATCCTTCACAACTCGGTATGGTCATTATGAATTTGTAGTTATTTCATTTAGACTAACCAATGATCCAACAACTTTCATGGATTTGATGAACAGGGTGCTCAAGCAGTATTTGGACTTGTTCGTTATCATCTTTATTGATGATATCCTCATTTACTCTAGGAATGAAGAAGAACATGCGACTCATTTGAGGGTTGTCCTGCAAACTCTTAAAGATCTCCAATTATTCGCTAAGTTTAGAAAATATGAGTTTTGGTTGAAATATGTTGCTTTCCTTGGGCATATTGTGTCTAGCAAAGGAATCTGAGTGGATTCTCAAAAAATAGAAGCAGTGAAACAATGGCCCAGACCAACCTCTCCTACAAATATCAGAAGTTTCTTGGGTTTGGCTGGTTATTAATGAAGGTTTATGGAAGAATTTTCATTCATAGCTTCTCCATTGACTAAGTTGACTCAGAAAAAGGTTAAGTTTTATTGGTCAGACGAGCGTGAGAAGATCTTCTCAAAACTAAAAACTAGGTTGACTACAACTCTTGTTTTGACTCTACCAGAGGGTTCAAATGGTTATGTTATCTATTGTGATGTCTCCAGAGTCGGCCTAGGTTGTGTGTTGATGTAGCGAGGTAAGGTTATAACCTATGATTCTAGACAACTTAAGGTGAATGAGAAGAACTATCCGACTCATGACCTCGAGTTTGCAGCAGTGGTGTTTGCACTTAAGATTTAGAGACATTACTTGTATGGTGTTCACGTAGATGTGTTCACAGACCATAAGCGCCTTCAGTATGTGTTCACCCAGAAAGAGTTGAATTTTTGTTAGAGGAGATGACTTGAGTTCCTCAAAGACTATGATATGAATATGCTTTACCATCCTGGTAAGGCCAATGTAGTAGGAAACACTATTAGTAGACTATCTATGGGTAGTGTAGTACATATTGAAGAAGAAAGAAATGAACTAGCAAAGGATGTTCACATGCTTGCTCGCTTTGGAGTTCGCGTTATGAGCATATCAAATAGTGGTGCAACGGTTCAGAATGGGTCAGAATCTTCATTGGTAGCAGAAGTTAAGGAAAAACAAGATAGTGATCCGATATTTCTTCAAGTGAAGGGTGCAGTTCATCAGCAGAGAGTTGAGGTTTTTTCCCAAGGGGGAGATGGTGTGCTTCGGGGTCGATTATGTGTTCCTAAGGTGGGTGAGTTGAGACAGCAGATTCTTGCAGAAGCCCATAACTCCAGGTATTCTATTCATCTAGGTGCCACTATAATGTACCGTGATATATGGGAAGTTTTTGGTGGAATGGCATGAAAAATGATATAGCAGATTTTGTGGCTAAGTGCTCTAATTGCCAGCAAGTGAATGTAGAACATTAGAAACCAGGAGGTATGAACCAAGATATTAACATTCCTACATGGAAGTGGGAAGTGATCAACATGGACTTCATCACAGGCTCTTACTTGCAGACAACATGTCTCCATTTGGGTGATAGTTGACATAGTTACTTAGTCCGCACACTTTTTGGTTGTCAAGACTATAAATTTGGTGGAGGTCTATGCTAAGCCTTACATTAATGAGATAGTCAGGTTGCATGGGGTTTCTTTCTCTATCATCTCAGATAGAGGTCCCCAGTTTACCTCTCATTTCTGGAAGTCATTTAAGAAAGGTCTTGGTACTTAGGTTAATCTTAGCACATCATTTAATCCACAAATGGATGGTGAGGCAGAGCGTACCATTCAGATCTTAGAGGACATGTTGAGAGCTTGCGTGATCGATTTCAAGGGTAGTTGGAATGATCACCTTCCTCTTATAGAGTTCGCCTACAATAATAGTTACCATTCTAGCATTCAGATGGCCCCTTATGAGGCATTCAATGGGCGTAGATGTAGATCTACAGTTGGTTGGTTTGAAGTAGGTGGAAAAGCCTTGATAGGACCAGATTCGGTTCATGATGCCATGTAAAAATTTTAGCTCATTAGAGATAGACTTAAGACAACTCAGAGTTGCCAGAAGTCCTATGCAGATGTAAGGAGAAGGGACTTGGAGTGTCAATTTGATGATTGGGTTTTCCTTAAAGTTTCACCTATGAAGGGGGTGATGAGATTTGGTAAAAAAGGGAAGCTCAGTCCTTGATATGTAGGCCCTTACAAGATCTTGAAAAAAGTTGGTAAATTGGCTTATGAGTTAGAGTTGTCAGCAAAACTAGCAGCAGTGCATTTGGTCTTTCATATCTCGTTGTTGAAAAAGTGTGAGGGTGATCCAATATCTATAGTACCATTGGAAAGTGCAGCTGTAAATGATAGTCTCACTCATGAGGATGTGCCAGTTGAGATTCTTGATTGTCAGGTTCGAAGGCTGAGAAACAAAGAAGTCGCTTTTCAGTTAAGGTTTTGTGGAGGAGTCAGTCCGTAGAGGGAGCTACTTGGGAAGCAGAAGCAGCCATGAAGGCCAAGTATCCTCAGCTCTTTCTTCCGATTCCATTCCAGCTTTAGGTAATAGTTTCTCTCTAGTCTTTCAGTTACTCATACATAGATTCAGTCTTAGTATCATGTTCCTTCAGTTTATACTTGCATTTTCAGCGTATTTGCATGTTCTTGGAACTTAGTTTAGTTAGAAATCAGTTTCTAGTAATTAGTGGTAGGATTTGTAGGTCTTTCCCTCCATATCCAGCTAGTTTAGAATTCATTCGAGGATGAATGTTCCCAAGGGGGAGATATTGTAACACCTCAGAAATCAAACTTAGAAAATGCAGAAGAAAAACATCAGAACCAGTGAACCACTATAGGGTTCACAGACCATGAGAGGGACCACGATTCGTTGACCTACTCGTGAACTCAATACCTTTCCATCACAGGTGGACCACAGATCCCTCCATGGGCCGTGGACCACCTCACACACCATACTGATGCTCATGGGAGCCAGGTAGAATCCACCAAGCCCAGACGTCAGACCACGGGACCCTTCACGGGCAGTGGTCCTGACGACGGACCGTGGTGGCGCCTGTGGAAGCATGTCCCAGAAACCAGCAGCTACTGGACAAAGGACCACGACTTGTGTGATGGTCCGTGGTCCCTTTGATGATCCATCAGAGGGGCCGTGGTCAGCTGCGTCAGACTTTTAAGTCAGGAGTCGTTTGGTCTTTTCCCTATGCGTTGGACGCCTAAACTATGTCGTTTAACCACTAAACTACGTAGTTTTGGTCAATTTTTGCCTAGTGACTTAATTAGAACTTACCGTAATCGATCATTTACCAAAAACTCATTGATCTTAGAGAAAAACAGAGGGAGAAAGTCGAGCAACCCTTCAAAAAAATGCAGCAAGATTTTCTTCAATTCCAGCGCCGAAATTGAAAGATTTCTCTGTGAATTTCATCACCAGGTATGTGGGATTTCACTAGTAGGTTCCTTTCACCCATTGGGTCCCTATAATTCAGTCAAATTCTTGATTCTCAATATGATGTTCAGACCTAGGATTTCTCAAACCTTGTAAAATTGTTGTGAATTAGTTGTTATAGTATCCTTATCAGATTATCATGTCTTAGTATTGTTTTTGCGTAGATTCTTGCGTAAACTAAGAACCCTAATTGTGTAGTCCTTTTAGTTCATGAATTACATTAGCTAGGACATATAAACAAATATACATGCCTCACTTTTCAAATGTCACATTATCGTAAATTAATGTTGCATTTTCAGATTTGCATGTCAGATTATTGAGATATCCAGTTACTTCAGTTTTGTTATAATTTACACATATTCAGTTAGGAGTAGGCTTTGTACCGAGTTGGACTAGGGTAAGTCACATTCATAGTCCCAAAACTACGTGCCCCCATAGGTTTATAAGTCCCCTTTGTGGGCATTAGGTTTAGAGATCACACCAGTCATGCCTTTATACCTCTGGAAGGGTATATTGGGTCCTCTAGATAGGGCGTATACATCTAACTCCACGTAAAGCTCATGTGGTTTTATGTCGATTATTAGTAGCTCCCACAGTCACATTCTAGTGCATTGACCATGTTAGCAGTTGTAGTTCAACATTCAGTTTCAACATGTATAAACTTGGTCATTGCATTCAGTTAGTTCATGTTCAGTATTTTCAGTATAGTATCATGCTCATCTTATATCATTGCTTAGTTTTATGCTTTGTTCAGTTATGTGTATTGTTCAGCTTTATTTTATCATGCATGCTCAGTACCTTTCAAGTACTGACGCATACTCTGCGCTATAACTTCTCGTGATGTAGGTTCAGTTCCTCAACATTTAGATCACGCATAGATCGGTTACCGATCTGCAACTCAATAATATCAGTCGTGATTCTTCATTCTCCGAGGACGACGTACATGTTTATTTTACTTTCAGTCTTTAGTTTCAGTTTTTGCTAGATTTAGTTGGGGTATGTCCAATCATCTCTAGTCAGTTAGAAGCTTTATTTCAGATATAGTTAGATTCAGTTTTATCTTTGGAGTCAAATTATTTATTTTACATAGTAATGGGTATTTCCCATCATTTTAGTTATATGATGATTTAAGCTTCCACACAGTACCGTCTTACTTTAGTTTATCTAGTATGCTTATGATATATATGCCAGCTAAGGGTTAGATTGGGGTCACTCGTGATCCTAGGTCCCATGTTTACGCCCTGGGGTAGCTTCGGGGAGTGACATTTACTATGCAATGAAAATGAACTATCGAAGGAGGGATTCATAATATATACTAATACAAGTGATTGCAAGGAGAAATTTATGCTATTCAATGAAAATGAAAGATAAAATGGGGTGAATGTTGAGTATATATCAATACAAGTGATTGAAACAATTTAAATTTCCTAATTAGGACATGAAGTTAATTAATTTGCTCAATTTGTTTCAATTTATTTGTCTTATTTGTTAGATTCTCATAAATTAGAATTTTGAAGACTGATAAGATGCATGGAACAAGTTGATTCAACATGAACTTGTGTTAACCTAATATGATTAGGAAAAGGTGAATATGACGGTAAATATAGGCGCAACCGTGTAGGAGTAGTTTAAAGTACTTCTAATTCCTATAAGGAATAGGAAAAATGTCAAACATATCAAGTTCAAGTCAAAGAAAGAAGGGTCTGCCAGTCTATATAAAGAGAAGGGTTTTCTGTAAAAAGACTTGCGCACTTACAAAGTGAGGAACAGGCAAAACATGATTAGAGATTGAGAGAATCTTGTATTTATCTTGGAGTGGAGTGTAAGATAGATTGATAGTATTATTATTCATATGATGTTTTAGTTAATTATTTTAATTACAAGTGAGTTCTGAGCATGGGTGGGTCTAACAAGTTGGTGAAACTTGTCGACCTTAGAAGACTTAAACCTTGGGTTTTCGTCTTGGGTATAGGAACTAGAGTTTATAATTCCTTAGATTACAGAGGTGTGTAATCGTTGTGTAGTTTGAAGTTCTAATTAATAAAAGCAAAGTTGTGAACTGCTGCGTTATTGACTTGCACACTTATTTACTTCAAATTACTATATAATCAAGGAACATATAGTTAGTACATGTTCCTTAATAGAATAACAGAGGTCATAATTCCAACAAATGGTATCTGAGCGAGGTTATTTTAATCAAGAATCTAAAATCTCAAGAAAAGATCACTATAAATTCTGCACCTCCTATTGGACATGGTCAAGGACAACATATCAACAGACCACCCTTATTGTCACAACCCAAGTTAAGAACGTGACTGGCGCTAATCATGACTAAAATAAAAGGAATGACCAATGGAGCGACTCTAAGAGTTTAAAAAAAGACATAACAAACTAAGAGATCTCTTGCCACGTGAAGCAATGTGGGGCTCACCAGATGCTACCAAATCACACTATCTAGTTAATGAAATCCTCCTCAATAAAACCTGAGCTCTTCGTAAAAACAATTAGCGAGGAGTGAGACACTAGCTCAGTGAGTAATAATACTTAAGCACAACTATTTTAATGAGGGACAAGTTAGAAAACATGCTAGTATAATAATCATAATGATGAAATAATGCTCGTTCAGAAACAATAACAATATTCAATCTTATTTGCCTTATACAAGCAACATCAAAGTAAATACTTAACAGTAAACTCAAAAAAACATTTCCATATCAAATCTTATAGTTGGGAGGTTTCCAAGGATGAATCATGTAATTAGTGTTGTAATACCCCGGAAACTAGTAAGTTGAACTGGAGAGTTCTAGAGCTTTTCGTAGGAGTTTTGGAGTGTGTTATGAGGATTAAAAATCACAACAAAAATTCCCGTACTTATAATAGAGGTTTAAGGGTTAGGGCGTCAAGGTACGACCCCCCAAAGACCACCCAAGGGGTCCTTGAGGAGGACCCTTAAAACAGCCCAAAAGCTGTCAAAAACAGCTTGGTCCATAGATGGGCACCCACGAGCCGTGGGTGGACCCACACCCCGTAGGTGGGGGTCATGGGTTGAGGCTTGACCTCCCCTGATTTCCCTAGTTCCAGTAAGGAACCACGAGCCGACCAGTATGGCTCGTCAACCCACCCATGTTTCGTGGGTGGGGGTTCCGTAGCTCCAAACAATTTTTAAGATTTTAGTTTTAGTTAAGGGTTTAGGGTATTTATTAAGTAATTAGTTAAGGGTTAGGGAGGTCGGTTAATGAGTTATTAAACCACCTATAATTACCTAATAAGACCCTAAAGTAACTCAATTAATTCATTCATCTAAGAAGCCACTCCCTCTCAAGAAATTCTCTCTCTAGAAGAAAAGAAGAAGAAGAAGAAGAAGAGAAGGAGTCTAGGTCGAAATTCACCATTGAAGCAAGCTTTATTTAGGGCTCTGGATCAAGGTATGTTAGCTTAATCATCTATGGGTTTTTCTACCCATAGAGCCCCTACTTTTTCAACCCAATTGTGAAGTAAAAAACCCAATCTAGCTAGGGTTTCCTTCTACACTGTGGGTAGGGCTTAGGTATAATTCCAATCTAGTGGATAATACCTAATTATGATTGTATTAACATTGAATTGTGATATTAAGATGAATTCATGTGATTTCTATGGTAATCCCTAGTCTATATGATGAATGTGATATCTTGTGGGTTTATTCCATTAGAGGTGAAATTGAAGGTTCATAGGTGATCTTCTTAAACCAATGTCATGTGTAGTAATTGTTCAAAATTAGGAATACCTAGACATGAATTGAACTAGACTCTATACTACATGATTGATCTTGACTTGTAAAGTTGGAATTGAACCTTAAGGATGAATTGTGGCTAGGATCACCTAGTAATGAAGATTATGATTGAATGCCTTGTAATCTAGGTTCATAATATGTTTCTATGATGTAGAGTTATTGAGAGTAAAATATACAGGTGAATACAAAGCCAATGAATAGAATTGTGATGAAAGATCTTTACCTACCTAATTCACTTTATGAATCGTAGATGGTAGGAGGTGATAGAATCATTTACATATTGATATCCTTGCCTAATGTAGAACTATAACATGATGTTATGCAAGAAGATGAACATAACATGAAAGACTTCTCACATAGGAATAGTTGTAGGGTTGAAGGGCATCTCTTACCTAATTTAACCTAAGGCTATAGGGCCTTTATACCTAGGTCATGGATGGTGATAGTTGCTCACATATCGTCTAAAAGAGGTATTAGCATTGATTGGTTTTCAAGGACATGTTTCCATAAACTTGAGTCCAAGTAGAGACTTAATGATTATCTGGTGGGATTAAGGGTTAGCACCGAGTGTATATTGAAATGAGATGGAAGTTCCCAACTAGTTGATTTTAGGCTTCTATGGAGGTTCCCACCTAGTTGAGTTTGGGCTTCCAACATGGGATTTCTCACCTAGAAGAGTCTGGATTTCCCAAAGTTTATCTCATGAGATGGAAGCCTTAACCTAGAGTAGTTTTGGGTTTCTAGTAGGAAGGTGAGCTAGTGGATCCAACTAAGCTAACAAACCGGTTCTACCTTAGGCAAGTGGACCAACCCTTGATGGTGTGGGTAACACCTTGAAGAGATCATGTGATAGATAATATGTTATCATGTCGGTTAAGGCTATATTCCAATGCAAACAAGATTAGTAACGAACTAAGATTATGCTCAATGAAGCATCTCCTGGAGTTCAAACCTCATAGTCTAATACAAGTAATGGTCTAAGATTTTTCTTGTAGGAGCATCTCCTAGAGATAATACTTAATGAACTAAGATTATGTTTGTGGAAGCATCTCCTAAAGTTCAACTTTAGTGAACTAAGATTATACTTTAAGTAGCATTTCCTAGAGTTCAAGCTTGATGAAATAAGATGTACTTAATGTAATATATCCTAGGGTTCGAAGTAATAAGAAACTAAGCTAGGCTTAGTGAAGTACCTCATAATGTTCCTAAGTATAAATGGACTTAGACATACTTAAGGTAGTATCTCATAGGGTCCATGTAAATAATGAACCTAGACATGCTAAAAGAATTATCTCATAGGGTTCAACCTAATAATGAACTTAGATGTGCTTAATGTAGCATCTCCTAGAGTTCCAACATGATGAACTAAGATGTACCTAGTATAGTATCCCTTAGGGTTCAAAACAATGAGGAACTAAGATAAACTTATTAAAAGGTCTCCTAGTGTTCCTATGCTTTCAAAAAGGGGCTAATCCCTAATTATGGGGCATGAGTATGATGACCTAAAGAAGTACTTAGTATGAGGGGTAGTATGGGATGTCATTCATGCATTGCACAAGTATGACTTAAGTTTGCCTTATGAGTTTTGTCTTACATGAGTTATGCTTGGATAGGATTGTGCTATAGATGCCTTCTAAGATGTGATTCACTATAGGTGATAGTTCCCTTGTCTACATGAAGTAAGCTAAGAATGAGACCAAAGTAGGGTAAATATGACCAGGATGAATTTAAGGTTATGCTTAGTGTGGAGGGTATTATGTGATGCCTTTCATGAATTGCACAAGTGTTCTTTGAGGTTACTTAGGAGTATGGTTCCCTTATGGTAGAAAGGCTTAAGACTTGACCATGTATATAGACTATTATTAAGATGACCAAAAAGGGATACTTGGCTTGGGTTGTATTATGGGATGCTATTCATGCTTTGCAGATATATGCTTTTGAGGTTACTTAAGAATGGTGCTATTATAGTATAGATGACTAAGAGTCAAAATATGCTTATATGATGCTTATGTTGGAGACTTTCCTTATTATGATGATATTGTCTCTTATGCTTATGATTTATGCTCATGAAGTATTTCATATGATTTTAGATTATGTCTTATATTGACTAACCCTTGTCTTATGATCGTATGATTATGCTAGCTAACATATTTAGTACATTTTGTACTAACACATAGTTTGCCTACATTCTAATCAAATGTAAGGTTTGGAGACTTGAGTGCTATCCTGAAGCTAGGTTTTTAAAGAGCTGAGGAGTTGAAGATTTTGGTGAGTCCTTATAGCTTCGAGGAAAACACCCACCATTTCCTTTATGTCTTTATTTCATGTTTTGAGACTATTATATTGGCTGTGTCCCAAGAGTTTATGCTAAAGTTGTAATAGATGGTTTGAGACAGTATAGAAAGACTTCCGCTTGCTTTGATGAAAATGACTTCGATTGTAAAAAGTTTTAAACTTTCCGTACTTTAATATTATCTTATGTTCATGATATACTAAGGCTTGTATGAGACCCCTTCGGGGTCAAGTACGCCATGTTACTTCTAAGGTATACCCATGGGTCCTGTCAAACTTGGTGATCAGAGCACAATGTTTAGAATGGTTCTAGGATTGTCTAAAACCACGTCTAGTAGAGTCTTGTTCATAAATTTGAAGCGCGCCAGATTTATGAATATGAGGCTATTGGATGTTTAGGAAATCTCACTTCTTCATTCTCTAAGTCATGCCATAGTGTTTGGCTTTAGTAGGCCCTTCTTCTAATCCATGCCCGTTGTTTTCAGGGTTTGATTAATAAAAGGGCAAATGTTAGGAGAGGTGAGGAAGGCAATGAGGAGCAAGAGGTTCCTACCCAAGGTCCTCAAGAGCCACAAGTTCCTCAAGCTTCTAATGATGAGGGGGCTATGACAAATGTGGAAATAAGGACGACTATCCAAACATCGACTCAAGCCATGACGGCTCAAGCTCAAGCCGTTACAACTCAAGCCCAAGATTTAACGGATCAAGTCAATAGGGATGCTAGAGTTCATGTGAACCCTATTGTGAGCACCGTGACCTCAAGGTTGAGAGACTTTACAAGAATGAGCCCTCATATGTTCTTTGGTTCCAAAGTGGGCGAAGATCCTCAAGACTTTGGAAAGAGGTTTACAAGATAATAGATGCCATGAGGGTGACTTCTATAGAGAAATCAGAGCTAGCCGCTTATCAATTGAGGATGTGGCCCAAGTATGGTATACTCAATGGAAGAGGAATAGGCCGGTAGAGGCGGGTCCCATAGATTGAGAGGTGTTCAAGAAAGCATTTCTTGATAGGTTCTTTCCCCGAGAGATGAGGGAAGTTAAGCTATAAGGATTTATCAACCTTCGTCAAGGAGGTATGAGTGTGCAAGAATATTCCCTAAAATTTACTAAGTTGTCCAAGTATGCTCCATCTTTGGTGGCAGATTCTAGGGATGAGATGAATAGGTTTGTGACGGGTGTGTCTAGATTGGTAAGGAAAGAGTGTTATTCGGCAATGCTTCATGATAACATGGATATATCTCGTATTATGGTGTATGCTCAACAAATGAAGGATGATAATCTCCAAGACAAGAATAGGGAAGTGAAGAGACGTAGAACCGATGATGGGGATTTCTCCAATGCTAGATCCGATGGATATGGTCAACCTAGGACCCAACAAAAACTTTCCAACCAAGAGAGGGTGTCTAAACCTAAGTCCCAAAGAGTGAGTAATAGTGAATCCGTGTTGCTTAAGCCTACTTGTTCCAAGTGTGGAAGAAAGCATTATGGTGAGTGTCTAGCTGGAAAGAAGGGGTGCTATGGTTGTGGTAATGAGGGTCACAGGAAGAGAGATTGTCCAATCCTTAGGGCTAAAGGGAGGGAGGCCAAGCCCAATGCTCCCAAGTAAGCCTAGTTTCTAAGTTCTCCAAACTAGTGGTGATCAAGAGTGACCTTCTAATGTGGCTACCGGTATGTTTTCAAGCTTTATTTGATTCCGGTATTGTTTGGTCTTTTGTGGCTTGATATGCTAGACCTTGAAGTTGTCTTTAGTATAAATGATGTTAAGACGAGCTTGTGTAGGCTTACTCCCAAGGGCGAGATAATGTGCCTATCTAGTAGGGTTATTGTGTGTTTATGAGTTGCCATGATTTCCTTAGATGCATGTTCATGAAAATGCTTAGAACTTGTTAGAAATGACTTATATGCATTGTTTTCCTCATGTTGTAGTGTATTTGAGTAGATTTGCATATAGACTTCATGAGATGAATTATGAGCATGCCCTAGTTTTGGGAGTTGAAAGATTCCTACTTGACTAAATGCTTTTTGAGAGTAAATTGCATTTAGGCTCCATGAGTGTATATTGAGCTTGTTTCAGTTAGGAGATGTTAGTTCCTCCTTGGGAATGAGTAAATAAAGAATTTCATGCATTTTGGGTTGGTAGATGTAGTTCCTACTCCCTCGTGTTGCATTGAATATGTTTAGTTTGGATTATAGTTTTCTGCCTTTCTTCCTTGGTTATGTGAATTTAGATGAATTCCATGCATGATGGGCTGCTAGTCTAGAGTTGTAACTTTAAGAAGTGTTTAGAATCGTCATTCGAGGACGAATGATCACAAGGGGGAGATAATGACTAGTAAGTTGAGCTAGAGAGTTCTAGAGATTTTCGTAAGAGTTTTGGAGTGTGTTATGAGGTTTAAAAATCACAAAAAGTATTCCCGTACTTAGAATGAACGTTTAAGGGTTAGGTCATCAAGGTACGACCCCCCAAGGACCACCCAAGGGGTCCTTGAGGAGGACCCTTAAAACAGCCCAAAAGCTGTCAAAAACAGCTTAGTCCATGGATGGGCACCCACAAGCCCTGGGTGGACCCACACCCCGTAGGTGGGGGTCATGGGCCAAGGATTGAAATCCCCTGATCTCCCTAGTTCCAGTAAGGAACTACGAGCCAACCAGTACAACACGTCAACCCACCCACGGTCCGTGGGTGGGGGTTCCGTAGGTCCAAACAATTTTTAAGATTTTGGTTTTAGTTAGGGTTTTAGGGAATTTATTATGTAATTAGTTAGGGTTTAGGGAGGTCGGTTAATGAGTTATTAAACCACCTATAAATACCTAATAAGACCCTAAAGTAACCCAATTAATTCATTCATCTAAGCACCCACTTCCTCTCAAGAAATTCTCTCTCTAGAAACAAAGAAGAAAAAAATGAGTCTAGGTCCAAATTCACCTTTCAAGAAAGCTTTATTTAGGGCTTTGGATCAAGGTATGTTAGCTTAATCATCTATGGGTTCTTCCACCCATAGAGCCCCCTAGTGTTTCCCCCAATTGTGAAGTCAAAAACCCAATCTAGCTAGGGTTTCCTTCTACATTGTGGGTAGGGTTTAGGTATGATTCCAATCTAGTGGATAATACCTAATTATGATTGTATTAACATTGAATTGTGATATTATGATGAATTCATGTGATTTATATGGTAAACCCTAGTATATATGATGAATGTGATATCTTATGGGTTTATGCCATTAGAGGTGAAATTGAATGTTCATAGGTGATATTCTTAAACAAATGTCATGTGTAGTAATTGTTCAATATTAGGAATACCTAGACATGAATTGAACTAGACACTATACTACATGATTGATCTTGAATTGTAAAGTTGGAATTGAACCTTTAGGATGAATTATGGCTAGGATCACCTAGTAATGGAGATTGTGATTGAATGCCTTGTAATCTAGGTTCATAATATGTTTCTATGATGTAGAGTTATTGAGAATGAAGACTCATAGTTGTGAATGTTGATCACTAGGGATTTAGAGTGAAGCTAATATGATTTACTATAGATGCTAAGGCTTTGAAAGTAAAATCTACATGTGAATAAAAAGCCAATGAATAAAATTGTGATGAAAGATCTTTACCTACCTAATTCACCTTATGAATCGTAGATGGTAGGAGGTGATAGAATCAGTTAAGTCATGATGATATCCTTGTCCGATGTAGAACTCTAGAAATAATGTTAAGCAAGAAGATGAACTTAACTTCAAAGACTTCACACATAGTAATGGTTCTAGGGTTGAAGGGCATCTCTTACCTAATTGAACCTAAGGCTATAGGGCATTTATACCTAGGTCATGGATAGTGATAGTTTCTCACACATGGTCTAAAAGGGTATTAGCATGGATTGGTTGTCAAGGACATGTTTCCATAAACTTGAGTAAAAGTAGAGACTTAATGATTATCTTGTGGGATTAAGGCCTAGCACCGAGTGGATATTGAAATGAGATGGAAGTTCCCACCTAGTTCAGTTTGGGATTCTATGGAGATTCCCACCTACTTGAGTTTGGGCTTCCAATATGGGATCTCTCACCTAGAAGAGTCCGGATTTCCCAAAGTGTGTCTCATGAGATGAAAGCCTTCACCTAGAGGAGTTTTGGGTTTCTAGTAACAATATTCGTACCCCATAACTACGTGGTCCCTAGGAAAGTTACCTAGTGGATCCAACTAAGCTAACAAACTAGTTCTACCTTAGGTAAGTGGACCAACCCTTGATGGTGTGGGTAACACCTTGAAGAGATCATGTGATCGCTAATATGTTCTCATGTCGGTTAAGGCGATATCCCAATGTAAACAAGATTAGTAATGAACAAAGATTATGCTCAATGGAGCATCTCCTAGAGTTCAAACCTCATGGGCTAAGATTATGCATAAAGTAGCATCTCCTAGAGTCCAATACAAGTAATGGTCTAAGATTGTGCTTGAAGGAGCATCTCCTAGAGATCAAACTTAATGAACTCAGATTATGCTAGTGGAAGCATCTCCTAGAGTTCAACCTTAGTGAACTAAGATTATGCTTTAAGTAGCATTTCCTAGAGTTCAAGCTTGATGAACTAAGATGTACTTAATATAGTATATCCTAGGGTTCGAAGTAATAAGAAACTAAGATAGGCTTAGTGACATACCTCATATTGTTCCTAAGTATAAATGGACTTAGACATACTTTAGGTAGTATCTCATAGGGTCCATGTAAATAATAAACCTAGACATGCTAAAAGAAGTATCTCATAGGGTTCAACCTAATAATGAACTTAGATTTGCTTAATGTTGCATCTCCTAGAGTTCCAACATGATGAACTAAGATGTACCTAGTATAGTATCTCTTAGGGTTCAAAACAATGAGGAACTAAGATAGACTTAGTAAAAGGTCTCCTAGTGTTCCTATGCTTTCAAAAAGGGGCTAACCCCTAATTAAGGGACATGAGTATGATGACCTAAAGAAGTACATAGTATGGGATACCACTCATGCATTGCACAAGTATGACTTAAGGTTACCTTATGAGTGTTGTCTTACATGAGTTATGTTTAGATAGGATTGTGCTATAGATGCCTTCCAAGATGTGATTGTCTAAAGGTGATAGTTCCCTTGTCTACATAAAGTAAGCTAAGAATGAGACCAAAGAAGGGTAAATATGACTAGGATGACTTTAAGGTTATGCTTAGTTTGGAAGGTATTATGGGATGACTTTCATGCATTGCACAAGTGTGCTTTGAGGTTACTTAGGAGTATGGTTCACTTATGGTAGAAAGGCTTAAGACTTGACCAGGTATATATATTATGATTAAGATGACCAAAAAGGGATACTTTTCTTGGGTGGTATTATGGTATAGATGACTAAGAGTCAAATTATGCTTATATGATTCTTATGTTGGAGACTTTGCTTATTATAATGATATTGTGTCTTATGCTTATGATTTATGTTCATGAAGTATTTCATATGATTTTGAATTATATCTTATATTGACTAACCTTTGTCTTATGATCGTATGATTATGCTAGCTAACATATTTAGTACATTTTGTACTAACGCATACTTTGCCTACATTCTAATCAAATGTAGGGTTTGGAGACTTGAGTGCTATCTTGAAGCTAGGTTTCTAAGGAGCTAAGGAGTTGAATTTCTTGGTGAGTCCTCATAGCTTCGAGGACATCACCCACCATTTCCTTTGTCTTTATTTCATGTTTTGAAACTATTGTATGGACTTTGTCCCAAGAGTTTATTCTAAAGTTGTAATAGATGGTTTGAGACAAAGTATAGAAAGACTTCCGCTTGCTTTTATGAAAATGACTTCGATAGTAATTTTTTTAAAATTTTTGGTATTTTCTACTATCCTATGTTCATGATATTCTAAGGGCTTGTATGAGACCCCTTTGGGGTCACGTACGCCATGTTACTTCTAGGGTATACCCTGGGTCGTGACAAGTGTGGCCTTCTCTTTAAGAAGTAACCAATAACACTGAACTCCTCATAAAGGAGTTAAATATTCATATCAGTAGATTGCTACTCGAGGGATATCAGTAACAGTATACAAGTTCTACCTTCCCACTAGCAAGGGCTTTATCAGTAATCTGTAACTACAAGGTGCACCAGGTCTAACAAACCCGCGGTTAGCTACGGGATTGATCAAGGTTTACTCCCATTTATACTTTTCTTGTAATCAGTAGAAGAATTTCAAAATTGAATAGAGCATTAAAAATCTTATCAAATGATATCATTTCAAATTTTAACACTCACCTGTTAAAACATTATTTCTAAAATAAGTGTAAAAACTTTCAATAACAGTAATCATATCTTGTAAGAATGAGATCATCTCAAATAGTCTTTTCAGTATCATATAAAGTAAAAGACTTGTCCCACATGCAAGTTCAAAACATTCGGTAACACATTTACTTTATAGACCGTGTAAAAATCATGAAATTTATGAAATACAAATTATGGTAAGATTACTACTCAGAATACTCATGCCGAAATAACAAGCTCGTCACTCTAGTAATCCATATGAATTTTATTGGTCAATCTATAATCACATCATATCGGTCTCATGTTAAAATCTTGTTTAAGCTAATTCATAATAAATGTAGAATAACCAACCCTCGAGTTTTCATGATTAACTCTTTATTCATCAAATCATATCTATTCATGCTATGAATAAATTAATAAATTAATAAATTCATATACTTAGCAATTTCAACCTACTTACAATTTGTTCATCTCATTCCTTACCTAGAAGTATACCAAACTAGTGCTTAACACCAAGAAACAACCCACTGCCAATTGATTTCTAACGATATAAGAATAATCTTTGTACCCAAAAACAAAAATCCATAATCATAAGAAGATAAATCAAGTAAAATTTAGTAACCAAAGATTGAACTTTCTGCAGCATGAGGTATTCTACTTGGAAGCAAGTGCGGAGTTCCAATTTCTTCAAAAGATCTCGCAATACTCTATCAATCTAATGTTATAATTAGTTATCAGCTACTATTGTGCTGCTCAATTATTAGCCTCTAGTAATTAGATTTCAACACCTAAAGTAAATGACCTAAACCAATAATCTTGGAGAGGTTGTAAAAGAATGAAAAACAACAAAGATTTACCTCAACCCGCTAAAATCTACATGTACGCCCTTTTCCTTTGTGTATGCCCCTCCCTTACACTTCCACTCTTTCTTCTCTATCATTGTCTATTTGATCTTGTTAAAACAAAAAATGATTTAGCTTTGTTCTTTTTTTTTTTCTTCCAGTCGCTGATGACCCCTATCCCTATTCCCCCTTTCTTTATTTTCTTTTGATTGTTGTCAAACACAATTTTCCAAATAGGGTTTTAGCCCAAGTTTTATTTGAAAGCAACTCCATTTGGTCAAAACAACAACCAACTAGCTTATTTCTTTTTGAAACAGTACCAAATGACATATATGCCCTTATTTTTTTAATATAGGGTATTACATTCTCCCCACCTTATGAAATTCGTCCTCGAATTTAAAGTAAGTGTCTACCTATAGACTGAAATAAGAGAGGATACTGGACTCGCATAACATTTTCCAACTCCCAAGTAGCTTCTTCAATTGTATGGCTTCTCCATAAGACTTTCACAGACCTTACTTGTTTGTCCACAATAGCCACATGTTCCTCTTCATACGTTAAGTTCTCATCGATCGGTATAGTCAGTGCTTCAAGTACATGAGATGAGTCTGAGATATACTTCCTTAACATAGAAACATGGAACACTGGATGGATGAAGGACATATCAGGAGGAAGTGCTAAACGATATGTCACTCCTCCTACACGGTCAAGTATCTCATTTTTCTTTGTCTGACATAACTTTGCACCTTCATTAGAGGAACTCGTAGAGAAGATTCAATATCCAATTATGCACTCTAAATGTCATTTTCTTTTATATGTAAAATAAAAACTTTCATCTATTGGAACTACTATCAACAACTTTTGTTTTATTAATTGGACCTTGTCAAAAGCTTCCTATACCGAGTCTAATCTCAAATTCTAATACGTTATCCTCGTCAACTTTAAACCATTTGGTGGGGAAACAATATCACCTATTATATACGGCTCTATATAGAGTCCTTTGAAAGCTTAACTGATAGTTATTAATGTAGGCAAATTTTGCTATTGATAAGTAAACATCCAACTACATTTACAATCAAGAGTACAAGCTTTTAACACATCCTCTAAGATTCGTACAGTATGCTTAGAATTCCTATATTTCTACAACTGAAATGCAATACTAAGATCTATTCGTGTACCCAATATTTCTTGAAGTAAATAGTGATACTTGGCCCAATATGATGGACACGGGAACTCATGAAGTCCTAACATTTTTGTTCGTGTAAATTTCTTTTGCAGATGTTCTCCATTTCATCACGTTTTTGAACAGTAAGAAGTTTGCTTATTTTGTAAGCCGATTTATAAACACCCACACGGGACCAACCTCCAAGGTTTCGTGGTAGCTTGGTCATAAGATCAATAGTAACTCTTTTCAATTTCCATCCTTGAATCTTAAACTGTAATAGTAGTCATATTAGTTGCTTATACTCATCTTTAATGAAGTTAGCAATATTATTATTTATAGGCTTAAGTTATATACGGCCCCTTAAAGTTGTCCTGATATTTCAGTTAGACACCTTAACTTAGGTCTGTACCTATTGAACACTTTAATCTTAACAAATTTATATCTATGAAACACAAAATGAAAATTTGTCGAAGGATAGAGGTGCGTGTGTCTCAAACACAAATACATTGCAGATAGACCAATAAAATGATGACACATGACAATCAGATAAAAAAGAATTAAAAAAACAACAAATTGTTTTCAATCAACCCACGCCCACCCCTACCCCTGCCCCCACCCCTCTTCTTCTTCGTCAAAAATTGCTGCCATTTCAAAGATTTTTACCCATTTTGAATTTATTTTCTTTAATCACTTACTATCATAAATATCTAAAAAAGGAATAACGACTTTTGCTGAAAAAATAATCAATTCATATTATTTTTATCAAAAGAAATGGAGCTTTGCTAGAATATTTGAGATTTAGATCTATATAATAATAACTTTAAAAAAATGAAGGTAAAAAGCAAAAGAAGAACAAAAAAGGGTTAGAGAAAGAGAGCCAGACGTACTTAAAGGATGGTTGCAGTGAAGAAGTGAAGAAGAAGACAGGGTTTTTCAATTTTATTTTTATTATCTTTTTTTTAAAAAAAATTAATTAAGTATATAAGATGGAAAACAAAAAAAAAAGAAAAAAATGATTTTTAATTGCTATACGCGCTCAAGGAGTGTGGAACACACTTTTTTTGCCGTGTCAGGATTTTGTGTCTAATAGGAATGATTTTTGAATAAATAAGGTGTTCAATAGGTACAAGTCCTAGTTGAGGTGTCCAAGTGAAATATGCAGACAGCTTTAAGTGATCGTATATGACTTAAGCCTTATTTATAAGTTTCCATCAATACACGTGCTTTAGGTGTCGTAGAAGATCTAGGATCTACAATGTATTAAGGGGTCGTTTGGTTTGAAAATGAGTTATGATGGGATAAATTATGTTGGGATAAGTTATGTTGGGATTAGTTATGATGGGATAAGTTGTGTTGAGATTATTTTTTATTGAGTGTTTGGTTTGTTGTATTCAAAATAATAAATTTTAAGAACAATTTATTTGTTTACAAAAATGCCCTTCATTAATGTAAAAAGTGATATAACAAAAGGGTTGAAAGAGACATTTTTGTCATTTACCTATTTTATCCCGGGATAAGTTATCCCGGGATTACTATACCACCCCAAGAGAGGGATAACTTATCCCGGTATTAATTATTAATCTCGGGATAAGTTATCCCGAACTTGCCAACCAAACAACTAAATAAGCGGTACTATAATTTAATCCCGGGACTATTTGGTATTATCCCTCACACCAAACGACCCCTAAGAGTTATAACTTCATGGAGAATAACCTCTCTTACATAATCTATGCTCGATCGTCATAATCAACCAATTATTCCAAAAGCGACATAACTGTCAATACTCATATCCATGTCTTTACTATCTATAACCTTATTTCAATATTCACACAATTCTCATCCTTGTATCAGGCGATCTCGATGTATTGTACCAATAAGGACTTGGCCTGAACATAAGCGAATAATGTCTCTCGAGTTTCTCCTACTAATTTGATATCTATATCCTCAAGTGTGTGCACATCTTAGGTAAAAAATCTATTAGCAAGGGTTATATGTCAAATGGCCCATGGATTTGCTTCTCAATGCATCCGCCTTAATGTTGTCATTTTTCATATAACACCAAATAGTAAATTTTATAGTCATCGAGTAATTTCCTTCGGTGGTGTAAATTGGAATATCAAATCTTTATGTGCAAACATGAATACCCAGCTCACATAGTCTGTAAAATTTCGTTGGTTCCATTGTATATATAGTGCATCTCAATCTCTACTACAATCATTGGGACTATCTTCAAATTATGAGTGGGATAATCCTGCTCTAACTAGTTTAACTTTTTTTTTTGTAACATAAGCTATTATTACACAATCATTTTATGTGAAGACATATCCTAATTTCATCCTCAAAGCATCACAAAGCACCGTAAATTTTTCAGAACCTAACAGTAGCACTAAAACTGGTATGGTGGTCAATAGGTCTTGAGCTTTAGTAAGCTCTATTTAAATTCTTTTTTCCACAAAACTTTAAGTTTGAATCTTTTTCTTTTTGTGCTAACTTGGTCAGTTACACTATCTTTCTAAAGACATCCTCCAACAAACATTAGTTGAAGACTGTCAAGCTCAAAAAGGTGAGTTCTTATAGTGTCTGAACCAAAGTATTGAGACTATCTTTGTGTTCATTCCAGCCATGAGAATACACTCATATATGATCACTAACCATCGGCACATATTTTTCATGTAACATGAGCATATGTAAGTTCCAAAGATATCCCGTAGAACCCTTTAAAGCATCTGCTGAGTTTTTGAAAGTTATCTTAAAATATTTCCTCCATTTCGAGACTTATGGGAACCAACCAAAAGATCAATATTGAGAATTATGCGGCTCCATGTAATAACCAAATAGGTCAATTGTACGAGGCAATGGCATGTATTACCGATTATTACATCCTTCAACTTTTAGTAGTCAATATAAATATATACTCTCAAGTATCTATCCCTTTTTTCCCACAAAGGTATTTGTGTCAAATTCGGTTCTATAAAGCCCATTTCACTAGGTCGGACAACTATTTCTTAGCTCTTTCAACTCCATTGGTGTCATATGATATGGAGGTATCTAGGTGTCAAGTATCAATCATTATAACAATACATTTCTCACATATGCAGTGATCATGAAAAATCCATATGATACACATAAAAATCAAATCCTCTTACTAATGGTTCTTTCCAACTAGGTGTGTGATTTATTTCACGCCTTACCATAGATAAGAGAGCATATCATTTTTTTCTTCACCATAGATAGGAAGCATATCATTTTTCTTCACTGATCATTAAGTCATTATGATAAAAGACAAATCCTTCATTATTCATGTAACTTCCTTTCCTCTTCTTTTGAAAAAAAATAGATTTGTTGGTTGTCTCGAATAACTATCTTCGCGGGAGAATTGAAGTACTTTGGGAAGAAGATACCCATCCACATGCAACGTCATAATAAATTAACTATGTATATACAATGTCATACCCCGAGGCTACCCCCTTGACGTAAACACGGGACCTAGGATCACAAGTGACCCCAAGCTAACCCTGAGTTGGCATACCATAAGCATACTAAAATATACTGAAATAAGAGATACTATGCAGAAGCTTAAATCATAAGTCAAACTGAATTATGGGGATTTCCCAATAATAGTCTGAATATATGAAATGTTCTAAGAGTTCAATGCCAACTGAAAGATCAAACTCAAATCTAAAGCTAAATCTAATACTACGTCTGAAATAAACCTCTAACTAACTAGAGATGCTGGGACATGGACCAGCTAACTCTAGCAAAATTGAAGCTAAAAATGAAAGACTGAATGTAAAAGAACATGTATGTTGTACTCGAAGAATGAGGACTCACAACTAATAATGCTGAATACGGATCGGGAACCGTTCTACACGTGATCTGAATGCTGAGGACCTGAACCTACATTATGAAAAGATGTAGCGCAGAGTATGCATCAGTACTTGAAAGGTACTGAGCATACAAGATAGGATAAAACTGAACAAACATATAACTGAACAAACCATACTAAGCAATGATATAATGTGAGCATGATGAAGATGCTGAAATATACTGAATATGAACTAAACTGAATGCAATGACCAAGTACATAACATGCTGAAACTGAATACTAAAATATATCTGAAAACCTGGTCAAATGAACTACAGTCTAACTGTGGGAGCTATTATTAACCGACATAAAACCATGTGAGCTAACGTGGAGTCCGATGTATACGCCCAATCGAGAGGACCCAATATACCTTGCCAGGGGTATAAAGACATGAATAACGTGATCACTAAAATCTGATGCCTATAAAGAGAACTTACAAACCTATGGGAGCACGTAGTTCTGGGACTATGAGGATGACTGACCCTAGTCTAACTCGGTGTTATGCCTACTCCCAACTAAAAATGTGTACAATACAACATAACTGAAATATATTGGATATCTCAATATTCTGACATGCTAACTGAAAATGCAACATAAAAGTACTTATAATGAAACATTTGACACTTGAGGCATGTATATTTGTTTATGTGTCCTAGCTAGTGTAATTCATGAACTGAACGAATCTACACAACTAGGGTTCTGAGTTTCATGCAAGGAACTAAGCAAAAGTGTTATGAATACATGATAATCTGGTTAAGAACACTACAATAGCTAAATCATCAGAATTATCTGAAGTTCTAGAAACCCTAGGTCTAAGCACTATATAGGGAATCAAGAATCTAACTGAATTCTAGGGACCTAATGGGTGAAATGAACCCACTAGTGAAATCCCATATACCTTGTGATGAATTCCATGGAGAAATCTTTCGATTTGAGGGTTGGAACTGAGGAAAATTTATTGCATTCGTGGAGAGTGTTTGGTCGACTGCTTCTCCTCTTTTCGTTCAAATTGGATGAACTTTGGAGAATGAATCGCTTAGGGTAGGATCTGATTAAGTTACTAGGCTTAAACCGACCAAAACGACATAGTTTAGGTGTCTAATGCATAGGGGAAAATACCAAATGACCCCTGACTTAAAAGTTGTTGGGGCCAACGACGGGCCTGATCGACAGATCGTAGATGGACCTACAGTCTGTTCTGGTCAGCCGTCTTTCGTCTTTAAAGGATTGGCTTTTGGGATCACGATCCACGGCCAGTGGTCTAACCTACGGTCCATAGGTCTGGCCATGGGTCGTGCCTTGGTTGAATTTTTCGGGTTTCGAGGGATGGAGTTACAGGTGGGCAACCACGCACCCCACCTACGGTCCGTGGGTCAACCTACGGTCCGTAGGTGGCCTCCATTGGTGGCACCTGCAACTTCTGAAAATTTGTATTTTGTCTGTTTTAGAATCTGGGGTGTTACATTAAACTTGGTATCAGAGCTAGGTTTAAGAGTCCTAGAATGTGTGAAAAGCCGAACAAAGTAGAGCCCCTTTCATGAGTGTGAAGCGCGCCAGACCTATGAGGGGGAGGCTATGAAGTGTTTTAGGAAAAGCTTCACTTTCTTGTTGTTCTTATCGTGCGTGGTATGATCTCCTTTCTAACTTGACATTATTTGTTTCAGATCATGCCTCCTCGTAAGGCTTACGCAAAGAATGTTAATGCCCGTAACAGTGACACAGTTCCTCCAGTCCCAGACCATGAGGTTTTGAATACAGAGTTTCGAAATGCTATTAAGCTTTTGGCTCAGAGTGTAGCCAACCAGAACAATCAGCAGGTTCAGTTATTGCAAATACTAGTGGTGGATTAGTGACAGCTAGGATCCATGATTTTCTTAGGGTGAATCCACCTGAGTTGCTAGGTTCGCAAGTTTTTGAAGACCCCTAGAACTTCATTAATGAGGTCAAGAAGATCTTTGGAGAGATGCAAGTGACTGGAAATGAGAGGGTAGAGTTGGCATCCTACCAACTTAAGGATGTGGCTCACATATAGTTCACACAGTGGAAGGAAAACAAGGGTGAGAATAAAGCTCCTGTGACTTGGTAGTGTTTAACCGAAGCGTTTCTGGACATGTTCTTTCCAAGAGTGTTGATATAGGCTAAAGTTCAAGAGTTCATTAATTTGAGACAAGGTTCGATGTTAGTCTAAGAATATGGACTCAAGTTCACTCAGCTCTCCAGGTATGCTCCAAATATGGTTGCCAATCCCAGGGCACAAATGAGTAAGTTCCTATTTGGGGCATGTGACTTGGTGAAAACAGAGTGTAGAAATGCTATGTTACTGTTTGGGGTATGTGACTTGGTGAAGTCAAAGTGCAGAAAAGCTATGTTGTTGGAGGATATGAATATCTCTAGGCTCATGACTCATGCTCAGTAGGTTGAGGGAGATAAGCTTAGAGAGCTAGCTAAGGACAACAAAAAGGCTAGAACAGGGAACTACGTGTACTCTCAGCAGAAATTGGGTGGTGGAAATCGCTGACAGTTTCAGCAAAGGTCTTCAGCTCTAGCACCTTCATCAGCTAGCGCTCCATCCTCCAGGTTTCGACAGGATCAGAAAGGTAGGGCATCAGGGTCTAAGTCTCACGGGAGTGTTTCAGGTAACAGGACCTATCCAACTTGTCCAAAGTGTGGTAAGAACCATCCGGGCGAGTGTCTTGCAGGCAAGCAAGGATGTTTTGGTTGTGGTCAGACTGGTCACAAGTTGAGAGAATGTCCTTTTTTCTAAACAGGGATAGAGAGGTAATAATAGTTAGGCTCATTCTATAACTCCAGCAACACCAGTAGGTCGCCCAACTCAGCAGGGTGCTTCATCTGGTACAGGTGGCGGTCAGCGCCAGAATATGTTGTATGCTCTCCAGTCTCGCCAGGTCTAGGAAAATTCTCTTTATGTGGTCATTGGTACATTTCGAGTCTTTCATTTAAACGTTTATGCTTTATTAGATCCACATGCTACTCTTTCCTTTGTAACTATATATATAGCAGTGAACTCCGGTGTTAGTCCAGAAACTCTGGCAGAACCCTTCTTAGTCTCTACTCCAGTTGGTGACCCAGTTATAGCTAGACGGGTATACAAAAATTGCCCTGTCACAGTCTCTCAGAAATTCACCTCAGCAGATCTTGTAGAGTTAGAAATGCTAGAGTTTGATATCATTCTAGGCATGGATTGGTTACATTCTTGTTATGCCTCAGTCGATTGTAGAATTAGGATTGTTCGTATTTAGTTTCCAAGCGAACCAGTCGTAGAATGGAAGGGTAGTAGCTCAATGCCTATGGGTCGATTGATTTCCTACCTTAAGGCCAGAAAGATGATTTCTAAGGGGTACATCTATCATCTAGTTCGGGTTAAAGATTCAAGCTCTGAAACCCCAACGCTTGAGTCAGTTTCACTAGTAAATGAGTTTCCTAAAGTATTTCCAAAAGATCTTCCCAGAGTTCCTCCCGAAAGGGAAATTGACTTCAGAATTGATCTCCTTCGAGATACGCAGCCTATTTTGATTCCTTCTTATAGAATGGCTCCAACTGTGCTTAAGGAATTGAAGGAACAGTTGAAAGACCTTCTAGATAAGGGCTTCATCAGACCCAATATTTCTCCATGGGGTGCTCCATTGTTGTTCGTGTAAAAGAAAGATGGCTCTCTTAGGATGTGTATTGGCTATCGGTAGTTGAACAATGTCACAATCAAGAATAAGTACCCTATCCCCAGGATTGATGACTTGTTCGACCAACCTCAAGGTGCTAGTCATTATTCAAAAATAAACCTCATATCCGGTTATCATCAGCTCAGAGTTAGAGATAGTGACATCCCAAAAACAACCTTTAGAACTTGGTAAGGTTATTATGAATTTGTAGTTATGTCATTTGGACTAACCAATGTTCTTGCAGCTTTCATGGATTTAATGAATAGTGTGTTCAAGTAGTATTTGGACTTGTTTGTCATCATTTTTATTGATGATATTCTCATTTACTCTAGCAAATGCGAGTAAATGAGAATATCAGGTGCTTTCCTTGGGCATATAGTGTCTAGCGAAGGGATTCGAGTGGATTCTCAGAAAATAGAGGCAGTGAAACAATGGCCTAGACCTACTACTCCTATAGATATCAGAAGTTTCTTGGGTTTAGCCGGTTATAACAGAAGGTTTGTGGAAGGATTTTCATCCATAGCTTCTCCATTTACTAAGTTGATTCAGAAAAAGGTTAAGTTTAGGTGGTTAGATGAGTGTGAGAAGAGCTTCTCAGAATTGAAAACTAGGCTTACTACAACTCTTTTTTGACTCTACCAGAGGGTTCAGACGGTTATGTGATGCATCTAGATTCGGCCTAGGTTGTGTATTGCTGCAACGAGGTAAGGTTACATATTATGCTTCTAGACAACTTAAGGTACATGAAAAGAACTATCTGACTCATGACCTCGAGCTTGCAACCGTAGTATTTGCCATAAAGATTTGGAGACATTACTTGTATGGTGTTCACGTAGATGTGTTCACAGACCATAAGAGCCTTTAGTATGTGTTCACCCAGAAAGGGTTGAATATTCGCTGGAGGAGATAGCTTGAATTCCTCAAGTGATATGAATATGCCTTATCATCCTAGTAATGCCAATGTAGTAGCTGATGCTCTTAGCAGACTATCTATGGGTAGTGTAGCACATGTTGAGGAAGTAAGGAAGGAATTAGCAAAGGATGTTCACCGGCTTGCTCGCTTCAGAGTTTTCCTTATGGACATATCAGATGATGGTATGATAGTTCAGAATGGTTCAAAATATTCATTGGTAGCGGAGGTTAAGGAAAAACAAGACAGTGATCCTATATTGCTTTTCAATTGAAGGGTGCAGTTCATCAACAGAAGGTTGAGGTTTTCACCCAAGGGGGACATGGTGTGCTTCGCTACCACGGTCGTTTATGTGTTCCTAAGGTGGGTGAATTGAGACAGTAGATTCTTACAGAAGCCCATAACTCTAGATATTTTATTCATCCAGGTGCCACTAAGATGTAATGTGATCTGCGGGAAGTCTTTTTGTGGAATTGCATGAAAAGGGATATAGCAGATTTTGTGGCTAAGTGCCCTAATTGTCAAGAGGTGAAGGTAGAACATCAGAAACCAAGAGGTATGACTCAAGAGATTAACATTCCTATATGGAAGTGGGAAGTGATAAACATGGATTTCATTACGGGTTTACCTCGCACTCGCAGACAACATGACTCCATTTGGGTGATAGTATATAGAGTTACCAAGTTCGCTCATTTCTTGGATGTAAAGACTATAGATTCGGCGGAGGACTATGCAAAGCTTTACATTAATGAGATAGTCAAGTTGAATGGGGTTCCTTTGTTTATCATTGATGAGTCCACAATTTGTAATCATTTTGGGCTTTATTTTGAACAAGTTAGTGTCCTTAAATGAATATTTTGCCTCAATAACTAATGTAAATCCTTAAGTTTCAAGTATTTGAGTTGAGAGACAAAGCATGGACACTATGAAGCAAAAAGGAACAAGGCAGCTGAAAAGAACGAAGAAAATAAGGACTGAGGATCGCCTAATGCATTAGGCGAGTCACCGAATGGCCTTAACCTCGCCCGAAGTTCCAGTGAGCCTAGCCCTGAAGGAAAATATCAAGTTGGCGATGAAAGGGAGCAGTCGGTGCGTCACCGACAGTTCCACGAAGCAACACCATATCGCCCAATGAGTCAAAATGCGAAGATGTTGAAGGCAAAAGCTGAAAGGTGACGAACCAGACCAAAGGGCGGATCGTCGAGTGCATCCGCGATCCTGACTAACTGCGCCAAGTGGTCCTTCGCAGCACAAATTTTCAAAAACTATAAATACCCATTTAATTCTGTAGCTTAAAGGTAAGTTGTAGCGAATTATTACTGGATTTTTAGAATATTTCCGTTTTGAGTTCTTAGAGTTTTTGAGACAATGTTCTTGAGCTTTGATGATTTTGAAGGTTTTCAATTCCAAGAAATTGGAAGTGGGTCATGAAGAATCTTCATCCATGACGTGTTTAAAGACATTATTTATCATACCCATTTGATGGAAACACTTATCAGTATCAATTTCTATCTCTTTTTCATGTATAGCTAAAACCCCAATTCTTGGGGTGGGATTATGTGAATATGGGTTAAATTTACTTTTGGGTCTTACTAATTAATAGCTAATTTGTTGTTTAAATGTGACTTCGTTCAGTAGTTGTGTATGAATTTAATGGAATTATAGTTGCAAATATGATTTCATCTTCGTGTCTTTGGCTAGCTCGAGAGAGAGGTCTTACGACCAAAACTACTGAATCGATAGTCGTTGGTTATTGGGTCATCATGGGTTCAGCTCAAGAGAGTGAACCCTAGACCTTCTCCCTCACATTTAGCTCTAGAGAGTGAATGGGCTAAGGTGAAGGCTGGGAATCATTGCGGTTTATCGGTGTTCGAGAGAAACCCATTCGATTCGGGGTAAGTTACTCGAGAGAGAATTTACCCCCCACTAAAGTCTAGCTTAGTTACAAATTTACAGCGATTTACTATCAATAACATGTACCCGATAGTTTTAGTTGAGCCCATATTCCTATCACATCCCAAGAATCCCGTCTCCCTAGCTCGCATCTTTATATTTTTGGTATTTTTGTTTATTAGTTAATTACAAACCTTCCATTGATAATTGACATTTGTGTCACTTCTTGATTTAGTATGCTTTTACTCGTAAATATTTATAGCTATGATTGACTAGAACATAATTTTACTTTTTGATTTAATTCTCGATTACTAACCTCTCCCTTGGGACTCGATCCCAACTCATTTGGTTGGGTTAAATTACTACACGCGATCGTTGACACTTGAATTGGAAGTTGTGTCTTCGATTACGTCAAACATGAAAATGGCACCGCTGCCGCGGAGTGGTGTTAGTTGAGAATTTGTAGTTAAGTAGAATTTTTGTTCTTGTTAATTATAGTTTTACTTAATTTCTAGTTTTTCTATTGCTTGATTGTGTTGAAAACAAGAAGTATGAGCGTAAACGGCAGCAATGTCAGCCAAGTAGGCCATCAAGGCGACATCGGAGACCTCAACGATGTCAATGAGCCTCAGGCTAATGACCCCCATCTCATGGGCGGTATTGGTGCCATTCGCTTACCTCCGGTCGAAGGGAATGCGGTATTTCTCATCACGAGTACTATGTTGCAACTCTTGCAACTAAAGGGGATTTTTCAGTGGTTTGGTTCATGAGGATCCCCATGAGCTCATTAGAAACTTTGTGGATGTATGCGGACCATTCTCTATCAAGAATATCTCCCAAGAATTAGTCTGATTGAGGTTGTTCCCATTCACATTGATGGGTGAGGCGTGCAAGTGGCTGGCTGAATTGCCACGTGAATCAATCACTTCGTGATAGGAGTTGGTCACCGCATTTCAAGTGCAATTTTTCCCTCCCTAGAAGATGATGACTCTTCAGGATAGCATTCAGAGCTTCACGCGTCTAGAAGGCAAGCCTATCAATGAAAATTGGTTGTGATTCAAAAAGTTGGTGCTTCAATGCCCAACCCATGGCTTGCCTGATAACGTGTTGCTGCAGTATTTTTATCGGAGTCTAGATTCAGTAAATAATGGTGTTGCTGACCAACTCTCTCCGGGGGGTTTAATGCAACAACCTTATGTGATAGTTGCTCAACTCTTAGATGGCATGACTACCATAAACAGGGCGCGGTATACCCGTGAAGACCAGGTTTCCCCTCTCACGTCCAAGTTAACTAAGGAACAAATAGAGAAGGACCAAGAGAGGGACCAAAACATGGCCAAGATCATGACACAACTTGATAATTTGTCTCAAAATATCATGGGAGTTGGTGCTCGTAGTGTCAATGTCGTGTGTGTCGGGTGTGCTAACTCGGATGAGTCAAAGTTTGAAGCCTTGTATAATGAAAAAAGTAAATTTCCTAGCTAACCAAGAAGGTGGCTACCGTTCAAACTACCCGAGGCAGGGTGGTAACCAAGGTTGGGCTAGGGTTGAAGGTTGGAAGGATCGAGATCGTGAATGGAGGGACCATTATCCAAATTGGAAGGATAGGGAGAAAGATATGTATGTGCCTCCCCACGAGCGCCAAAAGCCAAAGGATTCGAAAGGTGGTAGGTCTGAGGATATGCTCTCTCGTATCCTCAAGAAAGTTGAAGGGTCAGACAAGATTTTAAAAGAAATGAAAGAAGATGTGTTGACCTTTAGCCAGACCGTCACCTCCCATTCAGTGTCAATCAAGCAGTTAGAGACCCAAATGTTTCATATATCGTCTCACCTCAACCCGACACAACAAGGGGGTTTGCCTAGTGACACTATGGCTAACCCCAAGAATGAGGTTTGAAGGTGGACTTGCATCGTACCGCGACGTTAACTAAGGCGCTGCTTGGGAGGCAACCCTAGACCCTTTTTTACTCTATTGTGCTTTGATAAAATAATAGTGTGTTGTTTATGTAGGTGGAAGTGTGGAAAGTGTTCGAAAAGTGCAGATTGGCGAGCATCAGGTCCATTCAACGAATCGCTGAAGAGGTCGGCGACCCCGACCTAAACCTCCGACAGACAGAAGACAATTTTACATTGGAGTCTGTAAAACTTGGCCAGCCTAGGAAATTTTTGGCGAATCATCGACCATATCGGCGATCCTGATAGAGACCATTATTTGGACCCTCACAAGAACTGGAGGTCCTGTAAAATTTGGCGAGGTGAATGACTACTCAGAGTTTCACCGAGTAGCTTGGTGAAGTATGACTAATGTTGTCCAATGGACGTGAACTGGACGATTTTTCAGGTAAAAGGTTTAAAAGTTTCAAATTCATTCACTTTCCCTCACTTTTTATCTTCCCAAACTCACACCCACACTCTAGTTTCTATATTTCTTGCATTCTAGAGTATTTTACTCGTTGATTGGTGCTCGGATTGTGGATCACTTTGCCGCCTAGCATTTCAATCTTTATTAATTGGCATTAAAGGTTGGTTTTTTGAACCCCGAGACTGTTTTATCGAAATTGTACTCATTTGCAATGATCTTATCATGTGGTTGTGTGATTAGCATCTGATAGAAGTAGTATGTTTGAATTCCTGATTTAATTTGATAATCTTTCCCATAATGTTTTGATTGTCGAAATCCCATCTGCTTGTGCTTAAAATGAAGTAATTTTCGTGGGTATTATGATTGGGTGTTGTGAGTCTGAGCTTAATTAAACTAGTGCATGCTTTAATGTCATTTTCAGGGGTTACGGAGTTGAATTCGAGAAGTTGGGTTGAAAATAGACACGTTGGGCCGTTTGGCGAGCTGGGTCAAGCTCCCTGAACCACTCGGCGGGTCAACTAATGTCCCCATCTTGCCTTTAATTTCATGCTTTATTTGATGATTGATTTTGTAACTTTCGGTGAGAAGTATGAGATCGCTGAAAGCACTCGGCGACTCACCGAAAGTCTTCTTTCTCACCCTTGTCTGCTCCCCTATATCCCTTTACACTATAGCTTTCAGCGAACTAACCCTTGATCACTGCATGACGTCAGTAATTCGCTGACCGAGTCGGCGAGTTTAACTCCAACTGATTTTCTGTGCATCTATAAAATGTTTTTCTAACCTTGTCTCGAAGTTGCAGACATGGCCAAACCTAAGGTTACAGGTGGAAACAGGCCACCCCGAACTAAGGGAAAGAGGATCGTCGCCAATGTAGAGGTAGCTGCATCCAAAGACAAATCTACCAAACCTCCCACATCTGGTGGGAAGGAGGATAAAGGAAAGGGCAAGGAAGCCTGGAGAGTCTATGCATCTTCTTGTCGGAAGGCCATTTCAACTATTCCACGAAACCCTAATGTTCCTTCATGGGCCCGGACGTTTTATGCAGTTGTGCAAGCCTTTTGGGCAGATTTGCAGCTGGCCACTCCTAGTGGGCCTGAGACTGTTGATGCTTTTGAGATAGTTTCGGATACTGATGCCCACATCTCGAGCGCTACTCCAGGCACTGATGCCGAAACAGATGGAGCGACTGGTTAGACAAGATCTCCTCTTTACCTCCCTCTCTGTCTTACTTTATTTTAAATTTTGGATAATGTTGTTTGCATTTGAGGACAAATACTTTTATTTGTGGTGGGATGAGGCCCACATTTGTGTGCTTTTGTGACTGATGTTTTGATCGTGTATTTGGGTTGTAAGCCATAGTGTTGTGTTATACACTACTTTTCACAGATGTTTGAGCTTATGGCTCCCTATGCTTTAATTACAAATGATTTTTGACCCTTCCAAAAAATTTCGCCACCTCTTGTATGTACTTGAATGTGGCAGTTCTTTGGTAAATTTGAGTATCGGTTTTGATCAATATCGAAGACTCAAATAGTGCTCATAATCAAACGAATATGAATGTGCAGCTACGATGAGACCAAGTTAAGTTACATAGTCAATATGTGAACTCTTTGCATCTTGTTGTGACTAGCTAAGTATCAAATTGATTCTCTTGTGATGAACGTTGCACACTAGCAAAAGTGTGAAGTGTTGTTTGACTTTGGTGTCAATGCCTTGTGTGATGAGCTTACCATGAACTGTACATGATGACAACTAGAATTTTCCCCATTGGTCTGGTCGACTAAGTAAGGCTATCTCTTGATATGATCTTAGGCAACTTCGAAGAGTGTGAGCCAATTTGACATATACCTCTTTTGTGGCCTACCTTGTGAGCGTGTGTGAACCTCTTTTGAACACCCCTTGAGCCTTACCCTTCTTTGGAAGAAACTTGATGAAAATATGACCTTTCTTAATCCACTGCCTATAATCCTCTTGATTCGTGGCTGATTGAATAGCCAACTTAGGCCAAAAGCCTAAGTTGGAGGTGTGGTGAAAAGAGAAGGCAAGTCAAGAAGTGCTAGAAAAGTCCCCTCTAACCCATGGTGTTGAGAAAAATGGAACCCCTCCATACAAAAAAAGAAGAGAAAAAGAGATGAAAAGAATGAAAAGAAAGAGTCGTGGAATAAAGTTTATGAAAATGTGAAAAGGAATGGGATTCCAAACATTGGAGAGTGAATAACGGGATGACTTATGAGCACTAAAGAAAATGATGAAATGAGAGGAAAGAAAGTGTTATGAGCACCACATTTCATGGGGATAAAAGTCACCGACCCTAAATGACCATACATTTGCAGTCAGCCCCATACAAGTCTTGAAAAGACCTTTTTGATCTTGAGTGAGGTGAATTAATTGTCAATTGGAAAATACGGGCAAACCTATGGGTGAAAGCATATGCATAGTGTTCTTCTTTGTGAGTGTGAGCGTTGCATTTGATTCCAGAACTTTAAATGATTAAACCATTGTGTGTGAAAATGGAATCATTCTTTTATGTGAGGGCATGTGAATAACTTTGTTGAGCTTGAACTAGCATTTGAAGCAAGTATTGTGAGCATGAGAATCTTTGATAATGGTGTGTCACAATTTGAGTCTCTGAGTACACAATTGATCCTTCCATGAGTAAATTGAGTCTTGTGTGTACATTCATTATTGAGTCTCATGTAGCACTGTTTGAGACATCCTTTTTGAACTGCCGAACTTGAGTTTTACTTGAGGACAAGCAAAAGTTTAAGTTGGGGGTGTTGATGAGTCCACAATTTGTACTGATTTAGGGCTTTATTTTGATCAAGTTAGTGTCCTTAAATGCATATTTTATCTCATTAACTGATGTAAATCCTTAAGTTTAAGGTATTTGAGTTGAGAAACAAAACATGGACATTGTTGAGCAAAAGGGAACAAGGCAGCTGAAAAAGAACAAAAAAAAGGCCTGAGGATCGCCAAATGCATTAGGCGAGTCGCCGAATGGCCTTAACCTCGCCCAAAGTTCCAGTGTGCTTAGCCCTGAAGGAAAATATCAAGTTGGCGATGAAAGGGAGTAGTCAGCGCGTCGCCGAACAGTTCCGCGAAGCAACACCATATCGCCCAATGAGTCAAAATGCAAAGATGCTTAAGGCAAAAGCTGAAAGGCGATGAACCAGACCAAATGGAGGATCACCGAGTGCATCAACAATCCCGGCTAACTGCGCTGAGTGGTCCTTTGCAGCATAAGTTTTTTAAAACTATAAATATCCATTTAATTCTGAAGCTTAAAGGTAAGTTGTAGCGAATTATTACTGGATTTTTAGAATATTTCAGTTTTGAGTTCCTAGAGTTTTTGAGATATTGTTCTTGAGCTTTGAAGATTTTGAAGGTTTTCAATTCCAAGAAATTGGAAGTGGTTCTTGAAGAATCTTCATCCTTGACGTGTTTAAAGATATTATTTATCGTACCCATTTGATGGAAACACTTATCGGTATCGATTTCTATCTCTTTTTCATGTCTAGCTAAAACTTCAATTCTTGGGGTGTGATTATGTGAATATGGGTTGAATTTATTGTTGGGTTTTACTAATTAATAGTTAATTTATTGTTTAAATGTGATTTCGTTCAGTAGTTGTGTATGAACTTACTGGAATTGTAGTTGCAAATATTATTTCATCTTCGTGTCTTTGGCTTGCTCAAGAGAGAGGTCTTACGACCAAAACTACTGAATCGATAGCCGGTGGTTATTTGGTCGTCGTGGGTACTACTCGAGAGAGAGTGAACCCTATACCTTCTCCCACACATTCAGCTCGAGAGAATGAATGGGCTAAGGTGAAGGTTGGGCATAATTGCAGCTTATCGGTGTTCGAGAGAAACCGGTTTGATTCGGGGTAAGTTGCTTGAGAGAGAATTTACCCCCACTAAAGTATAGCTTAATTACAAATTTACAGCTACTTACTATCAATAACATGTACTCGATTGTTTAGTTGAGCCCATATTCTTATCACATCCCAAGAATTCTTTCTCCCTAGCTCGCATCTTTATATTTTTTCTATTTTCGTTTTATTAGTTGATTACAAACCCTCCATTGATAGTTGACATTCGTGTCACTTCTTGATTTAGTATTCTTTCCTCATAAATATTTATAGCTATGATTGACTAGAACATAATTTTACTTTTCTATTTAATTCTCTAATACTAACCGCTTCCTTAGGACTCGACCCCAACCCATTCGGTTGGGTTATATTACTACACACGATCGTTGACACTTGAATCGAAAGTTGTGTCTTTGATTACGTCAAACATCAATTATCTCAGATAGAGTTCCTTAGTTCACCTCTCATTTCTGGAAATCGTTTCAGAAAGGTCATGGTACTCAAGTTAATCTCAGCACAACATTTCATCCACAGACAGATGGTGAGGCAGAGCATACCATTCAGACTTTAGAGGAAATGTCTAGAGCTTGCGTGATTAATTTTAAGGGAAGCAGGGATGAAAACCTCCCTCTCATAGAATTTGCCTACAATAATAGCTACCATTCCAGTATCCAGATGGCCCCTTATAAGGCATTATATGGGAGTAGGTGCAGTTCTCCAGTTGGTTGGTTTGAAGTAAGTGAAGCAGCCTTGATAGTGCTAGATTAGGTTCATGATGCTATGGAAAAGGTTCAGCTCATCAGAGATAGACTTAAGAGATCCCAGAGTCGTCACAAGTCCTATGCAGATGTAAGAAGAAGGGACTTGGAGTTCCAAATCGATGATTGGGTTTTCCTGAAAGTTTCACCTATGAACAAAGTGATGAGATTTGGAAAGAAAGGGAAGCTTAGTCCTAGATATGTAGGCCCTTACAGGATCTTGAAAATGGTTGGTAAATTGGCTTATGAGTTAGAGTTGCTAACTAAACTAGCAGCAGTTCATCCAATCTTTCACATTTCCTTGTTGAAGAAGTGTGTAGGTGATCCAGCATCTATAGTCCCACTAGAAAGTGTGGTGTGAAGGATAGTCTGACTTATGAAGAGGTGATAGTTGAAATTCTTGATCGTCAGGTTCGAAGGTTGAGAAACAAAGAAGTCGCTCTAGTTATGGTTTTGTGGAGGAATGAGTCTGTAGAGGGAGCTACTTGGGCAGCAGAAGCAGCTATGAAGGCCAAGTATCTTCATCTCTTTCCTTCCGATTCCATTCCAGCTTGAGGCAATAGTTCCTCTCCAGTCTTTCAGTTACCCTTGCGTAAATTCAGTCTTAGTATCATGTTCCTTCAGTTATACTTGCATTTTCAGCGTATTTGCATGTTCTTGGAACTTAGTTCAGTCAGATTCCAGTTTCCATTACCTAGTGGTAGGGATTGCAGCTCTTTCCCCCATATTCAGGCAGTTTAGTCTTCATTCGAGGAAGAATGTTTCCAAGGGGGAGAAAATGTAACACCCCAGATTCTAAAAGAGACAAAATGCAGATTTTTAGAAGTTGCAAGTGCCACCAACAGAGGCCACCTACAGACCGTAGGTTGAACCACTGACCGTGGGTGGGTTCGTGGTTTCCCACTTGCAACTACCTCCCCAAAACCCCATAAAATTCAGCCAAGGCACGACCCACGGCTGGACCTACGGACCGTAGGTCAGAGCACGAGCCGTAAGTCAGACCACGAGCCGTGGTCCATGTCCGTGGATCGTGACCCCAAAAGCCAATCCGCTGAAGCCGAACGACGGCTGACCAGGACGGACCGTAAGTCCATCCACGGTCCGTTGGTCAAGTCCGTCGTTGGCCCCGACAGCTTCTAAGTCAAGGGTTGTTTGGTCATTTCTCCTATGCATTAGACACCTAAAATACGTCGTTTAACCCCTAAACTATGTCGTTTAACCCCTAAACTATGTCGTTTTGGTCAGTTTAAGCCTAGTAACTTAATCATATCCTACCCTAAGCAGTTCATTCTCCAAAGTTCATCCAATTTGAATGCAAAGAGGAGGAGCAGTTGACCAAACCCTCTCCAAGAGCGCAACAAGTTTTCCTCAGTTCAAGCCCTGAAATTGAAAGATTTCTCCGTGAAATTCGTCACCAGGTATGTGGTATTTCACAAGTGGGCTCCTTTCACCCATTAGGTCCCTAGAACTCAATCACATTCCTGATTCATTGTATAGTACTTAGATCTAGGGTTTCTAGAACTTCAGATAATTGTGATGATTTAGCTATTGTAGTGTTCTTAATCACATTATCATGTATTCGTAACACTTTTGCTTAGTTCCTTGCATGAAACTCAGAACCCTAGTTGTGTAGATTTGTTTAGTTCATGAATTACACTAGCTAGGACATATAAATAGATATGCATGCCTCATTTTTCAAATGTTTCATTATCAGTTACTTTAATGTTGCATTTTTAGTTAGCATGTCAGAATATTGAGCTATCCAGTATATTTCAATTATGTTTTACTGTACACATTTTCAGTTGGGAATAGGCTTAACACCAAGTTGGACTATGGTCAATCACCCTCATAGTCTCCAAACTACGTGCCCCCATAGGTTTGTGAGTCCCCTCAGTGGGCATCAGATTTTAGTGATCATGCCAGTCATGCGTTTATACCACCTTTGGCAAGGTATATTGGTCCTCTCAATGGGGCGTACACATCAGACTCCATGTTAGCTCACGTGGTTTTATGTCGGTTATTAGTAGCTCCCACAGTTAGACTCTAGTGCATTTGACCAGGTTTTCTAATATATTTCAGTATTCAGTTTCAGCATGTTATGTACCTGGTCATAACATTCAGTTTAGTTCATATTCAATATATTTAAGTATCTTCATCATGCTCAGATTATATCATTGCTTAGTATGCTTTGTTCAGTTATATGTTTGTTCAGCTTTATCCTATCCTGCATGCTCAGTACCTTTCAAGTACTAACACATACTCTGCGCTACATCTTTTCGTGATGTAGGTTCAGGTCCTCAGCATTCAGATCACGTGTAGATTGGTCCCCGATCCGTACTCAGCATTTTCAGTGGTGAGTCATCATTCTTCGAGGATGACAAACATGTTCTTTTACATTCAAACTTTCATTTTTAGTTTCAGTTTTGCTAGAGTTAGCTGGGGGGATGTCCCAGCATCTCTAGTCAGTTAGAGGCTTTTTTCAGACATAGTATTAGATTCAACTTTAGATTTGAGTTTGATCTTTCAGTTGTTATTGAACTCTTAGTACATTTCATATATTCAGACTATTATTGGCTATTCCCCATAATTCATTTTAACTTATGATTTAAGCTTCCGCATAGTATCTCTTATTTCAGTATATTTTAGTATGCTTATGGTATGCCAACCCAGGGTTAGCTTGGGGTCACTCGTGATCCTAGGTCCTATGTTTATATCAAAAGGGTAGCCTCGGGGAGTGACATACAATCAGTTTAGTCCTTCTATCCCTTCTCTCAACTCAAACAGAGCAAGCTTTGTACGTATACTTGTCATTAATATTCCCATGGAAGTTGCAGGTATTGTCTAGTGTCTTAAACAATCATAATTTATCTCTTACTTGTACTAAAAGTCCAATAGAAAGATTTCTTGACTTTGGCCTTCTTGAATAAATGCTTGGTTGCTCACTTAACACGTAACATATCTCCAATCTTTCTAAACCATAAATACTTCGTTCAAGGGACTAACCAACCTCCCAACAACCTCTAAACCATAAATACTTCGTTAGGTAATAAGTAGGGAGCATATCTAGACAATTGAAAATTTTGGAGTCATATATCAGTTCAATACATTATTTGGAACAAATTTCTTAAAATCCTTATCAAGTTACATATTTCCAACTGTCAAGAGAGAAACAATCCATAAATAACTTAGTGAATCGCCTTAAGTCATTGGTGTTCTCCTATAGGTATTTTGAATAGTACCATATTATACTTTGAATTTTGTCATGTTCACCATCTGAATGTTGCCAGAGTTGCAGTACACTTGTTGGAACATGCTAGAGCTCGTAAGGCCTTAAGTAATTCACACATGAATCTATACCAAAAATTTAAGTATCGTTGAGTTGTTAGAACTTTAAAGGTTTCATCTTTATAATTTCTCGAGGCTACATTTTTTTTCTTTCGAGATAAACCAAAATCTTTGTAGCAACCTGCAACTGGTCTTGGGCTTTATTTAGTTGCCTGACTCTATTCATTATGCCTATTATTATCTTTGGATTGGTACGGAAGGATAAGTGTCTTAATGGTAACTCTCTCATGTTCTAAAGTGCAGAGTAGTACTCTTTTCAGAAACTGATATATTACCTATCATATAAGTGCAAGAAAATTCCTCATAATAACATAACAACATCTTTATTGACTTTTCCAACCACTTTTGTTTGTTCCCCTTAACTTGGAGAGAAAGGTGTTTACAAACGTGACCCTTAATGCCTCCATACATTTGTACTATTTTTGTTATTGGATGACTAAGTTCAAGATATGTGATAGAAAGATAAACAATATTAGATTAATCTAGTTTACCCTTTTAGTCGCACACACAAGGCAGAGTAAGAAAGAAAAAAAAGACATATCCTATCACGTCCTCACAGAATCACGATTATAGAAATGGCCGACAACATAACCATAATTGAGATTCTACTACTAACGTGTGCTCCATAAGTCACAAGAATAACCTAGTGCTCTGATACCAACTTTGTCACGACCCAAGTGAAGAACGTGACCGGCGCTAACGGGGAAAATCCCAAATCAAGTATTGCCAAAATTCTACAGAAAATCGGGCAACATTTCCTTTGTTTCTAGGCCTATCCTGAATTTTCCCTATTCAGAAAATCACAACACAACTAATAGAAACTATAAGCCACGACATAATATTCATCAATGATCTGATTGTCATGCAATAAAACCAATTCATCTCCCAATACGAAAAAAAAGTTCCAAACTAGTCACTTGACTACAATACAAAAGACTAATCATGACTCAAATAAAAGGAGTGACGAATGGAGAGACTCTAAGAGTTTTAAAAAAACATAACAAATCAATAGATCTCTTGCCACGGAAAGAAATGCGGGGCTCACCAGATGCTACCAAATCACACTCTCTAGTTAATGAAATCCTTCTCAATACCACCTGAGTTCTCTATAAAAACAATAAGCGAGGAGTGAGACGCTAGCTCAATGAGTAATAATACTTAAGCACAACCATTTTAATGAGGGACAAGTCAGAAAACATGCTAGTATAATAATCATAATGATGAAATAATGCTCTTTCGGAAACAATAACAACATTGAATCTTATGTGCCTCATATAAGCAAAATAAATGTAAATACTTAATAGTATACTCAAAAAAACATTTCCATATCAAATCTTATAGCTGGGAAGTTTCTAAGTATGAATAATGTAATCAGTGTGACCTTCTCTTTAAGAAGTAACCAATAACAGTAAATTCCTCATAAAAGAGTTAAATATTCATAACAGTAGATCCCTACTTGAGGGTTATCACTAACAGTAAACTAGTTCTACCTTCCTACTAGCAAGGTCTTTAAAAGTAATTTGTAACTACAAAGGTGCACCAGGTCTAACGAACCTGTCGTTAGCTACGGGATTCATCAAGGTCTACTCACATTTATACTTTTCTTGTAATCAGTAGAAGCATTTCAAAATCAAACAGAGCATTTAAATCTTATCAAATCATAGCATTTCAAAGTTTAACACTCACCTATAAAAACACTATTTCTCAAATAAGTGTAAGACCTTTCAATAACAGTAATCGTATTTTGTAAGAATGAGAACATCTCAAATAATATTTTCAGTATCATAAGTAAAAGATTTGTCCCACATGCAAGTTCAAAACATTCAGTAACACATTTACTTTATAAACCATGTAAAAATCATGAAATTTATGAACTACAATTGTGGTAAGATTACTGCTCACAGTACTCATGCCTAAATACCAAGCTCGTCACTCTAGTAATGCATATGAATTCAATTGGTCAATCTATAATCACGTCATATCAGTCTCGTGTTAAAATATCATTTAAGCAAATTCATAAATGTAGAACACCCAACCCTCGAGGTTTTATGATTAACTCTTCATTAATCAAATCATATCTATTAATGCTATGAATAAATTAATAAGTTCATATACTTAGCAATTTCAACCTACTTAAAATTTGTTCATCCCATTCCTTACAGAGAAGTATACCAAACTGGTGCTTAAGACCAAGAAACAACCCACTACTAATTGATTTCTAATGATATGAAAATTATCTTTGTACCCAAAACCAAAAATCCATAATCATAAAAAGATAACTCAAGTAAAATTTATTAACCAGAGATTGACCTTTCTGTAGCATGAGGTCTTCTACCAGAAGCTAGTGCGGAGTTCCAATTTCTTCAAAAAGTCTCGCAATACTTGAGCAATTTGATGCTATAAGCAGTTATCGGCTACTGTTGTGTTGCTTAATTATTAGCCTCTAGTAATTTGATTTCAACACCTAAAATAAATGACCTAAACCAATAATCTTGGAGAGGCTGTAGAAGAATGAAAAACAACAATGATTTACCTCAACCCGATAAAATCTACATGCACGCCATTCTCCTTTGTGTATGCCCCTCGCTTACACTTCCACTCTTTCTTCTCTATCCTTCTCTATTCGATCTTGTTAAAACAAAAAAAGATTTAGCTTTGTTCTCTTTTTTTTTTCTTCTAGTCGCTGATGAAGACCCCTATCCCTATCCCCCTTTCTTTATTTTCTTTTGATTGTTGCCAGGCGCAGCTTTTCCAAGTAGTGTTTTAGCCTATATTTTATTTTAAAACAACTCCATTGGGTCAAAATAACAACCAGTCAGCTTATTGCTTTTTGAAATGGTACCAAATGACATATATGCCCTTATTATTTAATATATGGTATTACACTTATTTAACAGACAATACTATCCATGGTGGAAGGCAAGGATGGAAGATTTCATTCAAGCTGAAGACTATGAACTATGGATGAGAGTCACCGACAGACCTTCAATACCTACAATCAAAGACAACGAAGGAAAGGACATTCCAAAATTAAGTCTCAATATGGAGTTTCTGATTTCAAGATGCTAGGAAGAATGCCAAGGCTAAATGTATTCTTGTATGTGGGCGCAAACCTGAAAAGTTAAACCGAATCTCAGGATGTACCTCTACCAAAGAAAGATGGGATACACTTCTAAACTCACATGAAGGTACTACTCAAGTTAGAAAGTTTTGAATTGCTAGACTTTGTACTTACTACGAGTCCTTAGAGATGAAAAATGTAGAATCGCTTTAGGATATGATTACAAGATTCACTACAGTGGTAAACGAACTAATGTCTTTGGAAAAACTATACACTACAAAGGAACATGTAGATAAGGTTCTTCGAACTCTACCGAGATCATGGAAAATAAAAGTGACTGCAATAAGAGAGGCGAAAGACTTACCAAATATGACCATAGATGAGATTGTAGGAAATCTAAAGACATATGAGATGATGTCATAAGCGCTAAGAGAAGTGAAGGAAATAAAGATAAAAGTCTTGCTCAAAGTTACTAACAAAGATGACGAAAATATAGCATTGATAAGTAGAAATTTCAAGAAATCCTTCAAAAAGGGTCTGAACTATAGAAAGAAATCTCCACTTGACAGGGAGAAAAGCATAGAAAAGAGTCAAAATGGTGGTTGCCCCATGTGGGAAGTTGAGTGGAGAAAAGAAGGGCTGAAAAGGAGAAAAAAGATCTGGCAAACAAAAGAAAAGGCAAAATAAAAAGGAAAATAATCAAGCTATGTATGTTGGTTGGGAACATATTCAGACAACTCTGAGGAGCAAGATCACATGGATTTCATGGCCATAAAAGATTTAGAACCAGAATCTAACTATGAAAATGAAGTAAAATAGGTAAATTTTTCTGACCTAAAACATAAGCTCAAATCATTCTCCAAGAAAAAATTATCTTCATTAATGCATACTCTTATAAGTACTATACAAGAATTAAGTAGCGACAAGAATCAATTGTTAAAAGCTATGACTAGTTTAAAAATAAAGTACATTAATCTGGAAAAAAAACCAACACTGATTTAATGGAGAAAGCAGACTTCTTCTAGAAAAGACTAAACAACTTGATTCTTGCAACTCATCTCTTAAGACAGAAATTCTGAAATTCAGTGTAATGAATAAGAAAGAAGAAATTGAGTGAGTAGGATGTCAAGAAAATCAAAAGAGAATTATTGTCACAAAAGGAAAATTCTAGGAGGGTGAAACATGAAATAGTTAGAATTAAGTATGAGCTTCATCAGGAAAATAAATGGAAAAAATCCTCAATGGTTGTTACTCATCTAGGAAATAACACCCATAACAGCAAAACCGAAATAGGGTATGACAACCAAACCACAAAACAATCTATAACATTATGCACACTTTGTGGAAATATCAGCCATTCCAGGATTATGTGCCCACAAACCAGATACAACCAAAATAAAAAATGATGAAACCAAAGAAAAAGAAAAAGAAAGAAACACGTATAAGCCAAAAAGAACCTATCTTCCTGAATGGATAAATAGGGATCTCATTCACCCTTTTGATCATAAGAGAGGAACAACTTAATCTGGGTTCTTAAATCTAACCCTTAAATCTTTCAGGTATAAGTGAGATAAAGCAAGCAATATTGGTACATGGAGAGTGCTTACACAAGACACATAAACGGAGATAAATCAAAATTCCTCTCGCTTGAAGAAAGGAATGGTGGATTGGTAGCATTTGGTGGTGGACAAAAGGGACAGATCAAAGGCATCAAAAAAATTGGAAAACTGATAAGTACTCAATCGAAAAGTTCTACCATGTTGAAGGCTTAAAACATAACCTCCTCGGCATCTCTTAACTATGTGATAGAGGAAACAAGGTAATCTTCCACTGTACAGGTGTTGAAGTAATCAACCTAACAATGGGAGAGATTGTCCTAACTGGATAAAGACACAAACATGTCTACACAACAGAAACCTCTAAACTCTCCTCAGAAAAACTAATGTGTGAGAGTGTGATTGAAGAGGATCCCCTATGGCATAATCGAGTGGGTCACTTAAGTCACATGCAATTAAACAAACTTATCAATGAGGATCTAGTAATAGTTCTTCCTGAAACTAAGTTCAAAATAGATAGGATATTTGAAGCATGCACCCAAGGAAAACAAGTAAAAACCTTATTTAAATCTAAACATGTAATCAGGACAACCAGATCCTTAGAACTAATACACATGGATATCTGTGGACCCATCAGAGGCAAGAGTAGGGGAGGGAAAAGGTATGAATTTGTATTAGTTGATGATTATACTAAGTACACTTGGATAATTCTTCTCGCTTCCAAAGATGATGCTTTCAAAGCTTTTTGTTCCTTGATAAGAAAACTTGAAAAGGAACTTGAAAATAAACTAATTGCAATCAAATCCAACCATGGGACAAAATTTAAAAATTCTAAATTCATCCAATTATGCTATTCTCATGGGGTTGAATATAATTTCTTTGTTCCTATGACTCCTTAACAAAATGGTGCAGTGGAAAGGAAGAATAGAACTCTTTAAGAAATGGCTAGAACCATGATGATTGCTAGTAATATAACTAATCAATTTTAGGCCGAGGCAAAGAACACTGCTTGCTACATTATTAACAGATGCATGCGTAGATATATTATAAATAAAAATGCTTATGAATTACTTAAAGGTACAAAACCTAGAATATATCACTTAAGAGCCTTTGGATGTAAACGCTTCATCCACAATAATGGAAAAAACTTGTTAGGAAAATTTGATGCACGAAGTGATAAAGGAACCTTCATTGGATACTCCACACATAGCAAAGCTTATAGGGTATTTAACAAAATAACAATGTGTGTTGAATAGAGTGTACATATAGTATTAGATGAAAACAATTCTACATCTAGCCTAATCTAGCAGGATGACACGAACCATTGAGAACATATACTGAAACTGCACAGGAGCAGGTGAAAGAAACAGGATGCGACTATAGACTCCACTCATGAAAATAACAATGATCCAGGAGAAACACTCAAAAAAGATCAACGAGAAGTTGGTGATGACTATAATGAGGAACAAAATGAGCGTGGATTAAAGAGATACACGTATCAAGGCTCACATCCAATGGACAACCTACTCTCTGACCTTACCTCTGGGATAACCACTAGATCAATAATAAAAAAATCATTGTGCTTTTAATGCATTCCTATTTATGGTTGAACCCAAGAAGATAAGTGAAGGTATGCAAGACGAAGATTTGATCATTTCTATGGAAGAAAAGTTGAATCAATTCGAGAGAAGAAAAGTCTGGCACTTGATGCCAAGAAAACCAACATAACCATTATTGGACAAAATGTGTATTTAGGAACAAGTTAGATGAACATGGTACTATAACAAGAAATAAAGCAATACTAGTAGTTCAAGGATACAATAAAGAGGTAGGGATAGACTACGATGAAACATTTGTACATGTGGCAACGCTAGAAGCAATCAAGCTCCTTATAACTTTTGCTACCTATATGGAGTTCACGCTATAGTCAAATGGGTGTGAAAAGTTCCTTCCTAAATGGATTCTTAAAAGAAGAGGTATTTGTAAAACAACCACTAGGGTTTGAGAAAAAGTGACTATCCTTATCATGTGTATAAGCTTGATAAAGCTCTCTATGGCTTGAAATTAGCCCCAAGAGCATGGTATGGAAGATTGTCAAAATTTCTTCTAAACCATGGCTAAACAAGAGGTAAAATTGACAACCCTCTATTTCTTGAAAACAAATGGAAGGACCTGCTGATTATGCAGATATACGTTGTTGATATCATCTTCGAAGCAATAGATAAATCACTCACAAAGGAATTTGCAGCAATAATGAGCAATGAGTTCAAAATGAGCATGATTGGTGAATTAAACTACTTCTTAGGTATCCAAATCAAGCAGACCCCATCAGGAACACTCATCCACCAACAAAAATATGTGAAGTAGCTGCTAAAATGATTCAAGTTGGACAATGCAAAAAAACTACCACGCCTATTGCCACATCCACAAAGTTGAATCTAGAAAGAACATGTACATATGTGGAGCAAAAACTTTACAGAGAGATTGTTTGTTCACACCTATATCTCACAGCTAGCAGACCAGATATCATTTTTCAGTGTGGGAATGTGTGCTAGATTCAAAGAAAAACCTAGAGAACCTTATCTAAAGGTTGTTAAATAAATTCGTAGGTATCTCAAAGGAACCACTGACCTAGGTGTATGGTATCCAAAAGGCAGAACCTTTGAACTAGTAGGATATGTTGATGTAGGTTACGCGGGATATTTGGTAGATCGAAAAAGTACTACTGGTATGGCACACTTCCTAGGATCAAGTTTAATCTCATGGGCAACAAAGAAACAAAACTTTGTAGCCTGATCTATTGCCGAAGCTAAATATGTGGTGGCTGCCTCATTGGATTCTCAACATCTCTAGATTAAACAACAACTTAAGGATTTTAGAGTATGCATTGAATGTGTTCCAATTTTTTGTGATAACACAAGAGCAATCAATATTGCAAAAAATCTGGTCCAACATAAGAAAACAAAGTGCATTGACATCAGATATCACTTTCTAAGAGATAATGTAGAAAAAGAACACATTAACATGAACTTTTGTACCACTGAAAAGCAAATCGTTGACATCTTCACCAAGGCATTGGAAAGAGAACAATTTGAAAGAAACAAGTTGCAACTACGGATGATCAAGGTGTCATAGGGACTGATCATATCTTCATGACGCTGATACTCCTATGTTCACCATTTTCTATTTTTTACTACAATACTTTGTATTTTATAATTGCTCATACATTATAATCACGTATTTGCAATCATACAGAAAAAAAAGAAGAAAAAATTGGAGTCAGGACCGCACACACATTGTTAAAGAATGACAAAAATCCAACATTGGTGGTTAATGAGATGGGTGGACTCCTTATAAGGTTTAGGAAATCCACCTCCCTTTGAGATAGCTTTTTTGGTGTGAGTGAGGACTAAGACCTAATTTAACATGGTATCAGAGAAGGGCCCATCTCACCCAATGTTGGGGTCCCCAAAGTCAAAATTTACCCCACATAAGATGCTAAGTATTGGGCATGAGATAGGGTGTTAAAGAATGTCAAAAGTCCCACATCGGTGGTTAATGAGATGGGTGCACTCCTTATAAGGTTTGGACAATCCTCCTCCCTTTGAGCTACCTTTTGGGCATGAGTTATGCCTAAGACCTAATTTAACACACATCATGTAAATTTTTTTAGGTATGTACATTACTCTAGCTCAACAAATTGAGAATACTAGAAAGCTAATACACAAACTTGATCTTCCTACGTGCCTCAAAATCATATCAGACTACTACCAAGGCAAAAAACCCTCAACTTCGTCTATCTATAAAGAAAAGAAACAATCTTCTCCATCACATCTTTCCATGAGTCTCAAAGATTTTCCCTGAAAATGGATTCCACTCGTGAACTAGCTCTCATACCTTTCAAAGACAATGACCTAAACCACACACCTAGTGTTCTCTATATCGACGCCCTAAGAATATCTCACATTGCATACCACATACAGATAGAGGGCTCAACTCAGGGAACTTACCATCCACGAGTTGGGTGAAATCAAGAATGCCAGGCTGATGCCCTCGATTGAGGGGGAACAAACAAAGGGTTCTGATGATACTACTAGTGCTAAGTGTAAGGGGGAATCAAATCTATCACCCAAGGAACATGTTAGAGTACCAATCTATTACCAAAGCGTCCGAGGTCTTGTTTGAGGAAAGCCTCTAGGAAACAAGTAATAATACCAATTGATGAACGAAGGGATGAACCTCAATCCACACATCCCATTAAAGTACATGTTCGTTTAAAAAGGTCTCTAAAAGGGATCTTGAGGGGAGTATCTTTGTTATGGCTACTAAAAGACGACATTCCTCTAGAGGTAAGTTCACTCTTCCAGTTGATCCTGTTGAGATTCATGATGAAACATCTGAATCTGAGAGAACTAGAAAGGGAAAGCGAAAGGTATCTTCTCCCAAACATAGGGAACAAGTCCAGCATCGTACATCAAAAGGGAGATCTAAAAGAGGATTTAAAGGAGGGGAGGGGGGTTAGTTGATGAGTCTACTGACAACACTGGGAGTGAAAACAAGGTAGTCTCTTCTGACACTTTAGGAGATGATGACTCTAAGGAAGTTCAAGAAAACCTAGGGGATGAGGATGTTACATAAAATATTGAAGAATTTCTAGACGCCCGTACACGCAGGATAGTGAGCTTTGCTCAAAAGAGTGTAATCAGGGGATGGGTGATAATTGGGTTTGGTGGGGATGAAATGGGTGAACTAATGGCAATTCTCCATGATCAAGGATAGTCAGACTTGTCCCTTCAAGGAAATAAAAGAAGGAAAATGGGACAAGAAGAAAACTAGAAAATACTATATTAATGCTACTGGATCAACCTCCTCGATGTCTAGTAGTTTTAGGGGAAATCCACTTGCTCTCACACCTGACGTCATCACAGAGATATTGGAGATTTAAAATTTGGGCTGGTGTCACTATGTGAAAAGGGACTAGCCTCCTCTAAAGTTGGAGTTAATTGTTTTGATTACAGGTGAGTTCTTAGCGTAGGTGGGTCTAAAAAGTTGGTGCAGCTAGTCGACCTTAGAAGACTTAAACCTAGGGTTTTGTATTGGGTATAGGAATTAGAGTTTATAATTCCTTAGATTACAGAGGTGTGTAATCATTGTGTAGTTTGAAGTTCTGATTAATAAAAGCGAAGTTGTGAACTACTACGTTATTAACTTGCACACTTATTTACTTCAAATTACTGAATAATCAAGGAACATATAGTTAGTACGTGATCCATAATAGAATTACGGAGGTCATAATTCCAATAATTCAGTTTGTAGTCAATTTAAGAAAATGAAAGTCCATTTTCTAATTTGGAACTTTTTAATTTTAATATCAACATGGAATATTTATGGCCATAAGATTAAATGGTATTTTGGTACATTGTACATATTTTTAATTTAAGGTCACAAAATTCAAAAGTCTATTTACTTTTTTTAAACTCCATTTTCAATCAAACTAAGACAATCAAATTGAAAGTGATGGACAACAACCTTTTCAAGAACATAACAAACCAGAAACAAAAATTGCCTTATTTTGTATAACTATGTTGATGCAAAGTTGTGAACCGTCCTAGTTTTTGGAATCCATCGTGCATTTATAAAATTAAGATTTAAATTGACATCTTCTTGATCTTTGTTTTCTCATCACCAAACGTAAAGATTACAACAATCCAATTATTGGGGATCACTTCAAACACATTGTTTCTTAAGAAATGTCTTTAATCATTTAATTTTTTCATCACAAAGTTACAAGTCAGTCTTATTTTTTGTCTCGATTTTGAACTCATTGAATTTCATGCTTTGTATGAGAAGTGAATACTCCACCAATTTAATGAAGTTGACTCTCAAATTTAAAAATAATTTGTCATAAATAGTAGGGATACGATGATTATAATTTCAAGTGTTTTATATGAAAATCCTTTGCTAGTAAAATTTTTTAGTGGGATATCAATTTTTAAAATACTTTTTAACATGACATCGACTACAATGAAATAATAATAGTCGAAATTAATAGGCTAACCTCAATATCTACATTGTTTAGAATTTTTTATAGGTCAAATTTATAATTAAAATAATATCTCTTGCAAATAGAGAAAGTCTTAGTTGGTTAGGAGTTGACAGTTCAATGATATTATCTACTCTTATTAAATTAAACTAGTATTATTGCCCGCGCGTTGCGCGGATAATTTAAAATGTGATAATTTTATACTTAAAAATAACTAATAAAACGTATTATGCACTTAATAATACCAATAACTTAAAATTACAATGACAAATAATTTTATCCTAAAAATGACACGTGGTTTTTTGTGATGCATATGCATGTAGATTTTTAATTAATATTTAATATTTATTTTTTTATTTTAATGATAATTAGTATAATACTCTTATAAAAACACAAATTTAATTGAAAAATATTTTTATTTAAACCTCCCAACTTTCACTCAGAAAACTAAAAATAATAATAATAATATGAACGTCATTCTTGGCCAAATCGATGCAATACTATTATTTTTTGTAACAACTTCAACTATTTCAGAGATGCTAACGGATCATAATCAAAGGCTTTATACTTATTTTATTCAGATATTCAACTTAAATAAAATATTCATTATACTTTATCTTTCTAATATACCAAATATCAAATGAATCAAAACTTACATTTATTTTTCTAATTCTCTAAATTTTTCACCATGATACATAAACTTAAAGGATGTTTTTCACTTTCATGTGCCACTAACTCCTATTTTTTCTTTATCTCAACATCGAGCAAAAATCTGATGGTATAATATAATTATTAAAAGTCGATAAAAATTAAAAACAATAGATACAAAAATATATAAGAGGATAAGAAGAAGAGATTCGTCTTATTTTTTAAAACGTGGGAAGATTTTTTTTTTAAAAAAAAAAGGGTAAAGTTATCTTCTTCTTTTTCTGTTATTTAAAATGAAAATATTTTCAGATTTAAAAAGTTCCAGATTTAAAATAATTTAAATTACAAATTATAAATTAACTTTGTTAATTGAATATGAATTATGTTTTTAAAAAACTCCATCGTGCATAAGTATTCTTCTCCTTTAAACAGATTTTAAGATTTAAATTGTTTTAAATTTTTAATTCCAGATTTTAAATTAATTTTGTTTATTACTTAGTTAATAATATTTTTTTTGTTCCTTTTCTGATTTTAATTTAAGCATTTCCTTACTAAATTATTTTATATATATATTTCTCCTAGTATATATTTAATATTTTCCTTTCCTGACATGGAATTTATGGCCCCGACATCAACATCCTTGTTTTATCTTCTTCATTGCTAATAACACCCCATCTGAAACATAACACTTTAGAATTTCAAAATATTTGTAATATAAAAAGTAAGTTTTTTGTGAAAAGAATTATTTCAAAGAAGCATAAATTACCGTTAGTTTCATCAGACAATAATTGTACCACTATTGTATTCTTGGATTGGATATTGACATATATAGAATTGTACTCTTTGATTGGATATTGACATATAGAAAATCTCCTTCACTAATGGAGGATTGATCCCTCCTTGGATGTGTCTTACTTTGATATATATATATATATATATATAAGAAAAAAACTAATCATATATAGATAATCATGATAATATATTATATCAAAAAACTCATAATTTGAACTATCATAGATTTTTTCAATATGAAAAATAAATTCAAGAAGACAATGAAAACAAAGTAAGTGTATGCATCCCAAAGTATTTCTTTCCCTGTTGATTAATGGGGAAAAAAAAAAGAACAAAAGGAGAAGAAGTGGGTGGGGTTTGTTTAGAAGAAGTGGGATAGTTTATTTATAGGATAATTGTAATGCAGTAAGAAGTCATTCATTATGAAAAGTTAATAAATCGTTGATAAGAAGTTGTCATCAATTTGAAATTCAAAAATCATCAATCAGATAAGGATTAGGATCAATTCAAATTAAAAAATAAAAAATAAAAAAAATATAGATTTTGTATATTTTTAATATTTTCGAATTTTTCTGGGGGAATTTTATTTTGAAAATTGATACCGGGAAAAGAATTTTATGTGTGACTGTCATTTGGAACATTTCTGAAAAAATATTATTATTAATATTATTATTATTATTATTATTATTATTATTATTCTTATTATTATTATTATTATTATTATTATTATTATTATTATTATTATTATTATTAGTTAAGTTTGTAACTTTTATTTTATAATAATTTAAAATTTGAAATTATTCCTTAAAATTATCCACTAATTGAATTGTTCCTTAAAATTATCCACTGACTAACGTGGAGCAATTTTATTTTTATTTTTAAAAAAAAATTAAATTAATAATCACACTCCTGTTCTGCAATGTTTATTTTTTGTTTTTCAAATTTAGATAGTTAAATTTTTTAGTTATTATCTTATATAAATTTTGAAAATTATAAAATGATTATATCACGTTAATTTTAAGTAATCTTTCAAAAAATAAATTTAATATTTTATTTATATAGATAGATTAAGTTTCATTAAAAAAATCAACTTGACATGTTTCATTTTTATTTTTTTTATGTGGAAATTTGAATTCTGTATTTTACATTTTTAAAATTTTTAATTTCGAGTTTCAATTTTTCTGTTTACAATTCCGCCAACAAAAAAAATGTATTTTTTTTTAAAATATATTATTTTTTAAAAAATAACCGTACAAAAAGACATTTTTATTATTATTATTCAAATTAAATATGTGATAACTTCCCACAAAAAAGGGAACCACACACCCTTAGATCTTTATCATTTAAAACTAATTAACTTCTCAATTTTAAATTTAAATAATTTTATAAAAGACTTTAAAAAGAAGATAATTCTTTATTATTATTATGATAATGATAATGGTAATTTTACTTATTACATTCTCTTCAAGTAAAATCTTTGTATACTTATTTATTATTTTTATTATTATGATTAAGAAAGCAACCATGATTATGTAAACTGTAATCAAACTTTCTAGTTTCAGCCATCTATTTTATCTTCTTTAGTCTCAAAAGAAGAAATAAAAAAGCAAGCAATATCAACCATTGCATCTCTTTCATCATTCATATAAACGAAAGCAAAACTTTTGAATAGTTACTACAATGTATAGTAATTTCGAATTTCCAGTATTTTTTTTTAGAAGAAGTGAGTGGGGTTGGTTTAGAAGACTTACTGGGTAGTTTATTTATAGGATAATTGTAAATTAAGAAAAATAGTAATTTGTTATTTAATTTTATATATATATAAATTATTATGAATATATGTTTTTTTCCAAAGAACGTGGGTAGTTCTTTCAAATATGTTATATAGTTAAAATTTATTTTTAAATAAATAATTAATATTAAATTTGAAAACTTCCAAAAAAAGAGGAAGAAGAAGAAAAGTTCTAAACGTTAAAAGACAGTTTTTTTTTTAGTGATTGAAATTTTTATTTTTAGATTTTTATATTTTAAATTAATTTTAATAATTAATAAATTCTTTTTTTGTGGTGCTGACACATGGCACTTTTTCTTCTCCTTTTATATATAGATAGATAAGGAATTACATATCACCACCATAACTTGTTTAAAACTCAACCAATATAACTAAATGGTAACACCCTCGTGAAGCGGAAGAAAAAAGGCCTCTTTAACATAGTTTTTTGGCAAAATAAAATTAGAAAAAGATTAGGATTTGCAAGTAAGACTGCCTATTTTTTAAAGCATAAAACTTTTCAGAATAGACCCTTTAAAGATGTTGAAATTTACTTTAATTAATTACAATAATCTTTTGCAAAATAATTTTCGTAGCTTTAGAATCTGTTTGAATTTGAAATTTCTATAAAGTTGTTTTAGTTTGTTGAGATAATTTAGACTTTTGAATTATGTAGATTTTTGTTGTAAGTGGTTATTTAAATATAAAGCCTCAATCCGTCATTATTCAAAGGCACCTCGTGCGGAATCCCCAAAAATCTTTGAAATGCATTGCCAATCTAAATATTGGGTACAATTTTTTTTAAAATAAAAGTTGTATTGAATTTGGAATACGTCAGTCCACCATAGAGGGAAACCTCCCTCTATGATAATGTTGTTATAGTGCCTACTATAGTAGAGCTGATGTGATCAAACCGTAGATAAAACAAAGTTATTTTTTTTAATCTTTCCTCCGACTTTTAATGAAGAAAACAAGAAAGGGTTACTCCAGAAATTTTTTACTAAGCCACCCTTAGCTTGGGAACCATGAAGTGAAGAGATAATATTGCAAAGAGGTATAAAACCCAAGGATTTATGGTTTAGGTTCATCCAGATTCGTCCTCACAGAGCCAAAAAGTTGTGGTCAACGTTCTTCAGCAAGTGCTTGGTATCCAGGTAGGCTAGGTTTTCTCAACTAAATAGTTAGACCTATCTTCTTTTTCATAATATTCTGGTAGACTAACGGAAGATTTCGTACATAGCCTTTGGGCTTGAAGTTTGGATTGTTGAATATATTATTCATTGTGATTGTGATTGTGCATGTAGTTTTTATTGCAGGTTGGCTTGGATACCACATCGATATAGGAATACTAATGGTTGGATCACATACCACGCCTTGTATGTATTAACAATGGTTGGCTCGAGTACCACACCGGTACACTAATAGTTTTTGGGTGGATTCCTATTAGGATAAAAAATGGACGTGATGGTACTTGTCTTCTTCCACCAAGACAAGTCAGCCTATAACCCAATTGAAGAGGTAAATCCAAAAGTAAAATAGAATGTAGGACATGTAATACATTGCGTATAAATATAACATAACACATTAAACCCCAAAACCTGGTGTCATGTATACAAACCTCTAATGTGTTACAATAGATTTCAAAAGAACTATAAGTCCAAATGTCTTGATGAGGTGGATTTCCCTTATCGCCCAACAAAGAAGATGGATTTGAATCTCAAGAATCGATAAACACGCCATGTAAAACCATCTATTGATGAGCCTCCAAAATTGGAGCTAAAGGCTCTCCCATCTCATTTACGCTATGTGATGTTAGGACAAAATAGTACTTTTCCGGTCATTATTGTTGTTGATTTGAACAAAATACAAGTAGAGGTGTTGATATCAGTGTTAAAAGGGTTCAAAAGGGAAATAGGATGGTCTATTGCTGACATTATTTATATTCCATCGGGTATATGTTCTCAAAAGATTCAACTCATGCCTGATAGCAAACTAAGTATTGAGCACCAAAGAATGTTGAATCTGGCAATGCAAGAAGTCTTGAAGAAGGAGATTATCATGTGTTTAAATGTAGATGTAGTGTATCAAATCACTGAGAGTAATTGGGTGTGTTCAGTTCAATCTATGCCAAAGAAGTGAGGAATCACTGTAGTTCCCAACAAAAATAATGAGTTTATCCTAATGAGGCATGTCATTGGTTGGAGGTTTGTATGGATTACCGCAAGTTGAATGCACAGACCAAGAAAAATCACTTACGAATGTAGTTCATGGACCAAATGTTAGATTGCCCTGCTGGAAAAAATTGGTACTATTTACTAGATGGGTATTCGGGCTACAATCAGATATCTATAGCTTTGAAGGACCAAGAAAAGACTACTTTCACTTGTCCTTATGGGACGTTTGTTTTCAAGAGGATGTCATTCGTTTTGTGTAATGCATAATGACTTTTCAATGTTGCATGATGTCTATATTTTCTAATATTGTAGAAGACACTATTGAGGTATTTATGACTGATTTTCTTTGGTTGGTGACTCGTTTGATGATTACTTAACACATTTCATTGAAATGCTAAAACACTTTGAGGAATGCAATATTGTAATAAATTGGGAGAAGTGTCACTTTATGGTGAAAGAAGGAATAGTTCTGGGCCACTGGATTTTTGCAAGGCATCGAGGTTGATAAAGCAAAGGTAGAGGTGATTGAAAATTTTCCACCTCCCATTTCTATAAAAGGTGTTAGAAGTTTTCTACGTCATGTTGTATCTATAGGAGGTTTATCAAAGGTTTCTCCAAAATTGCTCACCTTTTGTGCAAGCTGCTCGAAAAGCAGATTGACTTTGAGTTTTATGATGCTTGTCTCAAAGAATTTGAGGGGTTTAAAGAGAAGTTGACTTCCGCATTGATCATTATTTCACCGGATTTGGGACAACCATTTGTACTTATTTATGATGTGTGTGGGCTGGCACTTGGCATAGTATTGGGGGAAAGGCGAGAGAAGATTCTTCATCCTCTATATTATGCAAGCAACTCCCTGAATGTTGGTCAAAAGAATTATACTATCACTGAACAAGAACTACTTGTTGTAGTCTTCGCATTCGAAAAGTTTAGATCCAATTTGGTTGGCACTAAAGTCAGTGCAAACTGATCATTCTATATTGAGGTATCTTATGGCAAAGAAGAATGCAAAACCAAGACTGATTCGATGGTTGCTATTGTTGCAAGAATTTGATTTTGAGGTAAAAGATAGAAAGGGAACGAAAAACCAAGTTGTTGATCAGTTTTCCAGAGTAGATGAAGAGTCAATGTTGAAGTTAGCTAATGGATTTGAAATAGATCATACGTTCCTAGACGAACAGGTTTTGGCTTCTTCTTTTGATCTTATCCATTGGTTCACAGATTTTACTAATTATTTTGTGAGTGATATGGTGCCTTCGGATTTGTCATTTCATCAAAGAAGTAAATTCATGTTTGATGTGAGAAAATTTGTGGGAAGAGCCTTATTTTTTTCATGCTTGCGTTGATGAGATTATTGGTCGTTGTATGTATGAGGTACAGATAATGAGTATATTGGAAGCTTGCCATTTGTGTCATTTTGGTGGCCATCATAGTGGTATCTGGACTTCTCATCTTGTAGTGTGGGTATTATTGGCCTACTATCCACCAAGATGGTCATGATTTTGCCAAGTGTTGTGATCGTTGTCAAAGAGAAAGAGGTATTTCAAGGAAGCACCACTGACTCTTATTCTGCTGATTGAACTGCTTGATAGTTGGGCCTTTGACTTTATGGGTCCATTTGTGAGTTTGAATGGGATGGAGTACTTACTTGTAGTGGTTGAATATGTATCAAAATGGGTCGAATGTGTCGCGTTGTCAAACAATGAAGGAAAGAGTATCACCACATTCCTAAAATAGAATATCTTCTTCGGATTTGATACACCAAGGGCGATTTTCATCTATGGAGGTTCTCACTTTTGTAATAACTTTTTCAAGGCGTTTCTAAAGAAGTATGGTGTTTGACATGGTGTAGCAAGTCATTTTCATCCACAGTGTAGTTGGAAAGTTGAAGTGTCAAATAGAGAAATTAAGCAAATCCTTGTAAAGATTGTAACGCAAATAGAACTAATTGGTCAAGAAAGCTTGATGATGTTCTATGGGACTATCGAACTGCATTCAGGACTTTCATAGGTATGTCTCCCTACCAACTTGTGTTGGGAAAGTCTTGTCACTTTCTAGTAAAGTTCGAGCACAAAGCGTTGTGGGCACTCAAGAATTGAATCTAGATTGGGATGTCGCATCAAGTCAAAGGTGGAATGAGTTGAATGAGCTTGATGAATTTCACCTAAAAGAATATGAAATTTCAGCCTTGTATAAGGAAAAGATTAAAAATTACCATGATCAGAAGATACAAAAGAGTGAATTTTCTCTCGATGAATTGGAACTTCTATTCAATTCAAGGTTGTGTTTTTTTCTTGGCAAGCTCAAATCAAAGTGGATGGGACTATTTACAGTTGTGCAAGTGCTCTCACATGAAACGGTTGAACATGAGAATGAGGAAGGAGCAAGATTCAAGATAAATTGTTAAAGGATCAAAATCAACTTGGGTCAACTGGAAGAGGTCAAAAAGGTGATTGAATAATAAGATCTTGACGGAGTCTGAATAGTCAAGGGGTTTGCATCGCGAAACACGTTAAATCTAGTGCTACTTGGGAGGTGACCCAAGATGGGATTGCGTCGTGTCACGCCGTTAAATCAAGCACTAGGGCTACCCAAGATGTAGTCTAGCTAGTTTAACAGTATTCTAGTGATTTTATGTTTGAAAGTTTTCTAATTATTTTTATGTTTTTAAGTTTGAGTTTTGGCTAGATTAGGTTAGTCTAAGGTCTGTGTCCAAAAAGAGTCAAGAAAATGTAAAAGGAAGTCCTAATGTTTTCTCCATGTTCACGGAAAAAAGAAAACTCTTGAAAATTTTAAAGTGCAGAAGTAATTACAATTTGGACCTACGAGTCGTAGGGCAACCTACGGATCGTAGGTTTGATCCGTAGAATCTTGGTGTCAAGTTAGTCTTAAAGGACTGGTTCTACGGTTCCCATCTATGAGTTATCATTCATTCAATGAACCATAAATAATATTCGTAGAATTCAATGTCAAAATACAACTGCAACTTTAATTTACGGGTGCACAGTACGTAGGTATAAACTTTGACGGCCTGTAGTTTGCACTCGTGACCCAAGTATGTTTCCTGATTTTTTTCTAAGTGTTGAGTAGAACGCCAAAATCCATCTGCGACTCATAGGATTGACTACGGACAGTAGACGGGGTTTCGTAAGACCTGTCTATTTAATTTTAATGACCCGACCCACAACCCATTCTAAATAAAACTCCCCAAATTAAAAATAATCCCTCATTTCCTCCCTTCCAAACCATTACACCTGTCTAAAACTGTTGTACCCCTCCATTTTCCCACCCTTTCACATATAAATCACACCTCTTTCAAATTCCTACTCCCACTATTTCTTCTATTTTTCACAAATCTTCACTCCTCCAAAAGCAAAGTACTTGCGGGTCCGGGAAATTATCAAGTTGGTCATATAATTGTAGGCATCTAAAGTTTGGAGATACACTCAAAGAACTTGGAAATTAATCCAAAGGTATGACATTTACCCTAACTAGACTAAATTAGTTGAATTTGCAGTTGTTTCTTGACCTAGGGTATGCGATACTTGCTTTGTATGCCTAAATTCATTATAATATACCCTTGGAATTAAAGTATATGTGAGTGTTGTCAATTATGTGTAAATATGTGAACAAATTACTCCAAATTGTGTTCTTGACTAAGGGTTCATGATTTTTGCTACTTGTTTTTGTAATTAAATGATTAGTGTAAACCGTAAGGATGACGGAATGACATGAAATTATGTTAAGATGCATAATCAGACAAGGATAGGATGGGTTGATGTTGAAAATGTGTATTGCATGAAAGTTGGTCCTAAAAACTATTAATGTTTTGGTTGATGACTTCTATCTATTTAACGTAAGAATTCCTAAGGATCGTAGGTCAAGCCCCGTCATCCTTAAACACAAAAAATAACCTTAGTAAGGAATGACAGTTTGACGTACGGTCCGTATAAACTTTGACGAACCGTACTGGTGAACTGTCATTCCAACTTTGGAAACTAATAAAAAGTTGACTTCCTTTCCTACGGTTGGGTTCTATTTTCCATATAAGCTTCTACGATCCGTAGAAACCAACCGTAGCTCCAAAAAATAGTACCGTTATAAATTTTTTTACGTTAACTTTTGGATTCATAGTTTAATTTTCTTCATTCTTGTTTGTCTTTGAATATTTTAGGTACTAACAAGTCTTCCCCAGGTACAATACCGCCAAACAAACAAACCATGTAACAAAGAAAAGGGAGGTCTAAGTCCACTACTGCTTTGGTCAAGTTTCAACTACAGGAGGAGCCCACTGATGCAGAATTGAGAGTGTATGAGTTCAACAGGGCACTGATAATGACTCGCCAAAGGCAAATTGGACTACTCACCAACAAGCAAGACAACTCAAATAGTCCCGGTGTTGGGGGCATTGAACTACACCAACGATGAAAATGCTTCCTAGTTTGAGAAGGGAGCACATAGTGCAAGAGAAGGTAATAGGGAGTTACAACATTACACACAGTCAGAGGTAGGTTCCGGCTCAAACTCAGTTGCAGGATCAACTTCTGAGGCATTTGAGTTAAGAGAAGCATATGATCCTCCTTCCACCAAGCTAGTTAAGCAGATGTCGATTGCCAATGAGCCAAACTGATGGTGCGTAAGGGGAACGTTTCAAATCTACATAGATACTATGCAGCAAAATGTGCAGTTAAAGCATGCTCAACCCATTACTGGGGAGCAAAGGGTTCTCATAGGCAGCCTCCAAAATATACCAGCCATACATGAGTTATTTCAGAGGCGTAGGTGTGAGTGGATGGTGGAGGAACCGAGAAAGTATAGTCCATTTATGGTTAGACAGTTTTACGCCTCCTACGCAACCACGGTAAAGAATGCATTTCCTCTGAGGACCAATGAGTTAGCTCAACCTCTACTTTTGACTGATCTAGTGTGGGGTGTCTCTGTATACTTATCTGAGGTCACAGTCCGGTTTTATTTACGAATCATCTCTATACAGTCAATTAACATAGTCGAGTTTGACTACCATATGGGGCTAGTCTAGAATAGAGCGGCTATTAGTGATACTGAACAGCGAGAAAACTTGCTTCGATGTGTAGCTAGTACATTGTTGAAGTGGGGTTGGAGCAGAGAGGGTCCAGGACATTACACTTTCTATTAAGAAGGCAACATTGAATGTTGCTGCAAAATTTTAGTGGTCGATTGCCAAGCTAGATTGTCCCTACGATGGTGGACAACTAGTTGACATTGGATTGGGCTGTCATGATTGCATGTTTGATGGTACAACATGCGATTGATAGTGCCCATATTCTGATTTTTGAGATACATGAGAGGGAATTTCGGGAGAAGACCACACTACCATTCCCTTGCTTGATAATTCGCCTAGTTAGATAATTCGCTTAGTTAGAGAGGCTACTGTTTGGGTTCTACACATTGATCGGCTAGTGGAGGTGACTAAGACCGTTAATGTTGGTATAATTTGGGATGAGGCAAACCCAACAGCACCATGTCAAGGTATTCAGATTGACATGCCACCACCTATAGGCAATTACTCACACCCGGGCTGCCCGAAGAGGACACTATTCCATCCCCACTATAGATTTTTCTCTGATTTCTCTTCCTCCTTCTTCCTCTGACCAAGCTACGAGCACACGGCATGCTCTAATAACAACAGGTTTCACCTTGTAGCCTATAGCCTGACTCCAGAAGTAGGAGACACAAATGATGACCCTTTTGCAACATATTTGACCTTTGATGAGAAAGATCGTAGAGGATTCGAATGTGAGGACAGAGAAGGTTATTGAGGATAAGATTCAGGAAGTGCATCACAGTATTGATGCCTTTGAGCTTTAGATGCTAAATTTAGATAGGCCCCAACATGAGCCAACTATAGATCTGTCCGCCTTCCTAATTTCTTAGTGATGAGTGGTATATTTTCACTCATTTGAGTCTATTTAGCTCAATAACTAGTGTCCTCAATACCTAAGTTTGTCCTATTCTGATAAGATGTTGATGATTTGCATCTATGAAGGCAATTGGACAAGGTAATAATTTATTTTTGAAAGAATGGCCAAAAATGCAAAAAGAAGTGTAAAATATACATTGTTGATCACCTAACAAGAAGGGAAGATCACTGATTCAGCACGACCTTGCCCAAAATGACAATACATAGCACCTTTGTCTATCGAATTAGGTCGGCGGACTCCAGTAGAGAAGGCGATAACCTCCTTAGTGAGCTAAGACAATCCCGCTGAACAGGAAATGTTCAGCCCAGTGCCCAATTTTTACAGCTAACCATACATATACAACAAATACACGTTCCCCCATCATAATAATCAACCCATATGCTTATCTACCCTTGGTACACAGACTTTCCTAGATATTGCTAAGTATTGTACGAATTAATGATTTTCCCTTAAGAAAATAGTCACTCTGTCTATCATTGGGCAAAATCATGCAATTGGGTCAACAATGGGCTAATCAAACTTCACCCACATCAAAATTGGACTCATACCCAACATATTTATCTGTTTATTTTCAAATTTCAACCAACATAATCAAGATTTGCATTAGGGTATAGTTCAAATTGAACAATATGATTCTACCCATCAAAATCTATCAAACAATAACACTTAATAGCTTCAAGCCCACAAATCACTCAAAAGAAGAAATGTCAGAGAAAGGAGAGAACAAGACTTAAGGATATCAAAGGGTTTGATTTTTGAATCTGAAAAGACCCTTGGCCTTTTTATGTTTGGGGCAGTTCACGAATGACGTCACCGAATGTATTTGGCGAATCACCAATTGAAGCTTAAGATTGACGAACATACCTGAACAAATACCAAACCTGAAAGCTAATTCGACAGACCCGATGGAGTCCGCATCATGCACTTCGGTGGTTCACCTTTTGAAGTTCTGATTAACGATTTTAACAGTACATTTACTCACATGTTTAAGCTCAAAAGAAGGACACGAATGAGTTTGCATAATTCCTTTAGTGTATCCCATTTGGGTCTTGGAATTGCCTCTACTTCCCTTTTAAACCTTTCAACTTCCTGTAAACCTACACTCACAACACACGTTATTCGAAAGAAATAAAAACAAAAGTAAAGACTAGGGTTGCCTCCCAAGAAGCACTATATTTAACATCGTTGCATGACATAATTCTCAATCTCAATAATTTTTTGGGGGGTTTGGGATAGTGTCACTATGCAATATTCCATTTTGCCTTTGATTGAGATGAGTGTTGATTTGGCCGTATCAGCTTCACTCCGTCAAGCATGTACGAGTAGTGAAGAAGTATAGAATTAGTTGGTTGTTGACCGACGGAATGGGAGAAAGGAGAAAGTTTTTAAGCTTGCTGACTAGGGTTGGCAGCTAAATTCAGTCTTCAAGACCCCATAACATAAGAAAGTCGTGGAGTGCATAAGTCCCTTTAGAGATGGAGGCGACTTTCTTGTGGTAGTAATTGCGAATGAGCAAGTAGGGGGCGGCAACTAAAGAGGTAGCGAGACTGACCGCAATTTCAGGAATAGGTTGACTTTCTTTCATTTTTGTTATGGAAAGTGAAAGTCGTTTCGTTTAGTACGAGATCGCTTCACACCTCGCGATGCTTACACCTCTCGCCTATCGAAGTTCTGTTCAAAAACCTCATCCGAGAACTTGTATAGAGAAGGATTTCCCACGGCGCAGCAATTCTTCCATACCAACTTAGCTGCCCGTCTCCTGCTGCTTGATAGAAACTAAGTGAGAAGTCATTTTAAAAGTCCTTCAACACTTTACAGGACCCTTCAACCTTGTTCTAGATCCTTAAAAGCTTTTCTTTAGTCCGACTTCCTTCTGGACCAGCTAGTTCTTTTAGGAATAGATGATCATGGGGAGGCACGTACCTATCTTTTTGCATCAATACTATTTCCCCAAATTCCACCCCACCAGTCTTTAAATCCACCATCTTTATCATTGTTCTAACCTTGGTTCCAACCTTGTCATTGATAATTGGTATGAGAATCCCCCGTTTGATTTCCTAAGTAAACATCCTTATTGCATAATCCCCTCAAATTTGGCATCATCCGGGCACTACCCACTGTTGATTCCAACAATATTTACCGACTTGATTCCACCTTCCATGACATGTTTAAACAACCATTCGAGCTGGGTCATTATTTTGGCCATGTTTTCATCTTTCGTGGTCCTTATTGACTTGTTTTTTTTTGCATAAAATCAATTGTAGAGTAGGCACTTGTGCTCTCTAGTATTCCATGCTCGGTTAACCTTAGGCATATCATCTAGGAACAAAGAAGCTACATCATACAATTATGTCGTTAATCCACCTTTGACAAACTGATAAGCCACTTATTTATTGACTGAATCAAGGATGCAATAGAAGTATTGCAGCAACAAATATTCTAGAACACCATGTGTTGGACAAAGAAAAAGTAGCTTCTTGAACCTCAACCACGTCTCATGTAGAGGTTCACCTCCAATACGCTTGAAATTTTAGATATGGGTTCGAAGTCTAACCATCTTCGAGGGTGGAAAGAATCTCTTGAAAAAAGCATCATTTAGTTTTTCCCATGAAGTGACAGAATCATTTGGCAATTTTACCAACCATCTTGTAGCCTCTCCCATTAAAGAGAATAGGAATAAACTCAGCCTTACAAACTCTTGAGAGATATTCTTGAACACAAAGGGTCCACATACCTCCATGAAATTCCTAAGGTGTTCGTGGCATCCTCATGAGCTAGGACCCCAGAACTTCCTTTCATCTAAAGCAATTATATCATTGTTCCCATTATGTGAAATACAACCCTCCCGATTGTGGGAGGTATCTGGATTGCTCCCCTGGTTTGAATAACATTCATGTGCATATCATTCAAATAACCAATATTGTTGTTTTGACCAAAGGGACTATCATTGTCACTTCAATGTTCACTCATTGTAGAAACCTGCAAATAAACCAACAACAACACCGAACAAAAATCTACTACACTACACAAAATTGAAATCTTATTTCTCAATTAGAATTCTCAACCGCCACTCTCCGGCAGCGGCACCATTTTTTATAATGCTCAAAATTCCACCTTAAAACTAATTAAAAGGGACAATGGTCGTAGTCAATAAAAATACCTAACGAAGAGTCTGGGCCAAATCCCATAGAGGATGGTATATCGTGGAGAATTCCTATCAATAAATTTGGTTTAAGATATCTCATTTATAATAGTAAGAACAAGTGGGTGGATAATTCCACCAATTTAATAAAAAGCTTTTGTTATCAATTATCACAATTAAACTAAAATATTAAAAAATTCAAGAGTTAACAAGCAATCTAGGAGTGCAGGGATTAGAAATCGATGTCACATAGGGGTGATTGTGCTACTCTATAGTGAGAAACATAAGTCATCTTCATTGATTCTAATCATCTTTTGATCTCCAAGCATCTATAAATAGAATATCTTTTCGGTCTCATCTAATTGCCAATCTATACATCCCAATACCTTACTCTATTCTCTCTTTCGAAGATAGGGCAAATAGATCTGACCCATAACCTCTATTTTCAAGAAAGTTACAAACATCAAACCTAAATTGCTAGTATTAGCCTAATAACCTATTCCAATCAATCTCTTTCAAGCATCGACTGGATATTGGAAGTACGAATTACGTTTGCAACCTTAATCCACAAATTAAACCCATTCTAATTAGAGCAAATTCAAGTATGAAGAGTAGCAAAACAGAGCATAGAACAATACTCACTACATTAAATAAACACCAACGACATAATTGCATCTCTAAATCTTAGAGTTTTAACCACCCATCACAAAAAATAAAGAGATTATACCTTCCATGAAAGAAGTCATGGGTAACATGAAATTAAGCAATTACAAGTAAAATCACTTTAGATTCAACTTCAATTTTTCAATTTCAAGCACAAAGTTGTAAGACCCCAAAAGCTAGAAAGTGTTCTTCACAAAAGTAAAGTGTTCTCTCTCTATACTCTATTTTTCAGAACTTTCATACACACTTTGATATGATATGTTATTTAATTTATCTCTCATTTGGGCTATTTATTATTTCCCAAAATTAGGCCCAAAATCCAATAGGTGACATTAGTCAGCTTGTTCGCCGAACCGCCTCTTGCTCCTTAGCTTACCTTTTTATGCTCTAGGCTTTAGGTGTTTGAACCTCAATTGGTGAACTCGCTTGAGTCATCCTTTCACATCACCGAATCACCGACTACCAACTTGGTTAGCCTTTCAAGTAGTCATTCTTAACTTTTCATACTGTTATTTTGGCAGACTTGTCTTTGCCCATTTAAACTGACTCGATGATTCACCAAGTTGGAATTGAATCTGCTTTTTGTGCCTCAATCCTAAGATATTTGTTATTGTCTCATTCAACGAGCTCATCGGAGCTCGTCGATCTTATTTGGTGATCCGATTTCCAGATAGATGAGCCTTAGGAGTGTTTTTGAAGTTTGATTCAATGTGCATTTGATTTCAACTAACCTTCAATAATCCTATGTTTGAATGTATGATTTGCAAGAAATGACAAGAATATTGGGAAAACAAGTGGTTACATCTGATAATGAGCCAGATAAAGACTCATCTTTTTTCCTTCTTGAAAGATACTAGGGCCTACCCATTAACTAACCTTCAGAGGATCCCTGTCATCAGTAATCCACCACCCCACAAGCATTCACCCAAGAAATGATACAACCGAAAAATGGGGTGGTAAGGAAGAGGAATGAGATTAGGTCCAAATTGGTGCATCCCTCCTTAGTAAAAGCACTTGTTTCTAGAGTTCTCTCAGTTATCGTTCCAAGAGACCTCAATAAGCTCAAAGTTGCTGGAGAGAAGACCATTTTGGAGGAGAGATATCTCTATATATGGAGTCATCAGCGACTACCCAACTATATGAGACACCATTTAGTTTCACATGTTTGATGCAGCCAAGAAACCCCTACATTCCTTCATGGGTGCATGAGTTCTACATTTCATATGCCCAGTCCCTACCAAAGAAGTGGAAGGGGACAGTTCGAAAGCCACTTGAAGAAGTGGAGGTGTGTGGCAAGAAAGTATGATGCAATACTAGAGCTATTAACACTACTTTGAGAATGCCAAATATTGAGTCACATTTATACTCATTCTGGATACGTGATGACTTGAAATCCTTGAAAGGGTGGCTAGACCCCTTGATTTCTGATTCTTCTCCCTCATATATGGTTGATGGTACCCATATTTCAAAGAAATATTTGACTGTGGTGGCAAGATACTTGTTTGGCTACATCAACAATAACATAATGCCTTCATAGAATGAGTCAGTCCTTCTCTATGACAAGGCAATTTTGGTAGGCATAATCATAGAGAGAGAGCACATACATGTGGGTGCGTTTATAGCTAATGAGATTCTGATTAGAGCTAGGCAGGAGCAAACTTCTCTTCTATCTCCAGTACTGATTACGAACCTATGTAGGAGGACATGAGTCCCTTTTAGAGCAGCTATAGATGTGAGGATAACACCAGCCTCATCTAGTAATATCATAAGGATTGAGGCTGCGTTCTTGTGGGATGATGTAGCTCGGAGGAATCCGCCACAACCAAATACAACGTTTGTGGTTGATCCCACCACATTAAAAGTTGAGCCTAGCACACATGTTCCTTCTGTGGACCAGGTAGGTAATTCTTTTACTATGCCTCCTCCTCATACTTTTTATGCTAGTGCTTTTTCTGTTGTTCCCGCTAAATCTAGTGTTTCTACTATTGCTACTATGAGACCTCGCATTCTTATCACCCATATTTCATTGACCCATGCAATGATTTATTAGATGGGTAGCCTTTCAGGTTCGGTAGATGTTAGAGTCACCCAAGTTAAGGTGGCAATGCCTAAGATCATTGGCCGGACCATTGAAAATGCCTTAGCTCTATTGATAAAGAGTGGTTAAGTGTGAAAGGTTGCTTTAGAGTCATAGTGTTGAGGTTTTATAACCTCTCACCGAGAATAGAGACCTAGGAGAAAGTAAAAGGTAGCTCTGGTGCACTAGACACCATGAGGTATGAGCTTGCTACCTTGCGAGATGAGGTTTTTCAGTTGCATTCTACTGATATATCTATGCTTTGGGGCGATGTTCTCCTACCTGATGCACCTACCACCATGAAAGAGACACCTAGTACTAAGCCTCTTCACAATGAGCAACCTAAGATAGTTGTGAGTGTTGATGTTATTAATGATATAGTGAGAGGGCCGAGAATGAGTTGGCCGAGGAGACAGACGAGGAGCAGTTGAGGAGTGAGGAGTATGGGATTGATCAGACCTTGACTTAGATGTAGGAGATCGAGGAGGTCATTCTTTAGGTTACCCTAAAGCAATCCCTTTGGGAGACTTCAGCTCTTGGCACTAATGAAGTCACTTCAGACTCCCCCAGACTGATGATTCAAGCATTGATGCCACAGTTGAGCCTTCCCTACCTCCTCTAGTTATCCTGTTGTCGGGGATTGATGCCCCTCATAAGGCTTCCCCACCAGAGACTCTAGATGAGAGTGCTCCACAAGCATAGTCTGTCAGGAGGACCCTTTTATTCAAGCCTCTTGTACTTTTAATTTTATTGCATTAAGGACACTACTTTTTTTTTCTTGGTGTGATGGCCTTTGAGCCAATATTCCCTTTTTTGATTGTATTTTGTTATTTTGAGTTTTGAATAATTGTAGTACTTTACTTTTGTTTATATTATAGTGATCTTTTGGTTGAAGTGTCTCTTGTTTCTATTTTGTTTTCTCTTGATTTTGCAACCCTCATGAGTTTTTAAAATTGTGCAATGCTTAGAGTTTTCATTGATAATAATTTTAGGATCGCTTATGTTCAACATCATGTCTTATATAGCACTCATAATGAACATGGTGTAGAGTGTTGGTGTTGCGAGAATGAAATTGATGTGGTTGCACTTTTGAGCGATCTCTATGAATCTTTTGTTGACTAGTTGTTGTTTGATGTGAGCCCTGCAATGAACATCACACGTACAATTTATATATATTTTTGTATGTGCTAAATGAGTCTATTTTGAAGTGCCATGTGTGGTGAGGTCTTACTTGAAAGCATGTTTCTGGAGTCCTAGAATTTGTCTTGTTATTCCAATTGTTTCAATCTTTGTGAATGTGAGACATGATCTTAGGAAAAAAATTGAAGAGGGAACCCAAATGTCCATAATCGTTTGTGACTACCTTGTGAGGGTTTGCATCCATGTTGGCACCATTTGAGCCTAACCTATTTGTTGGCAAAATCAAAAGAAAACCTCTTGAACCAAATTGTCTCTACCTTCTCACCAAGAATCTTTTTTGAAGCATTGTTATGTTTGGATAGCCAACTTAGGCCAAAATCTTAAATTGGGATGTGGAAGGATGAAAGAATGAAATCCAAGTGAAGGGAAAAGAAAGATGAAATGAGCCTCAATTTTGATAGTTCTTACAAAAATAAAAATAAAAACCTTATTTTGAAGAAAAAGATTCATTGTGATGGAAATGCATTTGAAAAATGAAATGTAAAAGAGAAATGGATAAAATAAAGGGGATTCCAAATAAATTGAGTGACAAGTCAAAATTTGAGTTGTCAAATAAAAAACGAAGAAAAAGAACTTGAGAAGAGGTGAACATAATTGCAATAATGCTTTGAAAAGGTGAAGTCACCAATACAAATTGATCATACCTTAACCCTTAGCCATGTTACAAGTCTAAAAGACTCTTGACATCTTGCATGAACTAGGTTATGTGAAGATTGGAAAATATGGGCAAATATATGAGATAAAGCTTGCATGTATTTCTCTTTTGAGAGAGTGAGAGTTAGATTTTCTTAACACCTTTGTTGATTTGCCTTGTGAGAGCATGGAATCGTTCTTGATATGAGGGCACTTGAATACATATGTTGAAACATGTTCTTCTATTAGATAAGAAGCTAAAGTGAGCTTGAGCTTGTGTTGAGACCAACTAGTCATCATTTGAAGCTTTTTTTTTATCATGATTGAGAGTAGTTTTGTTATGGAACTTGCATGTTAGCTCTCATTGAATATGGTTGTAGACACTTATTGAGCTAGTTGTGTTCTTAATTTATTTATGATAAACAAAAGTTTAAGTTGGGGGTGAGTCGTAAATTTGCACTCATTTGAGGTCTATTGAGCTCAATAATTAGTGTCCTCAATGCCTAATTTTATCCTATTCTGATAAAATGTTGATGATTTATAGATATGAAGGAAATTGGACAAGGCAAGGATTGATTTTTGAAAGAATGGCAAAAAAGGCAAAAACAAGTGTAAACTATGCATTGTTGATTGCCTAACAAGAACTGTGAATCTCTAGTTGAGCATGACCTCACCCAAAATAATTGTGCATAGCACTTCTGTCTATTGAATCAGGTTGGTGGACTCAAGTACAGAAAGTGATGAACCGAATGAGAAAGTCGACCTTGATAAACATCGCCCAAAATAATAGTTTGAAATAAAAAGAATGACCGCTCAAAAGGCAAACTAAGGTGATACTCAGCGATTAACCAAACATGAAAGGCTAACTCAATCAAGTTTGCCAACTGAGGTTCAAACACCTAAAGTCTAGAACATTAAAACATGAGCTGAGGAGCAAGAGGTGATTCACCGAAAGAGCTCGGTGAGCCATACAATTGTCGCTGATTGTGTCACATATTGGATTTTGGGCCTAATTATGGGAAATTTTAAATAGCCCAAAAGAGAGGGAAATAAATTTTCATGCCATATCAGAGTGTGCATGAAGATTTATGGAAAAATAGAGTGTAGAGAGAGAGCACTTTACTTTTGTGAATAACACTTTATAGCTTTTGGGGTATTGCAACTTTGTGCTTGAAATTGACAAATTGAAGTTGAATCCATCGTGGGTTTACTTGTAATAGCTTAATTTCATGTTACCCATGACTGCTTTCATGGAAGGTATAATCTCTTTACTTTTAATATGAGTGGCTAAAACCCCAAGATCTAAGGGTGCAATTAAGGGGTTTAGTGTTGATTTGATGTAGTGGGTATTGTGCTATGCTATTTTTTGTTATTTGTCATACCTGAATTTGGTCTTATTTGCATGGGGTTAATTTATGGGTTAAGGTTGCAAGCTTAATTCCTACTTTTAATCTCTGGTCGATGCTCGAAAGAGATTTATTATAGTGGATAATTAGTCTGATACTAGCAATTTAGGTTTGATATATGTAACTTGCTTGAAAATAGAGGTTATGGGTCCAATCTATTTTCCTATTTTCGAAACAGAGAATGGAGTAAGGTATTGGGTTGTTTAGACTCGTAATTAGATGAGACCGAAGTAGATTCTATGCATAGATGTTTTGAGATCAAAAGAGACTGGCGTTAATGAAGATGACTTAGCCTATTCATGAATTTTCAACACTATAGAGCAACACAAATACTCCTATGTGACACTAATTTTGAATCCCCGCACCCCTAGATTGATTGTTAACTCTTGAATTCTTCAATATTTTAGTTTATTTGCTATAATTGATAACCAAACCTTTTTATTAAATTGGTGGAATTATCCACAGACGTGTTCATACTATCGGAAACGTGCGATCTTAAAATCCAAATTTCTCTATATGAATTCTCCACGATATACCATTCTATGTACGATTCGACCCCGACTCATCATCGAGTATTTTTTATTTACTATGAACCCTGTGTGTTTTAATTAGTTTTAAGGAAGACATTTGAGCGTTTTCATTTAGCCACTCTTTGGCTGATATAGATGCATTGACTATTATTGGCTCGTTTGCCCCAGAGCCTTCCCCTACTGATATCGGATGTACTATTCTTGTTGTCTTATTTGGTGACGAGGCCCCCTCTATGGACACTTCTCTTGCACAAGGACTTCTTAGCATGCTACCGATAAGGAGGAGGAGCGGAGTGCATAGAAAAGAGAAAAGCAATAGTTTGTGGATGCTAGTTGTTAGAGCTTCTGGTTCGAGGGGTACTACTGATTCTTCTCCTCAGATGGTTAGAAAGATCACCACTGATGGTGCACCCTAGACTACTCTAGAGGATGTCAGTGACGGCACCACACATGTTGATACATCGGGTTCAGGCCGATCAGACCACCAGCTTCTTGATAGTTCTTCGGTGGTTGAGCGCCACAAGTTTGTCTCACCCTATGTTTTATTTTATATGTGCATTGATGGCATTGCACTGTTTTCATGTAGGGGGTGAACAAATTGTGAGTGTTAGGGTGAAGTCTAAATAATCCAGCTCACAATCCTTCCTTGGGGTTTTCTTGTGTGTATTTTTTTTTCCAAAAGGAACTCCTTAAGTTCTGTCAAGCTGGCATGTTTAGGATATTAAATTGTGGAAGTAGACTAGAAATAAAAGCATGATGGAATAAGAGCATGAAAATTGACACCCCTCAAAATTTTGAATTATGTGCTATATTTATGTGATTGATAAGTTTAATGTGTAGGATCTTTCTATGACATGATCGGAATCAATTAGACAACATGACTTAAGTTGTAACATGAACCAGATACACTGATGATTTGATATTGAAACAAGGTGTCATTTGTGTGTCAGGGTGTTTGTATATTCATACTATATGTGCCAATATAGAACTTGCCCATTTAGTCTAGCTAAAATTATTTAATTGTGAATCGGAAAATGATCATAGGCCATTGTTGAAAATAAGTCCACTTAAGCCTAAACACAACCAACCAAATAAAATATTTACTCCTATAACACCTCGAAATTCAAGAAAGAGCTAGGAAGCACAAAAGGGCAAGTCCATGAACCCGAAATGGACCATGGACCCTTCACAGCACCCTAGAGAGGACATTTACGGATCCACAGCCCGTAAAGGGTATCATGAGACCATCCAGGACTGCCCCTAAGTAGGAGTCACCTAGGCAATGCCTTAGAAGACTCGTATAGGAGTCTATACAAGTGACCTAGATAGTGAGGTTGCACCCCAAGGTCACTGTGAAGGACCATGGACGCCTAGACGGTCCGTGAAGCTTCACACGAACCATGAAGTCGTCTCTGAAAAGTACTTATCAGGTTTTGACCTATCATATTAAAGGTCTTTGAGTCCTCTTTCCAACGCCCTCAAGTTAGCCTAATTGCAAGCCCGGAGTAAGAATTTATGCTCGTTAGGGTGAAGCCCTATCAAGGAGGGTAAGATCACGACACACTAGATGAGCCATGATGCCTTATAAGGCTCGTGAAGCCCCTCTTAACAGTCACCTCATCAGTATTTAGTGTGGGTCGTATTTGTCTTTTCTCATATGTGGTTTGGTACTTAAACTATGTCATTTGATACTAAGAATATGTCGTTTTACTTTGTCTTAGCCTAGTAAATTAGTCAGAAACTACCAAAAAAATCATTCTCCTAAAATCATCAGACTTAGAAAGAAAAGAAAAGAATGAGGCGACAATTTTCTCTCAAGAACAAGCAGAGCTCTCCTTCAAGTTAAGCCCGGAAATCCAAAGAATTTATATGTAGTTTCCTTCACTAGGTATATGGGATTTCACTAGTGGGTTCCTTTCACCCATTAGGTCCCTAGAATTCAGTCAATTCTTCAGTTTCTCCATAAAATGTTCAGACATAGGGTTCCTAAATCTTAAGGATCCATTGGAATTTAGTTGTTATAGTTTCTATGATGTTAATTACATGTTTCTTTAAGAATTAGTATAGTCCCATGTATAAAACTCAGAAACCCTAGCTCGTGTTAATTATCTATATTTCATAAGTTATACTTGCTTTAGAATTTGAAAGGCATACCCTTTAGTATATGTATGATGCATTCTCAGATAATTATCAGTGTTTTGAGTTATTCAGTATTACAATTGAATTCTTAGCTTTATATTCAGTTAGGAGTAAACTTAGCATCGAGTTGGACTAGGGTTCAGTGTACCCTCAATTCCCAAAATTATCTACCCTCATAGGTTTTTAAGTCCCCTCTATTAGGCATCAGTGTCAGTGATCATGCCATAGTCATGCATTAATACCATGGAAAGGTATATTGGGTCCTCTCGATGGGGCGTAAACATAAGACTCCAGATTATCTCACGTGGTTTATGTCAGTTAATAGCATATCCCACAGTCAGATTCATGTTGCATTGACTATGTATTTAGTATATATTTCAGCATTCAGTTCAACATGTTATATCTTCATGTTTAATACTTGGTTATTTCATACAGGTTAGTTTTCAGTTATGCTTCAGTATATCTATTTTCCTTTTTAAGTTTATGTAACACCCCAAATCTAATAGTCTAATCCAAGGGCTAAGTGAGAGGGCAAGAGCCAAAGAAGTGAGCTTGGGCAACCTTCACGATGACCCATACGGGCCGTGAAGGGAACCACGAGTCGTGGTGCTGCCCATGGTATCTCACAATACCTAACCACGTTGTGCTCACCTCCCATTACCACCATGATGCCTCGTAGTAGGGACCACAGATCGTGGTGATGGACGTGAACGCTAGGCAGTGAGCTACCAAAGACTGCCGGAAAGAGAGACCCTCCAACAAGCCACTTGACGGCTCATGAAGTTCCCTATGGGTCATGTAGAGGGTCGTGAGGTGATAGTGGATTAAGGGTGGGAAAGCCTAGCCACTGGTCAAGGACCACGGGCACCACTATGGGCCGTGTGGCTCTTGATGTCTCGTGAAGAGCCTCGTGAAGGGGGGTTCCGAAGCTTTTAGTTAGGGGCATATGGGTCTTTTCCATTTTTAATTAAATTAATACTATGTCATTTTACCAAAGCCTAAGATCCCTACATAAGTGATTTTAACCCCAAAACTGACCCATTCAAGCCATTATTCTCAAAACCCAAAAGAAATCCAAAGTTCTTTTCTCAAATATTTCTCACAAGAACTTGGAGAAGAAGAAAGAGTTCAAGCTAGAATAGAGATCAATTCTCTATTTCTCAAGAAATTGTGGGCTTTGATATCAAGGTATGATGGTTTTCTATCCATGGAGTCCCCAAGATTCCCCAATTGAAAAGTATAAATTCCCCAATTTGAGTTAGGGGTTTCTTCTAATGTTGTGGGTCTTGATGAATGTTGATCCAATTGATTGGGTTATGATTGTTTATGCATGATTAATAGGATTGAATGTTTTTAGGATGAGATTACATGTACCCATGCTTAACCCATGTTTCTAAGTTGGAATTGATATAAATGGGTTTGATTCCATGAAAAGAGAATTTGAGGGTTTAAATGGATTCTTATAGGATTGATGAGATGCATTAAAAGTGATTTGAGATTGAATCATATATGATGATTATGAGATATAGTTCTTTGAGAGTAAATCTTATGTTATGAATTGTTAATTACTGATGTAATTGTTGTGGAAGGAATAGTTCCCACATGAATTGCTTAAATATGAATATGAAAGTCTTTCTCACATTGAATGATTCTAGGTTGAAAGGATTGCTCACCGAAAATGAATCTAGACTAAAAGACTAAGAAATCGATGAGGCCAGAGGCGATTACCCTTGACCTCTAAATAAGAAGGATATGAAGTGATTTCCCATATTTCTTATAATTGAACAAGAGGAGACTCCCCATGTTCCTATTACAATGTTGGGCATGGAGGCCCATTAGCGAAAGATGTGGAAGTGAGTACCCGTGTCTTATGATGAAAGGACATGGAGGCGAGTACCCATGTCATATAATGTTGGGCATGGAGGCGAGTACCCATGATCTTATAAGATGGACATGGAGGCGAGTACCCATGACCATATATATAAGGCAAGAGGCGACTACCCATTAGCCTTTATAGGAAGGCAATGAGGTGATTCCCTATGTCTATAAAAGATAAGATAAAGATGAGAATGATAGGTGATGAGCTTGGATGATTTCTAAGGTTGCCTTCTATGATGAGTAAGACTAGTGGAGGATTTCCCATGTCTTGGCTAAGTTTGCTTTGAGGTTACTTTAAGAAGTATTCACTTATGTTGAAATGATCTATTATGTGCATTGGTTATTCTTATGACTTATATTGTCTAACTCTTATGTTTATGTTGATGTTTATGCAAGCTGACATATTTAGTACATTCTTGTACTAACGCATGCTCTTGTCTATAGATATTATTCAAATGTAGGGTCTGGCTTTCTCGACTCTCATCCCCGTGGCTAGGATCTTAGTAGAGGCAGGATTGAAGATTTGTGAGTCCTCATAGCATTTGAGGATTTGGCCATCATTTCCTTCTGTTCTTTTGATTTTGAGTTTTTGAATATTGTTGTATGGGTTGTGTTCCAATGAATCCTTGTATTATATGGTTTTGAGACAATTGTATGAGACTTTCGCTTCATTTTATTTAGACTTTCAAGTTGTTGGAAATGTTTTAAATTTTTCTAAATTTCTATTATCTTGACTATGAAAGCTAAGTGTCTTATATGAGGCCTCTCGGGGTCTTGTATGCCATGTTAGGTCTAGGGTGTAACTCTGGGTCGTGACAGTTTATATTCTTCAACTTAGAATATATCCCACATGCTCAGTACATTCAAAATACTGACACATTCTTTTGCGCTACATCATTGTATGATGTATGTTCAGCCACTCAACATCTAGACCACGCTTAGCTCGACTTCCAGTCCATACTCAGCAGCTTCATTGGTGAGTCCTCATAGTTTGAGGATGATAGACATCCTTTACCTTTCAGTATTCACGTTTCAATTCCAGTCTTGTTAGAGTTAGTTGAGGGCATGTCCCAGCAACTCAGATCAGTGAGAAGCTTTCAAACATATGTTAGATTCACCTTGAGTTGTTAGTGTTATTTTTAGTTATCATTATACTCTTCATATATTTTTTATATTCAAACATGTTGGGCTTTTCCTCATTTTAGATATTAAACTGTTTTCAGCTTTCACACGGTGCATATTTTAATTGAACTTGTATAGATATGTCATGTCATAGGTTAGGTTGGGCTCACTTGTGACACTAAGCACCGTGTTGCTTTTAGGGCGTGACAAACTTGGTATCAGAGAACAAAGTTTAAGTGTCCTAGGGTATCTAAAAGTCGTGACAAGTAGGGTCATCTTAATGGGTGTGAAGCGCGCCAAACTTATGGGGAAGGATCTATGAGACTTCGTTAGGAAAAGCATCCCTTCTTTCTATTGCAGTTCATACTATAGAGTATAAGCTCTATTTAATCTCCTTTGAACTCCTTCTCTTCGCATTTCAGAAAATGCCCCCCAAAAGAGCTAACGCAAGGAATAAGCCAGCACCTCCAGCAGACCCATTAAATGAGCAGGTCAAGCATGCCGAGTTTAGGGCTGCTTTCCAAGTGCTTGCTTAGTCCATGACAACCCAAGTCAATTAGCAGGTTGTGGCCCCAGCTCCATTGCAGTCTAACACTACTCTAGCTATAATATGAATTTCACTGGGATGACCTCTCTGGAGTTTTATGGGTCTAAGTTAGAAGCGGATCCGCAAGGCCTTCTCAGTCTCTATTCAGTTGGTCACCCAATTTTAGCTAGACAGATATACAGAAATTTCGTTGTCACAATTTCCCAAGAAGCCACCTCAGCAGACCTTGTAAAGTAAGTAATGATAGATTTTGATGTTATTCTAGGCCTGGATTGGTTACATTCCTATTATGCCTCAGTCAATTGTAGAACTAGGATTGTCCGGACTCAATTTCAAAACAAGCCAGTCTTACAATTGAAGGGTAGTAAATTATTGCTTGTAGGTCAATTTATCTCTTACCTTCATGCCAGGAAAATGATTTCCAAGGGGTATATCTATCATCTTGTTCGGGTTGAGGATTCAAACTCGGATACCCCAACTTTTGAGTCAGTACTAGTGGTGAATAATTTTCAAGAACTATTGCCAAAAGATCTTCCCAGAATTCCTTTTGGAAGGGAAATTAACTTCGGAATCAATCTCCTTCTAGATACCTAGCCTATTTTGATTCCTCTATACAGGATGGCTCCAGATGAACTTAAGGAATTGAAAGAACAATTGAAAAACCTTCGGGATAACGACTTTATCAGACCCAATATCTCTTCATGGGGTGCTCCAGTGTTGTTCGTGAGTAAGAGAGATAGTTCTCTCAGAATGTCCATTGACTATTGTCAGTTGAACAAAGTCAAAATCAGGAATAAATATCCCATCACCATGATTAATGCCTTGTTTGACTAGCTTCAGGGTGCTAGTTGCTTTTCTAAGATAAACCTCATATCCGACTATCATCAGCTTAGATTCAGAGATTGTGACATCTCGAAGACAGCTTTCAGGACTCGATATAGTCAATGTAAATTCGTAGTTATTTCTTTTGGACTAACAGATGCTCCTACAGCTTTCATGAACTTAATAAACAGGGTGTTCAAATAGTATTTGGACTTGTTCGTCATTATTTTTATTGATGATATCCTCGTTTATTCTTGGAATGAGAAATAGCATGTGACTCATCTAAGAGTTGTTCTGCAAACCTTAAAGATCACTAGCTATTTGCTAAGTTCAGTAAATGTGAATTTTGGTTACAGTTGGTAGCTTTCCATAGTCATGTGGTATCCAGCAAAGGGACACAAGTGGATTTTCAGAAAATTAAGGCAGTAAAGTACTGGCCTTGAACCAATTCTTTGACTGATATCAAAATTTCCTTGGGTTTGGGCAATTACTGCAGGAGTTTTGTTGAAGGATTTTCATCCATAGCTGCCCCATTGACCAAGTTGACTCAGAAAATGGTCAAGTTTCAGTGGGCATATGAGTGTGAGAAACACTTCTTAGAACTGAAGACCAGGTTGACTACAACTCATCTATGGACTCTACCAGATGGTCAAGACGATTATGTAGTTTGTTGTGATGCATCCAGGGTCGGTCTAGGTGTTGGGTCGATGCAGTACTGTATGGTCATAACTTATTCTTCTAGACAACTTAAGGTCCATGAGAAGAACTACCTAAAACATGTCATCGAGCTTGCAACCGTCGTGTTCGCCCTAAATATTTGGAGACACTACTTGTATGGTGTTTATGTTGATGTGTTCACAGATCATAAGAGCTTCCAGTAAGTGTTCACCAAGAAAGAGTAGAATCTTCACCAGAGGAATGGCTTGAATTCCTCAAAGACTACGACATGAATGTGCTCTACCATCCAGGTAAGGCCAACGTAGTGGTTGATGCCCTTAATAGATTATCCATTGGCATTGTAGCACATGTTGAGGAAGAGAAGAAAGAATTTGCCAGAGATGTTCACCGGCTTGCTCTCTTTGGACTTTGCCTTATGGATACGTCAAATGATTCTATGATAGTCTAGAATGGATCAAAATCTTCATTGGTTGCAGAGGTTAAGGAGGAACAGGATAGTGATCATATATTGCTTCAGTTGAAGGGTGCCGTTCATCAACAGAGAGTTGAGGTTTTCTCCCGAGGGGGAGGTGGTGTGCTTCATTACCAGGGTCACTTATGTATCCTGGGGGAGTTAAGGTTGTAGATCCTTACAGAATCCCATAATTCCATATATTCTATTCATCTAGTTTCCAGTAAGATGTACCGTTATCTACGGGAAGTCTATTGGTTGAACGACATGAAGAGAGACATCGCAGACTTTGTGGTTAAGTGTCCTCAGTATCAATAGATTAAAGTAGAACATCGGAAACCATGAGGTGTGACTCAGAAGACTAGCATTCCTACATGGAAGTGGGAAGTGATAAACATGGATTTCATTACGGGTTTACCTTGTACTCTCAGATCTATTTGGGTGATAGTGGATAGAGTCACTAAGTCTGCTCACTTATTGGCATTCAAGACGACAGTTTCAGCGGAGGATTATGCTAGTCTCTACATTAATGAGTTAGTCAAGTTGCATAGGGTTCCTTTGTCTATCATTTTGGATAGAGGTCCCCAGTTTACCTCTCACTTCTAGAGATTGTTTCAGAAAGGTCTTGGTAAAAAGGTAAATCTCAGTACTTTCATCCGCAAAGGGATGGTCAGTCAGATCGTATCATTCATGTCACGACCCAGGGTACCCCATAGATGTAACATGGCACGTAGAACCCCGAAGGACCCAATGTAAGCCACTTAGCATATCACAACATAAGATAATAGAAAAGTACGGAAATTTAAAACATTTTTCAATACAATCAAAGTTTCATAACACGAAGCGGAAGTCTATTACACTTGTCTCAAACCATCTAATACTTGAAAAGAATTAGTGACATAGCCCATAGAAAATCTAAACATAAAAGAAAGACATAAAAAGGAAAGGGTGATCAAGTCCTCGATGCTATGAGGACTCACCAAAACTTCTCTTCTTGATCTACTATGAACCTAGCCAAGAGGATGGAAGTCAATATCGTCGAACCCTACATTTGATAAGAATGTAGGCTAAAGTATGCATTAGTACAATAATGTACTAAAATGATGGCTAGAATAAATCATCAGCATAAGCACATAGAAGAAATTAGTCAACATAAGACATATACCATCATCATAATAGGCAATAACCTAAGTCATAAGTAGAAGAGACATCACCATAAGACATAGGCTATAAGCATAAGAGACAATAATCATAACTAGTGAGCATAAGAGATAACATCATAGTCATAGGCATAATCAATACATTTAGAACAACATAATGTAAGAGAAACACTTCATAAGTCACCTCAAGGCAAGCTTGTGCAATGCATGAATAAGACCCCATAATCCCACTCATGCTAAGCAAGTCACTTTAGGTTCTCATTCATATTTATCATCTTTTGATCTCATCCTTAACTTATTTCTCATAGACAAGGGAACACTCACCTTTAGTCAAACATATCAAGGAAGGCAACTATAGCAATAATCCAAGCTAAGCATACAAAATACAAGTAGTTTTCATATCAAGACATACTTTCAATACTTAACAACATATAGATCATCATGACATAAGAGAACATACAATAATTACCCTCAAAGCATACTTGTACAATGCATGAATATGACCCCATAATCCCACCCATGCTAAGCAAAGCTTCTTAAATAATCATAGTTCATAATCCATATTCTTGTTGTGGGAATAAGCCTTAACCGACATAGACCATGTAAGCTTAACATGGAATTCGGTGTCTACCCGATACCGAAAAGGGGTTGCTTTACTTGCCTAAGGTATAACCATACTCTTAGCTTAGGTGGATCCAATAGCTAAGTAACCTACAGGGGCACATAGTTTATGGGATAAGGAGATTGCTACTAGAAACCTGAACTTAACTAAGGTAGAAGGTTTTCATCTCATGAGATACATACTTAGGGAACCCAGACTCAACTAGTGTAGAAGGAACCCATTTGGAAAGCAGGTCTCAACTAGTTGAAAAGCTTTCATTGGGAAGCCGGACTCAACTAGCGTAAAAACTTTCGTCTTATATTCAATATCTACTCGGTGCTAGGCATTAATTCCTATTGAGTTCATATTAAGTCTTGACTTAAGTTCATATTCATGGAAGAATGTATTGACACTCAATCCAACATAACTCATACTATAGCTTATTAGATCATGCGTGAGTATCCTTTCACCGTCCATGTCTACATATAGATTCAATAGGTGAGAAAGCTTTTCAACCTTAGAATCACTATATTGTGATAAAACCTTTCACATCATATCATATTCATGCATAAGTGTGTGTATGAGAATAACCTTTCAACAACTAGATCATGAGCATATTCACTTTACTCTGAAAGTGTTCTTAAAGCATGTACATAACCTTCATAAAACATGCATAATATCATATCTTACCCTTTCAAGGGTCAAAGCTCAAATCAAATCAACACATCTAGAATGAATGCATCAGACATGTATATAATCATAATTCAAGTAGTTTAATTACTACAAGCATAATCTCATACTTCACCTCCTTGAGGTTCAAACTTACTTTCAATCATCACACTTAGGGTTCAAGCACTAGACATAGATATCAACCTAACTCATGTGATTATAGCACTTTATGCATTCAAGCACTAGACATGGATATCATCTTAACTCATGTGATTCTATCACCTCATACATTCAAATATTCATGAGGTAGATTAGGTGGGTAAAGTCCTTCCACAACAATTCTATCTAATAGTCTACCATCATTATATAAGCTTCACTATCAAAGTCTTAACATTAATAATTCAACATATTAGCTTTTACCCTCAAGACCCTAGAAATCACATTCATACTACAAGCCTTACTCTCAAGCAATACTTCACATGGTCATCTTATATGCCTAGTTCTCAAGACAATCTAACCACATGCTTCCTTTTTAAGCAATTTTAACCATATATCATCATATAAACTCAATTTCATTACTACTAATCATGATTCATCACATAAGCCCTAATCTAATCAATTCATGTCTACAAGCCTCACTTTTAAGTAATTCATATCTAGGTGTTCTACTCTCAAGTAATTCATCAATCTTAGAAGATCACGTATAAGCCCTCAATTTCCCTTTTCATGGCATAAAACCTATATCAATTTCACCCTAAAATCATAGGTTAATCAAGAATACATGTATAATCATACTAAAAACATGTAATTACATCATAAACAATCATAAACAACCATTATCCACTCAATTGGATCAACATACAACAATACCCACAATATAGGAAGGAACCCTAACAAGAATTGGGGATTAATCTTCACAATTGGGGGAAACATGGAGCTTCATGGATGAAAGAGATCCATGAATGAATAAGCAATCATACCTTGATTACAAAGACTAGAAAGCTTGAAACAATGGAGTTTTGACCTAGCTTGACCTTCTTCTTCTTCTTCTTCTTCTTCTTCTTCTTTCTAGAGAGAGGATTTTTAGAGGGAATCGGGTTTCTTTTGGGGGTTTAGAAATAATGATTTAGGATGACTTAATTAAGGGCCTAAAGTATTTATATAAGTGGTCTAAACTCTAGTAAAATGACACCACTTAATCCCTAATTAATTCCAGAAAGTTCCATAAAGCCCCCACTTAACCGTTTAAAACAAGGTCACTGCATCACCAACAAAACCACGCCCACAGGCCGTGGGTGGACCCACGGGGCGTGCTGGTCAATCGTGGGTTGATTGGCTGGGGACTATTTTTGGGACCCTTACCCATGACCCCTCACCCACGGGGCGTGGGTCCCTCCATAGGTCTACTATTTTTAGGGCAGATTCTAGGGTCCTCCTCAAGGGCCCTTGGTTGGTCCTTGGGGGGTTGTACATGGACGTTCTAACCTGAAACCCTTCATTTAAGTACGGGGAGTCATTCACGACTCTAACCCTCACGTCAAGCTCTAGTTTAGCCTACTAGTTTCCGGGGTGATACAATATCTCCCCCATGGGAACATTCTTCCTCAAATCATGATCTAGACAGAAGTAAAGACTCAAGACTAGCAGTCCATCATGCATGCAACATCAACATAATGCATAATTCAAAGGAGGTAACATCAACTCCATCTAAAACACAATCAATGCATCACGAGGGAGTAGGAACTACATCTAACAACCCATTATGCATGAAAACTCAACATTTCACATGCTCATAGGAGGAACTACCTTCTCCAACTAAAAGCATGTTCAACACAACTTCATGGATCCCTTATGCAACATATTTTCAAAAAGCACAACTAATACATGATCAACAAGTCACCTCATGGAACCTATATGCAATTCTTACTCAATTCACAACAACATGAGGAAAATAAATCATGCAACTCCATTTTCTTTCAAAACAAAAGTTTTCATGAACATGCACCACATAAGAAAATCATGGAAACATCAAAAATACATATGACTTCACATAAAAGATAAACCATGAGGAACTCATCATTTAAATGTTAAAGGAGGAATAGAAGGAAAAAGGATGAGGATATCGGGACATCTCATTGGCCTCGGATTCCCAAGTAGCACTCTCAACTAAAACCTTTACTACAAGACCACTCCTCAACATCTCCATGGAAACAACTTATTTGTTCTTCTATTTCTTAACTTGTCGGTCTAAGATCCCTACCGGTATTTATAAATTAGAGAAATTCTCATTAACTCCTAACTCTTCTTAAGGAATTTATGAATGTCGGATCTCCAACACCCTTCTATAACCAAGAGACATGGAAAACTAGATACGCCGGTACCACTCATTAAGAAACTATAGTTCAAAAGCAACCTTATTAACTCCACTCAAGATCTTATATGAGCCTACAAAACCAAGACTAAACTTCTCAAACTCACTACACCTCTTAAGGTGAGAATTTCAATTCAACCCTTATCATGAACATCAAGAACACTCAACGACCTTCTATCTAAGCACATCATCTCCCCCTTGGGAGTTAGCCTATACAGACTCTTCTAAGCATCATTTCTTTCAATTCTAAGGTCGGAGCAAGTCATCACTAAATATTTACATCCATCACACAAGATGATTCTAAACCATGGTGGATTACATTTATACCCTTTTTAGAGGAGTCTACTTACTCAACATGTCTAGGCATTACTTAAACATCATATTCATCAAATCTATTCACATACCCCGAAACTCATAATGACTAAGTTAGGTTTTACAACCAAATACACATAACCATAATAGAACCCATTTATACTAAAGAAAACATCAAGGTCTATCATGCCAAGCCTATCAAGTCACAAAAGACAAGCAACACCAGAATCTAAATAAGCATCAAACACATACTGGAGAAACATTCGGAGGACTTTCTCATTCACCTCTAGCTTGGAGAGCATAGAACCTAACTTGCTTTGGGGCATTCGCACCCGAACCAATTGGATCGGATGAAGGGTAGGGTTGAGACCTACGACGACTATTCCCTTCATTTCTAGCAACCGTAGGGCAATGCCTTATCTTGTGACCCAACTCACCACAACCAAAATAAATGTTGAAACCCGCTAGGCATCTACCCACATGTCTCCTATCACACTTAGCACAAGAAGGCCATATGGGACTCACTACAAATTCCTTGCAGTCTAGGGTTAGACACCCTCTTTTCCCTATTCTTATAAGCATTGGAATAATCTTATCCGGAAGACCTTTGTCGATTCCTAGAACGACCATGTCCATCGGACCTCACATGAGAGAATTCACCACCATCATTCCTAGACCTCTTTTTCTCCCTAGTTCTCCCTTCTAGTTTCTCTTTCTCAATTTGTTGAGCATAAGCCATAAGACGAGAAATATTTGTATCATGATCAAGCATGGTCGTACAACATTCTTTCACTACTAAATCGGACACTCCTGACACAAACTTACTCATTCCCGACCTAGGATCGGACACTAGAATTGGAGCATACTTAGACAATTGGGTGAACCTCAATGCATATCCCTTAACACTCATATCACCTTGCCTAAGGTTAATGAATTCAATCACTAAAGCTTATCTCATCTCTAAAGGGAAGAACATATCTAGAAAAGTACTTTTGAACTTCTCCCACTTTATGGGACTCACTCCTACCGACCTTGCCTCTTTTCATTGATCATACCATATTTATGCAACATCTCTCAATTGGTAAGCGGCTAATTCCACTTTCTCTACCAGAGTCACTCCCACAAAGTCCAACACCTTAGAGACCGTATCTATAAACTCTTGAGGATTTTCCTCTATCTTTGACCCATAAAATTCTGGAGTTTCTATCCCAACCTGAGCCAACATTTGAAAACCAAACCTAAACTTCTCATTCGTTACTTTCTCTTCCAAAGGGTCAATTGGAGCTTGAGGAGGAACTTTGTGATCCACATTGCCTTCCTCATTCCTTATAATGTTAGCCCCTGTAGTGGTCATATCCTGAAAACCATCGGGCACGGATTAAGAGAAATACCTAATAGAGTTAAACTCTATGGCACGACTTATAGAAAGAAGAAGTGAAGTTTCCCAAACATCCAATAGCCTCATATTCATAAATGTGGTGCGCTTCACATTTATGAGCAAGACTCTACTAAACATTGTTTGAGATATCCTAGAACCATTCTAAACCTTGTGCTTTGATTACCAAGTTTGTCACGACCCAGGGGTACCCCCTAGATGTAACATGGCACATAGAACCCAGAAGGACCCCATGTAAGCCACTTAGCATATCACAACATAAGATATAGAAAATTACTGAAATTTAAAACATTTTTCAATACAATCAAAGTTTTAGAACACAAAGCAGAAGTCTATTACACTTGTCTCAAACCATCTAATACTTGAAAAGAATTAAGGAAACAGCCCATACAAAATCTAAACATAAAAGAAAGACATAAAAAAGAAAAGGTGATCAAGTCCTCGATGCTATGAGGACTCATGATGTTTGTGTAATCAAGACACAACTTCCAATTCAAGTGTCTACGATCGTACAATAGTAATATAACCCAACCGAATGGGTTGGGGTCGAGTCCCAAGGGAGTGGTTGCAGGAATTAATAGAAAAGTAAAATCAAGTTCTAATCAATCATAGTTATAAACGTTAACGAATAAAAACATACTAAATCTAAAATTGACACGAATGTCAATTATCAATGGGGGGTTTGTATTCAACTAATGAACAAAAATAGCAAAAATAAAAAGATGCGAGATAGGGGGACGAGATTCTTGGGATGTGATAGGAATATAGGATAAAATATACTATTGGGTAAATGCTATTAATAGTAAATTGTTGAATATTTGTAACTGGGCTAGACTTTAGTAGGGGTAAATTCTCTCGAGCAACTTACCCCAAATCGACTCGGTTTCTCTTGAACACCGAGTTGCAGCATTTAAGCGCAGCATTTAAGCGCAGCATCCGTCTTAGCCCATTCACTCTCTCAAACTGAATGTGTGGGAGAAAGCCTAGGATTCACTCTCTCGAGCTGAACCCACGACGACCCAATAACCACCGGCTATCGATTTACTAGTCTTAGTTTTAAAACCTCTCTCTCGATCAAGCCAAAAACACTAAGATAAAATCATATTTGCAACTACAATCCCATTAAGTTCAAACACAACTACTAAACGAAATCACATTTAAACAACAAATAGACTAACAATAAGCAATACCCAACCGGAAATTTAACACATATTCACAAAATCACACACCAAGAATTGGGGTTTTAGCTAGACATGAAAAAGAGATAGAAATCAATACCAACAAGTGTTTCCATCAAGTGGGTATGAGAGAAAATATCTTTAAACACGTCTGGGATGAAGATTCTTGGATACCCACTTCTAATTTCTTGGAGTTGAAAACCTTCAAAACCTTCGAGCTCAAGAATAGTGTCTCCCAAAAACTCTAAGAACTAAAAACTGAAAATATTCTAAGTCTCAATAATAATTCTCTGTAACTTCATACTAAGCTATAGAATTAAATGAGTATTTATAGTTTTCAAAATTATGTGTTGCGAAGGATCACTCAGCGTAGTTAGTCGGGATCGCCGATACACTGGGGATCCGCCTTTTGGTCTGATTCATCGCCTTTCAGCTTTTGCCTTCAGCATCTTCACGTTTTGATTCATTGGGCGATAGGGAACTGCTTTGCGGAACTGCTCGGCAATGCGCCGACTGCTCCCTTTCATCGCATATTTGATCTTTTTCCTTCAGGGCTGAGCACACTGGAACTTTGGGCGAGATTAAGGTCATTCGGCGACTTGCCTAATGGATTAGGTGATCCTCAGGCCTTCTTTTCTTCGTTCTTTTCAGCCACCTTGTTCGTTTTTCCCAAGTATGTCCATGCTTTGCCTCAAACTCCAAATACCTGAAACTTAAGGATTTACATCAATTATTGAGACAAAATATGCATTCGAGGACACTAAATCTATCAAAATAAAGCCCTAAATGAGTCCAAATTGTGGACTCATCAACTCACCAAAACTTCTCTTCTTGATCTACTATGAACCTAGCCACGAGAATGAAAGTCAATATCCTTAAACCCTACATTTGATAAGAATGTAGGCAAAAGTATGTGTTAGTACAATAATGTACTAAATATGATGGCTAGCATAAATCATCAACATAACCACATAAAAGACATTAGTCAACATAAGACATATACCATCATCATAAGAGGCAATAATATAAGTCATAAGTAGAAGAGACATCATCACAAGACATAATAAGAGACAATAATCATAACTAGTGAGCATAAGAGATAACATCATAGTCAAAGGCATATTCAATACATTTAGAACAACACATATCCTTCATAGCACCCTATACGGGCCGTTTAGTGGTCCATGGCCCATTAAGGGCATCGTGAGACCATCCAGGAATGCCCTAGACAGGACTCACCTTGACGGTGCCTTAGACAGCTCGTGGTGACATGGACAGACTGTCTAGGGGTCCGTACAAGTCACACAGACGATGAACACCTAGGCAATCCATCAAGCTTTACACGTACCGTGAAGTTCTCTATGAAAAGGACTTATCAAGTTTTGAGTTTTGTGTCATATTCAATGATCATATCTTTTAGTACAAAATGAATTAGATGTCCCATGACCTATCAAATTAAAGGTCTTTTAGTCCTTTTTCCAATGCCCCAAGTTTGCCTAATTTCGAGCACGGAGTAAAAAGTTATGCTTATTTTAGTGAATCACTATAGGGCAGTGAAATATCACGACCCACTAGACGGGCCATGATGCCTTAGACGCTTCGTGATGCCCCTCTTGATAGTCACCTCATCAGTTCTAAGTGAGGTTTGTATTGGTCTTTTCCCCTATGCATTTGGTACTTTAACTATGTCGTTTGGTACTTAAACTACGTCATTTTACTTTGTCTAAGCCAAGTTAATTAGTCAGAAACTTCCTAAAACATTAATTCTCCTAAAATCATCAGACTTAGAAAGTAAAGAAGAGAAAGAGGTGATAGTTTTCTCTCAAGAACAAGCAGAGCTCTCATTAAAGTTCTTTTCCAGGTATATGGATATCACTAGTGGTTTCTTGTTACCCATTAGCTCCCTAGTATTGAATCAATTCTTCAGCTTCTCCATAAACGGTTCAGACAAATCTTACGAATCCATTGGAATTTAGATGCTATAGTTTGTATGATGTTAATTACACGTTTCTTGGAGAATTAGTGTAGTACTATGTATAAAACTCAAAAACCCTAGCTCGTGTTAATTCTCTGTGTTTCATGAAATACACTTGCTAGGAAGATTAGTCAGACAATCATTCTTCAGAATTTGAATGTCATACCTTTCAGTATATGTAAGATACATTCTAAGATAATTACGAGTATTTTGAGCTATTAAGTATTACAGTTGCATTCTTAGCGTTATATTCAATTGGGAGTAAACTTAGCATCGAGTTGGATCGGGGTTCAGCGTACCCTCAAGTCCTAAAACTACGTGCCTTCGTAGGTTTATAAGTCCCCTTTGTTAGGCATCAGTTTTAGTGATCAAGCCACAGTCATGCCTTTATACCCTGGCAAGGTATATTGGGTCCTTATGATGGAGCGTACACATCGGACTCCACATTTAGCTCACATGATTTATGTCGGTTAAAAGTATCTCCCACAGCCAGATTCATGTCGCATTGACCATGTATTCAGTATTTATTTCAATATTTAGTTTAGCATGTTATATATTCATTATTAGTACTTGGTCATTGCATCCAGCTAGGTTTTCAAATATGCTTTAGTATATCTATTTTCCTTATTCAGTTTATATTGTTCAGCTTAGCCTATATTTTGCAGACTCGGTACATCCAAAGTACTGATGCATACTTTGCGCTACATTGTTGTATGATGTAGGTTTTGGCACTCAACATCCATACCACGCTTAGCTCAACTTCCAGTCTGTACTCAACAACTTCAATGGTAAGTCCACATAGTTCGAGGACCATAGACATGTTTTACCTTTCAGTATTCACTTTTCAGTTTCAATCTTGTTAGAGTTAGCTTGGGACATATCCCAGCAACTCAGATCAGTTAGAGGCTTTGAGACACATATTAGATTCAGCTTGAGTTGTTAGTGTTGTTTTCAGTCATCACTATACTCTTCATATATTTTATATATTGGGTTTTTCCCCATTTTAGATATTGAACTATTTTTATCTTCCACATAGTGCATGTTTTAATCGAACTTGTATAGATATGTCACGCCATGGGTTAGCTTAGGGTCACTGATGATACTAAGCATCGTGTTGCGTCTAGGCGGTAGCCTCGAGGTATGACAACTCCCTTCGGTCAGAATTTATTAGCCTAAATTAGACCATTCTTTCAAAACACCAAATTCACCTTCCCCTGGAAAATTGTTAACCTTTGTTTCCGCCCTGGTCCTTCCTTGGACATCGTGCACCTCAACTAAGGCTAAAAGCCTAAGTTGATGGTGGCTATTTCAGAGAAAAATGTTTACCTTTGTTTTGGCCCTAGTCCTTGTTTGTACATTGCGTACCTCAACTCATGCTAAAATCATAAGTTGAGGGTGGCCACTAGAGAGGAAAACAAGAAGATGAAACGGGTATGAAAAAGTGTTGGGTTGTGAGAAAAGAGATAATAAAGGATTGAGATGGTGTGGCAGCTTTAAGAGAATAAAAGAATAAAAATGCTGAAGAAAAGACTTGAATCAAAAAAGAATATGAAGAAAAGCCACATCGGACCGTTAATGAACAAAGGAGGAGAAAAAGAAAGAAAATGTGATACCCAAATTGGTTGTACTAGTCAATGCAATGTCAAGGAGGGTAGAAAAGTAACTGTGAATCCACATATATCATACCTGATTCTAAGCCTATATTATAAGCTAAGAAAGTCCTAAATTGATCATGATTCATTAGTTTTACAAGTCTAAGTGTAGAAAATGAGGGAAAGCCTATAGTATTGTGCATATACTATATTAATTCAATACTGAGTACGAGTGTATATTGAATTCCTAAAAAATTTGAACTATAACTCAAATTATGTGTGAACAAAGGGACTTTTTTGCGGTAAGGGCACAAGTTGCATTGACCTATGATGGTCAGTCAAGAAATACTAAAACAAGAACACATAAGTAATTTAAAGTGATAACCAATATTAATTTAAAACAATCGATGTTCAACAATTACCCACAGCCCTAGATCAAGGGTCTTTAGCTTCTTCTTGCCCTAGATCAAGGATCTTTAGCTACTAAAGAAGAAGAAGAAGAAGACCCTAAAAAGTATTGACGACTTTGTATCTAATGCCCCATAATAATTATTTCTATGAATTATTTATAGATATAAAAAACCCTAAATAAAATAATTGAGTCCAAAACAAATTAGGAACCCAAAACCAAAACGAATTGGAATTGTTATACGTGTGAAGCTCTATCGGTTTGGCGTTAGATGCTCAATCTTTTGTGATGCATTCAAAGCCTGCCACGTGGCAGCAATGTTGAAATTTGGAATACGCACTTAATATATTATATAATATTATATTGAATTTAATTCATCAAGCTGTGTGCTTGATTTCCTTTTATAATCTCCCTTCTTTAATTCATTTTAGCTTCAAACTTTTTCAACTTTACATCAATTTACTTTTACAAATAAAATAATATAATTAACACAAATCATAAAATTCATTCTCAAAAGAGATAAATAAATATACTAAATGTGAGGTAAATAATGATAAGAAAACATATTTTTGGACTCATATCAACACCCTACACTTCAACTTTTGCTCGTCCTCGAGCAAACAATCAAGCTCATCTAAAAAAAATAAAACTAGGAATGTCATCACTTTGGTTGACACAACCAATTAGGCTATACACAAATTTCAAAACGTCAAGTAAAATTCTTGCTCATTAAGCAAGACATCCAAATAAACAACAAACCTCTAACCTCCTGTCACGACCCAAAAATGGATGTGATGACATTAGTCTTATCTCACCAAGACCAGTTAGCCTAAAACTCAACCATTACAATATAATGCGGAAAAATTCATAATCAACTAAATAAATACCCCCAAAATTTGGTTGTCACATGTACAAGCCTCTAAACTATTATAATTGATTCAAAAGAAAACACAAGTATCGAATGACCTTGTTTCTAGAATAGAACAAAATCATAATTAAGAAGAAAGAAGGTCCGCTGAAATGAAAAGAAGCTACCTCAGAAACCTCCACAAGAAGCCTCGGACAAGGAGAAGAGAAAATTTAACAAAGGTCCGGGCTAGTAACCTACAAAAAAAAAAAGTAGTAGCAAAGGGTGAGTACCAAACCACACGGTACTCAGCAAGTAAACCTCTAAACACGAGCTAAGGGGATAGAATATGAGTATTCCTTACACCTCAACCGAACCTTCACAACTACAATCTGTATAAAACCAGCACAATATAACAGTTCACAATTTACAAGCACATATCTCAACAACAACATTCTAACAATCATATATTCTCAACAACAAGCTCAATATTCATCAATTACCACCTCCACAACTACAACCTGCTTAAAACTAGCCCAACAGTTCATAGTTTACAAAGCACATAGCTCAACACAACACTCTAACAATTTCATATCCTCAACAACAATAAAAGTTTCATATCCTCAACAACAACACTCTAACAATTGCATATATTCAACAACAAGCTCAATATTCATCAGTCACAAGTTCCACAGAAAGACACTCACAAGATCAGCAACACACAAGATCAAGTTCATCAATAATAAAGAAGTGCAATGCAATGAAATGCAATGTCAAGCATAGTGATGCATGTCTGACCTAATGATACACACCCGTTGTCTCTCAGTCCGGGACCCATGGGGGACATATTTGTTCATGCATCCATCGCTGCACGCGATATAATCCTCGATAATAGTAACAATCGCGGCACACGATACATCCCTCGAAATATAGTATTCATTGCAGCGCACAATACGTCCCTCGAAATATAGTATCCATCGCGGCACACGATACGTCCCTCGAAATGGTACATCCTCTTATCACATAACACTTATCACCACCATGTCTCAGAACAATGCAAATGACATGTTCACACAAAATAGATGAGGAGATGACCATTTTCATGGCATTGCACAATTCACATCAACACAATCATGATACAACATCAACAATGATTCAACAAGTCTTTCAAACCATTCTCCATTCTCAACACATCACACACAAACAATTAATCACATTGTCTTTTATTACCCCTTTTTCATCATTAGAATTAATCAATGTGGACAAGTCAACCCATCACCAAGTCTCATTACCCCCAAACACATATTACAAGGAAATACATGAATTCCATATACTTAACAAGGGTTTAGAAATCCACTTGCCTGAAATAGTCGAACAATCACTCCCAGACTTGAGTTTTTGCTTTTGCTGGACTTCTAAATCAATATAATCTATTGCAAATAAATAATCACAATAAGATTTCAAAATAACAACACTCATATTACTATTATGTCTAGTCTAGACCCAAAAACTCGCCCAAGTTTATAATAAATTTCCTAAACTTCCAACCTAGGATTCGATCTTAATTTCCTCCAATGTCATAATTTAATGGTGTTCATAGGTATATAATACACCTAATATTGATAATCATATTAAGAAAAATCCCTAATTAGAATCAATACCCTATCTGTAACTTTCACATGGAAAGAACAGAGAAACCGAGAAGTGACACAACAACAAAATTCCACCCCACCGTGCTTCGATTTCCAATTACCATCAATTTTCTTACTTGTTTTGGCCAATGGTTAATCCTAGTTATACTCCAATGATTGGCTGCATGCAATTTTCTAATGACTATCCTAATTGGGCAACGACAACCCACTGGAAAGCTTGATCAACATCTGCCAAACACAAGAACAATAATTTCTCTAAAGATTTAAAGTTGTTATTGCCTTAAAATTGGAATCATTGCTTAATCATTGGTCATTAAGAAAATTCATAACAATTATTTTTTTAAAAAGCTCACGTTGAATCAGCAAAAATTGTTCAACCCAATTTCTTTCTGCTCTATCTAGCATTAATGATATCAATGAATTCCCCCTAATTTTCTAACATTTATAATTTATTATATTTGATAGGAAAGCTTCGTACCTATTGGCGGTTGTTGGACGCTGCTCCAAATATTTCCATCGACCTTTCCTTTCCTCTCATGTACGTCTGCTTAGGTTAGTTTCTGACTCCTTTTCTTTTCTTAAATTATGACCCAAAAATTCTCAACCCTAATAATTTATTTTCATAAATGGGTCAAGTGGTGTATGGTATTAATTAAATTATAAACTTGACCTATTAAGTATTAACTAAAATTAATTATTTAATAAATAATCGTCAATAAATTAACAATGGTTATACGAATATTCAAAAAAAAAATTAAATGACCTTCTGGGTCATTACACCTCCTAACCTCAAGGAAGGACTTTGAACTCATCAAATTTAAGCTTGCTCTCCTACTCTCACCAAAGAAAGTTAATAAAATCACTTATCCATCATAAAACAAGTGCCCTCACAAGAAGAAAGGACAACTCACACTCACGAAGAAAATTCACATGTACGCACAAAGAACCATATGATTTCCCATTATGTACATCTCCACTAATTAGGCATGTTCGAATAAAATCAAATAGGACTTTAACGGGTTGTAATGTAGGCTAGGGGACGGGTAGAAAAACTATACAATAATGACTTACACTTACTAAAGCACTTTGCACTTTAAGACTTTTTCACTCATTATTTTCTTCTCTTTATTTTCAGCTCTCTCTTCAACAATTATTTCACAAGTAATTCTCATCATTTAAGGAATGCTTCAATAACATTTTCTTTTCAAAGATTTTTTTTTCATGTCACATTCTTTTGTTCTTCTCTTTCTTTTTTTCATCACATTCTTTCAAAGAGAGCTTTTTAAGCACTTTGTAGCTATCATTGATTACATTTTCACTCAACCATCCCTTTTTCTTAAGAATTAACAATTAGAATAAGTCTATGCCAAAAGAGTTAAGGGTGAAATATGGCTAGCAACAAAAGGATACAGACTCAAAATGGCTAACTAATGATATAATACTTGAAAAATCTAAAATTCACAAGACAAATCAAAGAAAACCTATGATCATCTCCTAAACAAAGCAACACTTTTTATTTCGCTTCAATAACATGTAGGACAAATTCTACACTAAGATGTATAATATTGAATAGGCAAAAGTTCACTACACATAGCACAAGTATCAATCAAAATGGATCAATTCCATTTCTAAGAGAGACAAGATCATAACAAACTACAAAATAAGATAAGCTACATAGAAAGTCACAACCATGAGCTTATGTGTCAAAGAGTCTGCTATTTCCTTATCAATCAAGCATTCACAAGAAAGTACTACTGAAAATTAAGCCTAAAGCAAGTATGACACCACTCAAAAGGGTCTTTTCTTTTCTCTCCCAAAAAAAATTAAAAGAAAACTTATTCCTAAAAAATGAAAGACACTCTATTTAAAGGGACTATCCTCAGGAAAAAAACCGAAAATAAAAGCCAAGAAACTCATCCTTAAAAAAAAATGAAAAGACATAATAAAACAGTAAAAACTAGGAATTCATTCCTTCGCCCCATACTAAAAAAATATGTTATATCCCCAAAGCATCCAATAAAATTTAAAACAAGGGTTAGGAAAACTCCCTGAGGGTTTAGGCCTAGCTAGTAGCATGTTCTTTTAATTTTCATTAAGGGTCGTACGCACCCCACACTTGAGCTCAAACGTGCTCCTTCGCTTCAAATTTTTGGGTACTCAAACTTCCCCTAACCTGCAAAAACAACACAAAAAATGACACTAAAAAAACCAGGAAGATACATTGTCAATTGGGTTGCCTCCCAATAAGCGCCTAATATAATGTCGCGGCACGACACAAGTAAGTTAACCACTTTTCTTTCCACTTTGAACTTATGAATTTTACCCCTAACTTTGCATCCATTTTCTGCTACTCTCTAGGGGCGGTGGTATAAAGATAAATGAACCAAGTAATATATGTCGCATTTTGCACTTCTTTGCTCTTAGGTGAGGAATGTCGTTTTGTCTACGTGGACTGAAAAACTTTAGAATGTAGGGGCCTTGTTCTTCATCTATACACTCATCCATTAGTTCAGATGACTTGACTTTCTTGTCGCCATCTAAGCATAATATAGAAAAGTGTTTTGAATGAGATTCAAGTTGCTTCAATTCCAAAGAAGTTTTATTTACAACATTCTTACTTTTGTAATATTTCTCAACATCGATATTAAGGAATAAGGTATAGTTGAATGGTTGGAATTCCTCTATTTTCTCCACTAGTTGGACATCATCCACGACAATTGGTAATTGGGCTTCAGACGCCTCAATCCTTTTGTTCAGGTGAACCTCAAAGTCTTGAATATCTGAGTCAAATTGATCTATTTCTTGTGTGAGATCAACTTTTCCTTCAATCAGTTGGGTTGTCAAGTATGTCAGACCATCACGAATAGACTTTTGAAACTTTAGAAGTTGAGTTTATTCTTGTAGACAAGATCGGCTCACTATCTCTTGTTGGGCTTCAATCTCCTTTAATTTATCTAGGACTCTAATTTCTAATTGAATAGTGTCAAGGTTATTCAGCAGTTTCATGATTTTTTATTGCTCTTTTAAGCATTTAAATATTTATTCCGTAATTTTTTAATTAACTTTGTCCAGCATGTCTGTACATTTCATAAGTGAATTCACATTGCACATCTCTTGTTTTGCATTCTCCACTTCATCGCCCCTCCCAACATCACAAATAACAGAAGAATAATAATAGGGGTTCGGGTGAAGGGGATAAAATTTAGGACAACCATTCCAATGAATTATTAATGACCACATATATGACATATAGGACACTCGATATCCAAGTGGTATCCATTACAATAATTACAACGATATTTGTAAGAATACTCATCACCCAACCACTATTTATCCTAATCATCAATATCAATAAGTGTACCAAATTATTCAAAGAAAGAAAAAATAATAATTGATTTTTTAGGAAAAAAACAAATTAAAATAAATAAATAAATAAAAAGAAAAAGTATAATCTAGAAGAATAGTTGATTTCTAAGACTCCGGCAGCGGCACCAAAAACTTGTTGCTTCCAATTGCACACGCAAGTGTACGTTGTCCGCAAGTAATATAGTGGCTCTTAAAAGAACCGAATTATCGAACCCAAAGGACTTATCGATTAACTATTTTTACTAAATTATACTAGTCTAATTAATTAACTTAGAGTGCCAAAAGTGTTCAATTTTTATTTGTAAAGAAACGAATGCAGGAATGAAATAATAAAATTACTAACATTGATTTAAAAAAAATCATCGCTACATTATGTATAGGGTTTCATGTATCACATCTCATGCATGAATTAACTACGGTTATCAAATTACTTATTTATAGGTTTGATTTTATGATCGTGATCTCCGGACCTATAATTGCCTACTTCAATTAGTTGTCTAACTAGATAGTTGAACGGGGATAGGCAGTGTTAATTGGCGAGAATTTATATTTCATCTTGTTTCGTCACCAAGCTAGGTGTTTGTCTGGGCGTCACTCCTAAACACAAATCAACTCAATTTAATGGAAGATCAAGCTTCCTGTATTTTTTGGTCTATCTACCTTAGCGGCTCCGGAGTTTAAGAGTAGACAAGTGATTTATCCCTATGATGGCCAGTCAGGAAATACTAAAACAAGAACACAAAAGTGATTTAAAGTGATAACCAACATTAATTTAAAACAATCAATTATTAATAATTATCCATAGCCACAGCCCCACAACAAGGGTCTTTTGTAACTTGAAGAAGAAGAAGAAGTAACTGAGTCCAAAACAAATTAGGAACCCAAAACCAAAACGAATTGGAATTGTTCTACGCGTGAAGCTCTGTCGGTTTGGTGTCAGACGCTCAATCTTCTGTGAAGCATTCAAAGCCGTCCATGTGGAAGCAATGTTTTCACTTTTGCAAATTGAAATTTAGAATTCGCACTTAATATATTATATAATATTATATTAAATTTAATCTATTAAGTTGTGTGCTTGATTTCATTCTATAATATTGCATCTTAAATTCATTTTAGCTTCAAACTTATTCAACTTTACATCAATTTACTCCTACAAATAAAATACACTATTTAGAATGATTCATTAATCCATTCTCAAAAGGGATAAATAAAAATACTAAATGTGAGCCAAATAATGATAAGAAAATACATTGTTGGCCTCACATCAACACACCACACTTAAACTTTTGTTCGTCCTCGAGCAAACATTAAAGCTCATCTAAAAAAAATCAAACTAGGAATGTCATCACTGTGGTTGACACAAACAATTAGGACATATACAAATTTCAAAACATCAAGTATGATTCCCGCTCATTATGTAAGACATCCAAATAAACAACAAACCTCTACCCTCCTAACCTCAAAGAAGGACTTTGAACTCATCAAATTTAAGTTTGCTCCCCTATTCTCATCAAATCACATATACATCATGAAACAAGTGCCCTCACAAGAAGAAATAGTCCACACGCTCAATTTAAAAGATTGAGTATAAATTAAGGACTTAGCATGAAAGAACAACTCACACTCACAAAGAAAATTCACATGTATGCACAAAAAACCATATGATTGCCCATTATGTACATCTCCCCTAATAAAGCATTCTCGAATAGAATCAAATAGGACTTAAACAGGTTGTAATGTAGGTTGGGGGATGGGTAGGAAAACTATATAATAATGACTTACACCTCCTTAAGCACTTTGCACTTTAAGACTTTTTCACCCATTATTTTCTTATCTTTATTTTCAGCCTTCTCTTCAACAATTATTTCACAAGTAATTCTCATCATCTCAAGAATGCTTCAATCACATTTTCTTTTCAAAGAATTTTTTCATGTCGCATTCTTTTGTTCTTCTCTTTCTTTTTTTCATCACATACTTTCAAAGAGAGCTTTTAAGCACTTTGTAGCTATCATTGATTACATTTTCACTCAACCATCCCTTTTTCTTAAGAATTAACAATTAGAATAAGTCTATTATATAATGTTCAAGGAAAAAGGTGCAAAAACTAGGGATTCAACAAAAGACTTAAGGGCAAAATGTGGGTAGCAACAAAAGGCCAAAGGCTCAAAATGGCTAACTAGTGATATAATATTTGAAAAACCTAAAATTCACAAGAAAAATCAAAGAAAATCTATTATCATCTCCTAAAAAAAGCAACACTTTTTATTTCTCTTCAATAACATGCAGGACAAGTTCTAGACTAAGATGCAAAACATGGAATAAGCAAATTCTCACCACACATAGCACAAGTATCAATCAAGATGGATCAATTCCATTTCTAAGAGAGACTGTATCATAACAAACTACAAAATAAGATAAACTATATACAAAGTCACAACCATGAACTTATGTGTCAAAGAGTCTGCAATTTCCTTATCAATCAAACATTTACGAGAAAGTATTACTGAAAAGTTAGGCCTAAATGGCAATATCACACCACTCAAAAGGGTCTTTTCTTTTCTCTCAAAAATAATTAAAATAAGACTTATTCCTAAAAAAAAATAAAAGACACTTGGTTCAAAGGAACTATCCTCACGAAAAGAACCGTAAACAAAAGCCAAGGAACCCATCCGAAAAAAAGGACTCAATAAAATAGTAAAACCTAGAAATTTATTCCTCTACCAAACACTTAAAAATATGCTATGTCCCCAAAGTATCAATTGAAATTTAAAACAAGGGTTAGGAAAACTTACTGAGGCCTTTAGTCCTAGCTAGTAGCATGTTCTCTTAAATTTCATTAAGGGTCATACGGCCCCATACTTAATCTCAAACGTGCTCCTTCTCTTCAAATTTTTGGGTACTCAGAAATTCCCTAACCTGCAAAAACAATACTAAAAATGACACTAAAATAATATAAAAGAAGTTACACCGTAAATTGGGTTGCCTCCCAATATGAGCCTAGTTTAACGTCGCGACAAAACATAAGGTAGTTCACCACTTTTCTTTCCACTTTAAACTTATGAATTTTACCCCTAACTTTGCATCCATTTTTCTGCTCCTCTTTAGGGGCGGTGGTATAAAGATAAATGAACCAAGTAATATATGTCACATCTTGCACTTCTTGGCCCTTAGGTGAGGAATGTCATTTTGTCTACATGGACTAAAAAACTTTAGAATGTAGGGGCCTTGTTCCTCATCTATACACTCATCCATTGGTTCAGATGACTTGACTTTCGTGTCGATATCTAGGCGTAATATAGAAAAGTGTTTTAAATGAGATTCAAGTTGCCTCAACTCCAAAGAAGCATTATTTACAACATTCTCACTTTTGTACTTTTTCTCAACATCAATATTAAGAAATAACATATAGTTTAATGGTTGGAATTCCTCTATTTGCTCCACTAGTTGGTCATCATCCACGACAATTGGTAATTGGGCTTCAGAAACCTCAATCTTTTTGTTCAAGTGAGCCTCCAAGTCATGAATATCTAAGCCAAATTGATCTATTTATTGTGTGAGCTCAACTCTTCCTTCAGTTAGTTGGGTTGTCATGTATGTCAAACCATCATGAATAGACTCTTGAAACTTTAGAAGTTGAGTTTGTTCTTGTAAGCAAGATTGGCTCACTATTTTTGCTTCTCCATAACTTTCTCCTTGTTGGGATTCAATCTCTTCTAATTTATCTAGGACTATAATTTCTAATTAAATAACGTCAAGCTTATCCAGCAGTTTCATGATTTTTGATTGCTCCTCTACGCATTCAAATATTTGTTCCGTGATTTTTGAATTAACTTTGTTCAGCATGTACGTACATTCCATAAGTGAATTCACATTGTACGCCTCTTGTTTTGCATTCTCCACTTCATCGCCCCTGCCAACATCACAAATAACATAAGAATCATAATAGGAGTTCGGGGAAGGGAATAAGATTTAGGACAACCATTCCAATGAATATATTGACGAGCACATATATGACACTCGATATCCAAATTGTATCCATTACAATAATTACACGGATATTTATAAGAATACTCATCACCCAACCATGATTTATCCCAATCATCCATAACAATAAGAGTAACAAATTATTCAAAGAAAAAAAAAATTAATCGCCTACTCCAATAAGCTGTCAAACTACATCGTTGAGCGGGGATAGGCAGTCATAATTGGCGAGCATTTATATTTCATCATGTTTCGTAACCAAGCTATGTGTTCGTCCGGGTGTCACTCCTAAACTCAAATCAACTCAATTTAATGGAAGCTCAACCTGTCTGTATCTTTTGATCTATCTACCTTAGCGTCTTCCGAGTTTAAGAGTAGACAAGATATTTAACTCTATTATAGCCAGTAAAGAAATACTAAAACAATAATATAAAAGTATAAAGGGATAACTAACATTAATTCAAAACAATCGATGTTCAACAATTACCCATAACCGCAGTTCTAGAACAAAGATCTTTAGCTACTAATGTCTAAGAAAAGAAGAAGAAGAGAACCCTAAAAAGTATTGATAACTTTGTATCTAATACCCTCATAATAATTATTTCTATGAACTATTTATAAATGTAGAAATCCTAAATAAAATAAATGAGTCCAAAATAAATTAGGAATTCAAAACCAAAATGAACTAGAATTGTTGTACGCGTGAAGCTCTGTCGGTTTGGTGCCAGACTCACAATCTTCTGTGATGCATTCAAACCCTGCCATGTGGCAGCAATACTTTCACTTTGCAAATTGAAATTTGGAATCCACACTTAATATATTATATAATACTAGTACATTTGTCCACGCATTGCGCGAATATATAAATTAAAAAATAACTAATAAAATTTACTATAAACTTAGTAATGTATATTTTAAAAAATAATGATACAAATCATTAACTTATTTATTTGTGCACATAAAATTATTATTATTAATATGTTTAATACACAATTTAATATGTATATTATTAAAATAAAATATTATGTTTATAGCTATAATTTTTAGCTACATTTTAGTTTTTTAATATATTTTGTTGAAACTTTATTTAAGATAATATTAATATTTTTGTTTAGTTTACTTTGATTAAAAAAACAAACAGTTAATGTGTATTTACATGTTTGGTTTACTAAATTTTATTAATATTAATTGAAATAATATTATATCCTTATTAATAAATTTTTAAATCTATCTTTTCACATGAAATGAATAATATTATAAGATTAGAGTACATATTGGTATATTTTATATATAAAAAGTTTTACTCAAAAACAAAAGATTCAAAAAAGTAAATTATTGTTTTAAATTCGGCTAACATAAGATAGGAAATTAGATTAAAATTAAGTGAGTAATAAATAATAAATAATTTAATATTAAATACAAATATGAATTTTAAGTGAAAATTGCTCTTTAAATTAAGTAATAATAAATTAAGTGAAAATTGCACTTTAAATTTTGCAGTATTTTTTGTAGTGTTTGCAATTTTTATTTTTATTTTTATTCTTGTAAAAATAATACATAAATTTTATTTTTCTTTTGTGGTGCTGACATGTAGAAATTTTACCTCTTCTAAACTAAAATGTCATCAATACAGTTTGTCATTGATTATAAAACTTGTAGTAGTAAATGGATAATTGGGAGTTATGAAACTATTTTTTTCCATTACCGTACACTTATCCATTCACGACTCAAAGTACACCCAGACCTGAGATCAATCTTGGAAAACAATTGTGCACCCCCAAGTTCATCCAGAAGCTCTTCAATAATAGATATAGGATATTTGTCTTTGATAGTAATCTGATTTAGAGCTCTGTAATCTACACAAAGCCTCCAATTTCCATCTTTCTTCCTTACTAAGACAATTGGTGATGCAAAGGGACTGCAACTATGTTGTATGAATCCTTGGTCCTTCAAATCTTTCACCATGTTCTAGGTAACATCCTTTTGAACTGGTGAGTATTTGTAAGGTCTTACATTCACAGGATTTGATCTTTCCTCCCAGAGAATATGGTGATCAAAGGATCCCTAGAAGGTGGTAATCACTTCGGTTCCACAAACACAGACCTAAACTCGTGTAGAACCTGTTATACTTCTCCTGGCACCTCAACTAAAGGTGCGGTTTTTGAATCTTGTGAAAACTTGTCTTCTTTAGGAGTAGCTTTGATCATAAACAACTGAATCTCCTCCTGCTTAATGTTGGTAAGAGCAATTGATTCAACTCATTTCATCTTGGGTGTGTTACCCTGTAAGCATAGCATTTTTCTTTCATATTCAAACTTCATAGTCATCTATTTGAAATTTAAAATGATGTCTCCCAAGTCAATTAACCACTGAACCCCCAACACCACATCACAAGTACCCAGGGGTAAAAGAAGGAAATCTGCCGTGAAGACATTTCCTTGTAGTAACCATTCGACCTCATGACACATGCCACTGATAGGAACAGAATTTCCATCAGCTAAGCTAGCATCTCCCCAGTTACAGGGGCTCACCTTCCCGCCCATCTAAGCCACTAATCCATTGTCCATGAAGGTGTGTGTTGAACATGTATTAATGAGTATATTGAGGGCCTTCTTATGACAATGTCCAGTAAGTCTCAAGGTTCTATATCCCTTGATTCCAGTCATGGCATGAATGGAGATCTCACGGGTCTCAACCACTTCGGGTAACTGCAATAACTCTCCTTCTTCCTCCAACGCTACACCATTTTCCTCCAACTCCAACAAGAACAACTGAGTGTTGGTCTTATAGACAGGTCCCTACTCATACTTCTCATCACAGATATAGCAGAATCCTTTGGCTCTCTTGTCACTTAACTATGCAGGAGTAAGCCTTGTCCTCATAGGTCTGTCCGCAACAATAGATGGATGAGGTTTAGGCAAGTGTAAATTAGGTGTAGTTTGGGGCTTAGCGTAAGACTATGGTTGATTTTTCATTGCTTCCCTCCACTATTTTGAGAAAATAGACTATTTTAATCAAGCTAAGTGATACACATGAGGTAATGAGTAGGGTCTATGAATCCTTACAGCATCCCCTAACTCCAATTTCAGCTTATTCAAAAATACACTGATGGTTTGGTTGGGATCTAATGTCAACTGGGTCATGGCTCTATCAAACATCTCTTGGTATCTAATAACACTGTCAGTTTACCTTAGACTTACTAACTCACTCATGGGGTCATCGAATTCAACCCCAAACCTATCAGGCAAAGCATAGATGCATTCTTTCCATGTTGGACTAGGAAGATGATTACGACTCCTCATATAGGCATGGTTCCATTGTAGTGCAGGTAGAGCTGCAATGGTCACTTTTTGCTGAGACTGAACCTCATCGAAGGAAAAGAATTGATCTACCTTATACCACCAATCCTGAAAACCCTTGCCATTAAATCGAGGAAACTCCACTCTAGATAGAGGTAAAAGTGAGGGGTTATTCTGATTGGGAGAATATTGGGGGTAAGGGGTATAGAGGTTGGGTGGCTTTTGGGTCATCTGTGGAGTGTGGTTGACAAAATTGGAATTGAAGGTAGTCAGCAATTGGGGACTTTGGGGCAATGGGAATCGTGTAGTGAACTGAGTTTGTGTGGATGAACTAGGGTTATATTGGGTAGGATGAACCGGATTTTGGTTAGAAGTGACTGGGTTCACTGATGGGTAGGTCCCCCAGATGTCGGATTACTCGTCGTGGTTATGTTAAACAGTGGAAAAGGAGGAACTAAGTTCATAATACCTGGTATACCGAGAGGTCCGACAGTGGGAGAGTAAATTTCCTCGAAGAATCGAGGCATTGTAACTGGTCGCTTTCCCTGGCCATCCTCAATTGCTCTCTTCAGCTCTGACAATGACTTCTCATTCACTGTTTTTAGTTGTTTTTGTTGCGCAGCAACATTAGCCATGTCAATGGCCAGTCGATCCATACGTGTCAAAACAATAATTCCAATAGGTTGTGTGAGAGAAATAGAAATGTGATCTTTTCGATCTATTTTCCACAAAGATTAATTGCTTGAATGCATTTGTCTCTCGTGTTTTTATAATATCCATACTCATACATCACACATGCCTGAATAGATTTGTAAATATCATTTCCATTTGGCCAAAGTCATCTGCGACCCCTTAAAGTTGTCCGCATAATTCATTTAAACACCTCAACTAGAGCTAGTACCTATTGAACACCTAAAGTATTTAAATTGTGTATCTATTAAGCACAAAATACTGATGTGGCAAAAAACGTGTTCTTCACTTTCCATGAGCGCGTATAGATACCAACAAATGATATTTTCCTCTCTTTTTTTCCTGAAAAAGTACACTTATTTGCTTTATTATCATTGACATTAATTAATAAAGAAATAAAAAAAAAACTAACAATAAAAAAAGCGTCTTCTTCCTAGGATGTTTGTACTTACCTCCCATGCCACCCACCCCTCCAACTCTCTCTTTCTCTCATCCTCTTCAATTATTTTTCTATTTTTTCCTCTTTTTCCAGATTCCTAATATTTTGGTGAAAGCTCCATTTATTCTGATGAAAGTAAATTGAATCAATTTTTTTTCCGATCAAAATTTAATTGTTTCTTGTAACTGTGATAATATTTATTAATCGAAAGAAGATGAAGGCAATGGATAAGAGGTGTTGCCGATGCCAATGAAAGAGTGATGAGACGATTATTTGCATGCCAACGCCGACGGGAAGGGAAACCAGTTGAAGAAGAAGACGACAGGGTGGGGGAGTTAATTAAAAAAAACTATTTTTATTTACTTAAAATTCTTTTTGGATTATTTAAATAGAATTTTTTTTAAATTGAATTCAACTGCCACGTGTCATTATTTCATTGGTACACCTGCTATGTATTTGCGTTTGAGCTACACGCGATTTTGCTTTTCAACTTATTTTCATTTTGTGTCCAATAGATATAAATTTCTTAAGGTTAAAGTGTTCAATAGGTACTAGTCCTAGTTGAGGTGTCTAAATGAATTATGCGGATAACTTTAGGGGGCCGCAGATGACTTTGGCCTTTCCATTTTTTTGTTTCATAATGAAGATTAAAGGTGGCACATTAATAGGCATTCGGAAAATGGTACAATTGCATATGAAAAGATGGGATGGTAATAACTAATAACTATTCTTGAAATGACATAATTGTATGCATTAAAGCTTGTTATAAATTCATTAACTATTATTCCTTTTATTAGCAAAAAATGAATTAAAAAATCAAAAAAAAATAATGAGAAAAAAAAAAGTAAAATACAAATTTTGGTCAGAGAGAGGTGTCATATTATCACCTTCTCTCTAGAGAGATTTGTCAATACTATTATCTAATAATAATAATAATAATTATTATTATTATTATTACCGGATGAAATGTAGCATCATAAGCTTTTCACCTAGAACGGCGGAGAAGTTGTTGGAGCTTTGTTCCTAAACTTCTATATTTTATTGAGTGTTAGAATTTGAAAACCTACAACATTTAGTACCTATTAATAAATATTCTTAATAATTAGGAAGGGGAGGGGGTTTTTTGAAATGGGTTTTCTAGGCAAAAACTTCGTGCAACGTGCAACACTAATGCATACTAAATTACTACTCCTTTCGTCCATACTTTTCGAAAGTCAATTTGACTAATTTTCAAAATAAATTAGATTACACTAATTTGATATTTTAAACAAAAAAATAGATATTCAAAAACAATATGAAAAGTACTATAAATTGTTATTTCTTGCATATCAATATGATAAAAAAATACATCCTGAAATGTTAATCAAAGTTTTTATAGTTTGACTCTAAAAAAGAAAACTATGACAATTAAAAGTAGATGAAGGTAGTACAATACAACATTAATACCTATTAATAAAGGTTAATTATGGGAAAGGAGAACAGACGATTTTTTCTGCAACATTAATACATATTTCAAAAGTTAATGGTGAATTGTTGTTTCGAATTCTGTAATCAACGGCAATATTTATTATTATGTACTAATGAGGTTGTGTTAACAAAAGTTAATGGTGAATTGTTTTTTCAAATTCTGTAATCAGCGACAGTTTTTCTTATTATGTATTAATGAGGAGAGAATTAAATATTATATTTTAATATTTTGTAAAATAATATTTTATGTCTTTTAAAATGAAGAAAAAATCCAAAGCAACATAAAAAGATGAATAGAAATCCAGGCGTTAGAAAGTGTCACGTCACCGTTTTCATGTTTCTGCTTTATATATATATATGATAATGTTTTATATAATTTGAGGGAATACAAAGTAAATTATATTTTCAAAGAGTTTAGTAAGAAAAAACTCACATAAATGATCATTACTCCCTCCGTTCCATTTTATATGTCACTTTTTTACTTTGCACTTTCATTAAGAAATGATGTAACTTTACCCTTCTACCCTTATTTAATGTTTTCTTAAGTCAACTTTATTAATAAATGACAAGATTAATTAACTATTCTATCAAGGGTATAATAGGCAAAATATAGTAATTTATGCATAAATTTTATAAAATGACAAGTATTGTGGTCCAGTTATTTATAGAAAGGGATGACATATAAAATGGGACGGAGGGAGTATAATGTAGTCGAAATACCACATTTATTATATAATAAATTCATAAGAAATGGTATCTTTTAGTATATCCATTATTGAGAACACAATAATTAAATCTAATTCATCAAAATAAGATCAAAATAAAGCAATTGAATCCATACAAACAGAACCCATGAGGAATTGACTGAAAATCTAATCAAATCTTGGGAAATTGAATAGGAGAATTGAAGAAGCTTTGGGGGATCAATGGGCTATTGGAACCCATTGATGAACTCCCTACATACCTTGATTGAAGCCCTAAGCAATGATGAGGAAATGAAACTTGAACTTGAAGAACCCTAGCTTCTTCTTCTTCTTCTTCCTTTATCTAAAGAAAAGATTTTTGGAGAGGATGAAATTGGCCATGTTTAAGGAATTTAAGAGAATGAATAGAAATTGGATAAGTTGGGGGTTTAAAACGTTTATATAGGGTCTAGAATAGAAGGTAAAATGACATAGTATTGGTTTTGAATAATTAGGTAAAGACCCAAAAGCCCCTTTTAAAATAACTGCTGACCACCATTGATGGTGAGACATACGGTTCATAAGTCAATTTACGGACCGTCTTGTTCAACCGTCGATGGGGTTCAAGAACTTGTTTCTTGACACTCGAATGATGGGACCCATGTACGGTCCGTTGGTCAACCTACGGGCTGTACATGGCCACCGTAAGTCAAACATTGGCCCTCAAAATTTCACTAAGTCTAGGACTCACCTACGAGACCTACCTATGACTCGTACATTGAACGACATACCGTCTTGGTGAACCGCAAAAAGGGTACTGGAACTTGACATTTGAAAGCCATTTGACTTTCCACCTACGGCACGTAAGAGGACCTACAGTTTGTCAGTGGGGTCCGTAGACACAGACACCAGCTCTAGAAAACCTACAATTTTCCTTCTTTTCAAATCCAAGTGTTACAATATCTCCCCTTGAGAACATTCGTCCTCGAATGGAACTCAAAGCATCATAAGGAAGGTAGGAATTAGATCTAGCATCCCAATCATGAATGTAATCACATAAATGCACATTTTCGAGAAGGAAATATCAACTCCAAGCTAAAACATGTTCAAAACATCCTTCCATAAGGCCTATAGGCAACTCATACTCAAATGGACATAATCGAGGAAGAATATCAACTTCAAGCTAAAATATACTTTTTAAAAACATCTTTTCATAATATCTATTTGCAAAGAAAATACAAATGCACATCATCGTGAAGCAATCAATGAAGCTAAATCAAATCTCAAAAATCTAAATTTCTGTGAGCATGAATGCATGAGGAAACATGGGAATGACTAAAACACAAGAATCCTAAAGAGTGAACATGAGGGGCTAATGCCTCAAGCTAGATCCGGAGATAAAGGAAAGAGATAGGGATACTAAGACATCACATCGTCTCCGACCTTTCATATACCAATCCAAAGCAATGAATCTTTCCAACAATTTAAATAGTCCCACACACACACCAACTATGTAGCACACTATCTCCCCCTTGGGAGAAAACCTCTCTAACCCTTTCAAATCCATCTCCCTCAACCCAAGCATAGCACCAAAGTCTTAACAACCACAGAACCATTGATATAAGTAAACACTTAAGAAGTTTCCACAAGGATTTCAACGTCGACCTTAAACACATTTACCGTACATGGAGTCATACCATAGCCAAAAACACACCAAACATCAAACAATGCATAGCCACAAGCTAAAAGACCATAACTTACCAATTACCTCATCCGGGGAACCCTCATGATCTTGTCGAGTTTTATCTTACCTACCATCCCTTCCTTTAGCAGTACAAAATGGGCAATCTCTCATCTTGTGACCACTCTTTCCTCATCCAAAGCATGAATTTGAACCGGCTAGACACTCACTCTTATATCTTATTCCACACTCCCAACACTTGGATACCATTTGCTCACTAGAACCATTACCTTGAGAATAATTACCTCCACCGAACCTTGATTTTGTGACAAATCACCATTATCACCTTTTCCCATCTTTGAATCCCTAGTTTTCTCCTTAAGCTTCTCCTATTCTATTTGTTGTGCATGAACCATCAAACGAGAGACATCCATCTCTTTAACAAGACAAGAGGTTAGGCATTCTTTGACCATAAGGAAGGCTCAAATTGTATGCGCCTGGTAAGGCGCAGCCGCCGTTCGTCTTACAAGACGCTGACAACGGTACGCCTTACAAGGCGCATAGAAATTTGAGCCTTGTTCAATTTAACCTGATTTCAACGGTGTTAATTTGAGCGTTAAAATGTTGCCCTTTATATTCTTATTTGAAATTTGTTGCCCTTTTGGAATTTTTGACAAATTTTGTTGCCCTTTTGGCTCCAGACTCATGATCATAATCTCATACAACTTCTACTCCTCTTTCCTTCTGGTGAGAGTTGTGTCTCATATATTTTATAAATTGTATTGTTAGAAGCTCTTATACCTATTTAGACTAGTGTCTTGGGGATGTTAGTATGTTTCCTTGTAAATTAACTTTGGAGGTTTGAATCAATATATGATAATTTCATAACCATTTGGGGTGTAGGTTATGAGTTGTTTATTTTTTCACATGTTATAACCAGTTTGGGAGTAGAGGATTCTCCTATCTAGGTGATAGAGTAGGTGCATGCACGGCTCGATGAGCTGGGTCATGACAGACTCCATTGAGGTACTTGCTTGCATAATAGATAGAATATAGTATCTTGACATACACTTGTTCAATACCTCTCTAGTGGTCACCTGCCTTGCATCATATAAGATCAAATATGAGTGACCAATCTAGTGTCACGATAATAGGATACCCTACATGATGGTGTGCATGGAAGTTTACCTATAATTTAAATTTTGGTTTTGTCCACCTCAATCCTTTCACCATGAAGTGACACTTATCCAATTAAGGACCAAGTTTGTTTCTTCACGCCTTTTGTGAACGCATGGGAGAGATTTTCCAAGTAAATTTCAAATGAATTACTTATTGCCATCATGCATCACTAAAAAATAGCCGAAGCATTACATAGACCAAAGGACATTTTCTTTATAACAAAGGTTTGACTAGGGCATGTGAAAGTCGTCTTCACTTAGTCCTTCTGAGAAATTTGAATTTGATTGTATCCGAGTACGTACCCAACTAAAAAACAATAATAAGATTTCTCATCAATTGATAAGCATTTGATCAATGAATGGAGGGGGGAAATAGTCTCCTCAATTGTTGCACTATTTAGTTTCTAGTAATCCATACACACTCATCACTCGATCACACTTTTCATTATAATCAATTCATTCTTATTAGTAGGTACATGGTGAAGTCGCCCTTCTTTGATACACATTGCATTGAAGTGCAAGTTCATACACACTTTGAGATTCGTCATGAAAGTTAAGACATAACTTATTAATTATTGGCAACATTTTTCAAATAATACTAATTTTCGATTCTAATGTTCTAGAAAGGATATTGCACAATATATTGAATTTATTTCATTCAAATGTGAGTATTTTGTACTAGTTTATTGATAAAATAATACTAACTTATCAATATATCTTCTTTTTTTTAAAAAAAAAAATGTAATTTTGTCGTTTACTTCAAAAGAATAAAAAAAAATACGAGGAATTGGAAAGTAGTTAAATTAAATATGCAATTGTCTGCATGAGACAAAATATCACTGTATAAAATGAATTAAATAAAATTCAGAACAAAAATCTTTACACGTTTACCACAAGTTCAAGTAAAATTGATGTTGACTAAATATTTTGAACTTGCGGAAATGACCTTTAGTGCTTCATTCATAAGCTTAAAAATCTAAATTATGAATAAAGAATGTATAGAATAATTTGTCTTCATGTTGATTTTTCAAATAACTTAATAAAAAATCTTCTAACTTGTTCAATTTTAGTAGACGTTTAATTATATTTTATTGTAAAATTTGGAAAAAAAAAAATAGCTTTTATTTTAAAAGTAAAAAATGATGTTTGGAAATTTAATATCCATCACTAATTACATTAGGTATAACTAGACAACACAGGAACAAACATATAACGAATTCAATATTCATCATTTCGAACAAAAAAATATTAATGGTTTATGAAACATTAACCCTTAAAAGGTATAATTGAATTCATAAGTGAATTTAAAGAATGTGTAGATTTAATTGATTGAATATAGTGAAATAGGCAAATAAGTAAAAAAAAAAGAAAAGAACCGTAAATAAGAAGAAAAGAGAGAGTAATTGAAATAGATGGTGTATTAAATAAATGTGGCATGTATTGACCTTAGCCCAATGATATATATCTTCAATAGAAAAATATGTGTGACTTGTTGAAAGAAGCCTGATGGAACATGTCAAAGGAACAGGTCTATTGAAGCTAGCCGACGAGTTAGAGTTAGAGTCATACTAGGACTAGACTACTGAATCCTAAATTATGTACAACTAAGCTACTTATTCGTGTAGTTAACTAGGATAAGGTATTTGAGTTATAGTATAATACTAATCATGTAAATAATATATTTGTGTTGTAGTAAGATTCCTAGTATAGCTAGAATAGGCTCTTCTCCTATATAAGGAGCTTGTAACTTTACATTATTTATCATCAATACAATCATTGATTTCTCCATACTTTACGAGAGATTTCTACATGGTATCACAGCATTAAAGTGTTTCCGCTCTTTAACGTATTAGATCAAAATCAAAACAATCACAATATCAAATTGCAATGGCCCCTTCTATGAACACTCTTTCGACCTCCTCACTTCATCATCTTATTTTGTCCTACTCCATTAAACTTAAACCAACGAACTATCTTATATGGAGGACACAACTGTCTAAGTTGATTCAAGTGATGAGATTAACCTACCTCATCATACAGAATGAACCACCTAAAGGTACATGTTCCACTGGACAGACTACTGAGAAAGTTGTAGTAGGCGAGAAGGGTGCAGAAAATAGCAACATTATTGATGACTGGGAGGAGAAGGATGTGTTTCTAAGGAGTTGGATCTCAGGCACCTTGACAGAAGAAAGCATGTACCTGATCGTAGGCTGCTCAACTGCCAAGGAGATGTGGGAATGCTTGGAAGAAGCGTATCGATCTTCAAGCAACAAAAGATAAGGGGTTCCAGCTCAAACAACAACCGCAAAGTGTGAAGATAGGAACCAAAACGATTAATGAATATATTAAGGAATTTAAAGTCATATGTGATGGCCTTGCTACAATTCACAAGCCTGTAGATGAAGATAGCTAAGTGATTAATTTTGCTAGAGGTCTAGGTCTTAAGTACAAGACCTTCAGGACTGCCATGCTAGGTAAGACACCATATCCTACTCTTAATCAATTTGTTAATGCTCCCAGGGGTTTTGATATGAGGGAGGATAAAGAAGAAGTTCCACAATGAAACCATAACATGGCAGTCTCTGCCCAAAAGGCAGGGGAAGAGGAAACAATAACGTCAATTCCAAAGGAAGAGGCTTCAAGCCTGCTGGACAGGGAACAGGTTCTTACAACAGCAGAAACGGACCAGGTCCTCAGAACAGTCCTTCAACTAGAAGTCATGAGAGGATTAATACTGATGCGTGTCAAATTTGTGGTAGGAATAATCATACTTCTCTTAAGTGTTTTTACAGGTGGGATTACTCTTACCAAGCCGCATATGAGCTACCACAAGCATTAGCTGCTACTAATCTACAAAATACTACTGATGACACCTTGTATGTGGACTCAGGAGCAAGTAGCCATATGGCACATAATTCAGGTATCCTAACTGATTTTAAACACTATAATGGACTAGATAAAATCATTATTGGGAATGAATCAACGTTATACATAACACATGTTGGAAAAATATCTGGATCAAGCCTAAAGTTAAAAGAAGTTCTTGTAGTTCCTAAGATTAATAAAAATCTACTCTCAGTTAGTAAGCTTGCAAAGGATAATTGTTGCACTCTTGAATTTGATGAAACTAACTTTGTTGCAAAGGATAAGAAGACAAGGACACTCCTGGCCAAGGGATCTAAAAGGAATGGACTCTATGCTTTGGAAGATAATAATCTCTATGCTTTAACTGCTGCACACGATTGGAACACGTCAGACAACATGTGGCATACTAGATTAGGACACCCTAGTTTGAAGTCTTTAAAAGTTTTGAGTAGTAATGGATGCATCAATGTTAGTAGTTGGAATAAAATGCCTACTGTTTGTTCTAGCTGCTAGTTGGGCAAGAGTTGTTAACTTCCATTTGGTTTAAGAAATAAAATTGAGAAAGAACCTTTATTGAAAATTCATTGTGACTTGTGGGGACCTGCTCCTATTGAATCTTCTCAACATATGAAATATTATGTCGTTTTTGTAGATGATCACACAAGATATACATGGATTTATCCACTGAAAAAAAAATTGAATTCTTTGAGGTCTTTGTAAAATTCCAGAAAATGGTGGAAAAATAATTTTCTAAAGAAATTAAGATATTTCAGTGTGATGGAGGTGGTGAGTTTATAAAAACAGACTTCATCAAGCATTTGGAAGATTGTGGCATTGTGAGACATATTTCATGTCCCAAAACACCTGAACAAAATGGTGTTTCAGAAAGAAAACATAGGCATATTGTGGAGACTGACTATGGGTGGAGACTTTCTTCACTGCAGTGTTCCTCGATTGCCCTCCTCAGTCCTAAAGATGGTGACTCCATTTGTCAATTTGTATGGAGAACAACCTGATCACAACAACCTAAAAATGTTTGGGTGTAGATGTTTTCCATATATCAAAGGTAGTAATAAGTTCAGTCCAAAGACTTATCCTTGTGTGTACATAGGATACAACAACTTAAACAAAGGATATAGATGTTATCATCCTTCTACAAGGAGGGTTTACATATCCAGACATGTTGTGTTTGATGAAAACACATTATCTTATGTGTCTCCAAATCAATCTCACACTAACACTGATGTCTCACCTCACCTTGCTACTTTTGTTGAATCTTTCTCTAAACTTCAGGCACATGATAATTCAGGAGAAGTATAAGTTGATAGTACACAAGTTACTGGTGACAATGCTACTATAACAATCCCTATACTCCTTGATGATTAGAGTACTACTGACCTCTCAGGTGCAGGATCAGACGATGATCATGAGGAACAGGTTGACGTGATGATCCATACAGTAGTATTGAAACTCCAGCTACAGATTTAGGATCCGCTAGTAGTAGTGAGGAATAGGTTGAACTTACAGGTCCAGTCCAATCTCCTATTGAGGTTGATGTACCAGTTGACCATCAACCTGATGATACTACAGTCCAATCAACTACTTTAGTTGATATACCAGTAGAGGTACTTCCTACACCACAAGGGCATCATATGATCATTTATCACTTGTTACTCGCAGCAACAAAGAAATTTTAAAGGAACCAAATACTACTAAGGAAGCACTTAGGTCACCTTATTGCCTTGCAGCAATGTAGGAGGAAATCAATGCCTTACATACTAACAAGACATGGATAGTAGTGCTCAAATCTCCTGGTATAAATTTGGTTGGCTCAAAATGGGTGTTCAAGACAAAATTAAAAGTTGATGGAACAATAGATAGATATAAGACCAGACTTGTGGCAAGGGGATTCTCGCAGCTTAAAGGGGTAGACTTTGAAGAAATATTTAGCACTGTGGTTAAAGCCACAACTATTAGGGTGGTTCTTTCCATTGTTGTAAGCTCAAAGTGGGAAGTTAGACAACTAGATGTCAAAAATGATTTTCTTCATACTTTTCTACAAAAGGAGGTGTACATGAGTCAACCTCCTGTATTTATTGATCCCAAGTATCCTCAGCATGTGTGTCTACTTAAAAAGTCATTGTATGCTCTTAAAAAAGCACCAAAAGTCTGGTTTGATAGGTTTAGCATGCATCTCTTACCCCTTGGTTTCATTTGTAGTAAGGCTGACCCTTCCTTATTTAGTTTGCAAACTCACAAAAGCAAAATATTTCTCTTGTTATATGTGGATGATATTATTGTCACAGAAAGTAATCCATCACATGTCTCAGAGTTGGTTCTACAACTTGGGAAGGAGTTTGCTATGAAAGATCTTGGCCTTTACACTTCTTTCTAGGAGTTGAGGTTAAGCATTTTGAAGGAAGAATTCACTTAAGTCAAAGCTAGCAAGTATATTGTTGAGCTACTGGCCAAGACAGAGATGACTTTGGCAAAGGTTGTAGCCACTCCTTTGGCTCAAAAGCATGGTTTGCATGAAGTTGTGGGAAGTCTTGTAGATGCCTCCTTTTACAAAATGATAGTAGGGAGCCTTCAATATTTGACCCTCACAAGACCTGATATCACTCATGTGAATTTAGCAAGCCAATTTATGCAAAGCCCAAACATTGAACATCTTCAAGGGGTAAAAAGGATTCTCAGGTACATCAAAGGTACTCTACACTTTGGACTCAGAATTATTTCACAATCACCATATATGTTGTATGAATACTCAGATGATGATTGGGGAGGTTGTACCACCACTAGGAGATCAACTACATGCTATAGCATCTACCTATGTGCAAATTGTATTTTTTGGACTTCCAAGAAATAGACCACAGTATCGTGATCGAGTGTTGAAGTTGATTATAGAGCACGAGCCTCCACTGCAGCAGAGATGTCATGTATCTTTTTCATGACCTTAAAGTGTTCCTTCAATTTGTTCCTACGTTGTATTGTGATAACATGAGTGTCTTGTACATGATGGTTAATCCAGTTATGCATGCTAGAACCAAACATGTTGAAATGGACTATCATTTTGTTTGTGAGAAGGTGGCCAGGAGACAACTTCTTACCCAGTTTGTGAGGTCTAAGGATCAACTAGCTAACATACCAAAGCCTTAACAAAACAAATGTTTTCTGATTTTCGCACCAAGCTAGGAATCACGATTCCTCCACTCACTTGCTTGATGGGAAGTGTTGAAGGAAGCCTAAAGCCTGATGGAACATGTCAAAGGAACAGGTCCATTGAAGCTAGCTGACGAGTTAGAGTTAGAATCATACTAGGACCAGACTACTGAATCCTAAATTATGTACGACTAAGCTGCTTATTCGTGTAGTCAACTAGGATAAGGTATTTGAGTTATAGTATAATATTACTCATGTAAATAATATATTTGTGTTGTAGAAAGATTCCTAGTATAGCTATAATAAGACTCTTCTCCTATATAAGGAGCTTGTAACTCAACATTATTTATCATCAATACAATCCTTGATTTCTTCATACTTTACATGAGATTTCTACATGACTTCTAATTAGAATTAACCCTTCATTCGTAATAAATGATTAATTGAAAAATATCTAAGAGTGAAAAAATAAAGTCCGACATCATTCTTGAGTCGATTTCATAACGGCTAATATTTTTCTCCAAATATCTCAAGTCTTGATTCGATATGTTTTACAATGAGTAAACTACACTACCGACGTTTATAGTAATGTTGTTATTTTACTAGTTATCTTTCACACATTACTGTATAATTGACAGTAATTCAATCATGTGTCTACCCAATTATACTTGAAATAACTTCTATTATTCTCCATATATCGCAATTTAATACAATCACATATATTAATTATTTTTTACCCTATACAGTAACAGTTTAATTAGGTGAACAAGAAGTTTCAATGTCATGACAAGTTTTTAGTGTAAATCAATATGAGGTCATTGTCTATCTAATCATAATCTCCCTACCAACCCTATATTATTATAAACAAAGCATAAGATTAGAGGTGATAAAAAAGATTTCAATTATGACGTAGATAATATTTTAATTTATACCATATTTATTAACAATGTGTCTCCAAATCTAGTTCAGCCAATATTGTCACGGCCTATGCTTTCTAGTCACGAGAAGCCTGTGAGAATAATTATTTAAAATCTTGAGATACACCTTAGAAGATTTTATTATTTTTTTGCAACAAAACAGAACTTCTTTGAAGTAATCATTCATATTATTTCTGATATTTCAAAATTGTTTTCTTAAGGAACATTCTGATAATCAAATGCTCTTTGGGAAAAAATAAGAAATAATCCTATATTTTGTTAGAACCATTAAATGATGTACTGTCGTGAATGAGATTATGTCTCGAGATTTTAAATTCGAACCTCAAATATAAAAAAAATCTTAATAGAAAGTGTTACCCTTCTAAATAAAGTTCTATCCAATACAACTCTAAATTACTCGAAATTCAATATGGGATACTCAAAACCAAATAGAACACCAAACAAAATAAAAGGAATTCTTTTTTTTATCATTCATCATAATAGAGAAATGGGAGAATAAGAAGAAGAAAAGAAAATAGGAATTAAAGTACAATGGCAAGAACGTAATTATAAGACAAATGAGGGGTGGTTTTACAACAAATTAAACCCTTGTTAGACATATTAGCATATTTTGCGGATAATGAAATTTACTACACAAACCTTTTCTATTTTCCTCGTCTCCACCCACTTATTACAATTTACATGTACCTAAAAAAAACACATTACCTAACTCATTGGGACCCACACTTTCCATTAAATGCCACGTCATCACTTGTGATAAATTAGGTGATGGCACCAATAAAAACAACACATATCATGCAGTTGACTCTTTAATTTGACACGTGGCTCTGAATTTAAATTGAAATTATTTTTGTGACTTTTTATGAGTAATTTAGGATAAAAAATAAAAACACATTTTTGTTGTTTTTCAAAATTTTCAAATTTTTATATTTTATAATTTTTAGTAAATTTTAAAATTTTATGATCAAATGTATTTTTTGAAGTTTAATTCAAAATTTTATAGATAAACATAGTTTTTAGAATTCAACTAGGAAAAAACATTAAAATATTTATTGCCAAATACTCTCTTAATTTTGCTACACTTATCTATGTAATTACTTAATATCAAATACTCCATCTGTCCCATTTTATGTGGATAGCTTGACTTGGCACGGAGTTTAAGAAAGAAAGGAAGACTTTTAAAATTTGTGGTTCAAAATGAATAATAGAAATTTGTGTAGCTGTAAATTATTTCATTAAGGGTAAAATAAATATTTTATAGTTAAATTATTACTTAATATAGAAATGTGTCATTATTTTTGGGATTTACTAAAAAGGAAAATAAGTCACATAAATTGAAAAGAGGGAGTAACAATATTAGAAACAAAATTTAATTTTTTAATTTATTATTAAAATAAAAAAATAAAGTAAAATGAATGAAGGGTTTGGATAGGTGTAAAAGGAAACGGTGGAAAGTACATAATGGAGGGGCTTGGTGGGTCCAACATTATCCATAAAACGTCGTTTTATAAAAAGATGCGTCAACAATTGGACTGCTTCCTTAGTCCTTATCCAAAACCCCTTCATTCAAGGGAAAACTTTTTTCTTTTTATTTTGTCCAAAATAAATATATGGACATAATACACATTTCATACGTGCCTTCTTCTTTTTCCATAACAGACAAAATTGAGTTTGGATGAAACTGAACAAGATTAGGCGAATGGATACAAAAATTAAAGATCTCTTTGGAATTAAATTATATATGTGATAAAATCAAGTTTGAATGGAACTGAACAAGATTAGGCGAATGGAGATAAAGATTAAAGATCTCTTGTAATTAAATTACGTATGTGATACTAACTATTTTACAAAAAGTAAAATATCAATATTTTTGTAACACGCTAGCAATTATATTACTAGAATTCGAATTATACATGATAAGTATGTAAACTTGAATCGGGTGATGTTTTACTTGTTTATGTGTGTTAAGATTCATTTCTAGGTGTTGAAAGTGGTTTAGGGTCATAAGAGACCTCTAGCACTAACTCGAGTTCAAGTCATCCTATCGGCCAAGTTTTTCGCATTAGTTCATGCAAGTGTTAACTTTAAACAATCATATATCCCTTAATATTAAGAGTTATTGTGTCTCATAACCTATCAAATTAAAGATATTGGGGTTGTGCATTCAGTAATTCGGTTCGATTTTGATTTTTTTTTATTTCAATTTTTTCGATTTTCGGTTATTGAGATTGTTGTACCGAACACTCAACCGAATAATTCGAATCGATTCGGTTCGATTTATTAAATTTGATTTTTTTGTTATGGGCGTGCTTAATGGGCTTTTTAAAATTTTATATTTTAAGATTTTTTTTGTTGGATTTTTCAGTTTGATTAGGCCAAAAATAAGTGGTACTAAAGTGTTAAAAACTAGAGTTCCCTAAAAACTTTTTTTTTTTAATTAAAGACCCCATTGGCCAATTTATTTGAAATAAAATATTAGCAAAACAAAATAAAAGAAGGGAGATTTTTCAAAATGTCAATATTTAAGTATTTAATAGGATCCCTTAGCCACACTTTCAATATTTATTAAAAATATCAATATTTTAATTTGTTATATTATTGATTTATGTATTTTTTTTCTCTTTAATGTAACTTAATAAAATACAACTAAGCAAATAACAAATTAGAGAAAATGGAGAAAATCTTTCAAATTAAGTAAATAGTGCTGAGAATATATTGTTACTTACTTTACAGATTAGGAGACTAAAATAGGCACAAATTCTCTCGTCTTTCTCATCATCCATTAATGACCTTCAATTCTCCATTGATGATCCTCTTTCTTCGTAGAAAGCAAGACAAGATTTTTACCGGAAAAAGGGAGATTGATACAAATTAAGAGACTAAAGTAGGCAATAGATTCTCTCATCTTCGTCATCCTCCACTAACGACTTTCAATTCTTCATTGATGATCTTGCTTCTCCATAGAAGACAAGACAATTGATCAAAGTGTTTGCCGGAAAAAAGGAGATCCATACAAACAGATAGGCATACAAATCGACGTTGGGCTGGAAGTTCAAGTGTTCTGTTGAATTTGTTGCTTGGTGCCTTGTTCATCCCCGTTTTGCTATGGATGGGATCTAATCTTATTTGGTGTTCCAATTTTTGTTTTCTTAAACATCCAACCAGTTTTTTCATGTAGTTTTTTTATTTCTAATTTTTATTTTTGACATTTGAATTTACTTTTTTTTTTCACTTGTGTTTGGTGTGTCCTTGTTGTTCTGGAGGAAGCTACCACCATGCGTTTGATAGGATGATCTTAAGGCTATCATCGCTCCAAACAGAATAGTTATCCATGTAACTATATCGTATACCATAAGAATTGAATACAAAATCATCAACAAATACAAATTTACATTCATATAACAAAAAGTATTCATGATTGAGTTATGTATGTATTTTACTTTCATAGTGAAAACTAAAAAGTGTATCCAGTGATCAAAAATTGTATTACATGGCAGCCAAATATATTTTTCTTTTATTTGTATTATAAAAATATTATTGACTGCATCTCAATATAATCTAATCATTACATATGAATACGATTTAAGAAAGGATACAAGATTCTAGAAGAAAATATCGTACATAGTGAAAATAATACAATTTTTTGAGAAAGAATACAATATTCTAAAAAAAATACAAATTGACTGTGAAAGAAATAGGATACATCAACGCTTAAGAAATACAAATCCATTTGACATACCTATTGGATTGACTACAAACTAAAAAAGAAATACAATGTTCTTAGTAAAAATATAAATGTTGAGTAAAAGAAAACAACTGACAAACAAAAATTAATATGAATATAATTTTTGCAACCTTCTTCTCTCACTCTCTCTTTCTTCTTCTTCGTCTGCTGTGTTTCTTTTTCTGATTTTTTGTTCACCAAAGCCAAATCTCAATCTGTATTCACTTGTTCATTAGTAAAACTCTGTCTCATCATCCAAAAAAATTGTAATTATTCGGAAAATTTAAAAAACTTTCATGTCAAAACTTCCAAACAAATTAATGATCAACAGTTAACGAATACTTGATTCTCATATAATGACCAAAACATGTTTCATCACAAAACAAACTATACTGCACCAAAATACATACAACAGATATAACATAATGACTACAAAACCATCAAATAATAAAACATGAATACAATCTCAAATAACATCACTATTTCTTAAAAAATGAATACAACTATATAAAGTAAATATGTATCTTTAATTGACTGAATACAAACAACACTCTTACAATGTCCACAACTAGAAAAAGAATGCATAGATATGATGAGTCCAAGTATGTGGATATATTATCAAAACTAATAGAATGTCCACAAATACAAAATAAAAATAAAAACTAAGGAATACAATATCTATACTAAAAAACCCACAATATACATAGACAGTGACAATACTATTTTATATCAATAAGCACTTAATGAATTTTGAATACTAATTTATTTCAATACGCATACTATTTTATATTGCTAGAAAATTATTGATTTAGTTGGATACCTCTTGTAATCCTCTTAGATTCGGCCATTAGAGAGTGATTTTGAGATTTTCAAACCTTAAACGAAATTGATCAAACAAAATTTTTGAATGATTTAAACAAAAATAAAATCAGTAAACAAACCTAAAAATCAGATAAAGATGCATACCTTAATCCAAGGGATTATTGTGAATATCTTTAGAGATATATTTTTCAATTTCTGAAGAAAAAAACTCGAAAAGAACGGAAGAGAGAGAAGTGGGAGTTGAAAGATGAAGAAGAATTGGAAGAGGAATTCAATGAGAGAGAAAATATTTCTTTTTTTAAAAAAAAAAACATATGAGAGAGAATGAGTTGGAAAACTGTGAGTAAGGTGAGGTAAAATAGGAACCAAATTAGGATACACAATATTTTTAAAAATATTGACATTTTGATATTTTTACTAATATTTTTAAACTATAGATGTATTTAATAATTATGTTAGAATTTTTTACTAGTTTACCAAATTTCCCTAAATAGAAATGCAAAATAGGAAAGAGAATGAAACCAAAGAAATCACAGAGAGAAACCCATATCTTTCACCTGCTCTTTTTCCAAATTCTTCCAAAAAAATAAGGTGAATTCAACCTTCAAACTTGGAAACAAAAGATCCATAACTGAAAGGGCTTCTATGTCAACGATTCATTCTTGTTCTTCATGATTCAACCTTTACATCCAAATGTGAGCTAAATCAAATGAAGTGAATCCTTGTGTTTGCAAAGCCAAAATTTGAGAGGATATATAAAGGTTGGATAAATTTCACCTTCGACATTCACCAAGTTTCATGAGTACCATGAAATTTATTCCAAGAGAAGACTTCTTCTACTTCATCATACGATTTCCGGCCACCAACATGCCTAAAAACTATTTCTCTTTTAAATATAAAGTGAGAATTTTTTTTGGTGCTTTTAGTATTGAGTTTTGACTTATTATTGTACATAATTGATACATGAAATTAGCCTAAGATAATGTTGCATCCCCATGATCATCATCAGTATGTGTAATAGGCCTCGAACATCATCAAACAATAAGCTATGTCCTCTGCCATAAAATTAAAAATATTAAATATGTATATGATAACTCCCATAGCAAGCCATATCAAATCATGTATCCACGTTTTGAGCTCAGCAGTTAGCATTGTTAGTGTTTAGTAATTGGCATGCATATTTGACAAGTTCACAAGTTCTTAAGATAAGAAAAAGGAATATGAGGAAATGGAAGAGACATGCTAAAGGTTCAGTTCAGAGAAGAAAAAATGAAAGCCAAAAAGGCCACACATGCATAAAACTTCACAAATCTTCACAAATACAATGACCGGACTTGTGAACTTGTCAAATACAAAACTGTATTTAGGTTAAATCAAAATATCAAAAATACAAAATTATGTTACCGAAAATAAATCAAAATACTAAAAATATAAAAATATGATATCGAAATCGAAAAATTAAAAAAAATCGACTCGATTCTATTGGGTATTTCAGCTTTTTTGGTATTTACGCCCAGCCCTAAAAGATATATGAGTTTTCTTTTCAATGCCACCAAGTTTGCATTAGTCGAAGTTCGGAGTAAAATGTTATGACCGTTTTATCACAAACACTCCAATAGATAATTTTAGACCTGAGTTTTACTGGTCCACTTTATAGTTAGTAAAAAGAAGTACGTTCTATAATTCCAAATTGTAAAACCAACTTCTGAAACTGGAATTTTGGACTGATTCCACAACTTCAATTACACATCGTAAATTCATCTATGGGCCATAAATTGAGCATGTAGAATGAAAACCTGAAACTTGTTTTCTTGTCTAATTTTTATGAATTTAATCACGGTCTGTAAACCAAATCATGAGCCATAATTAGGAGTTGTGGGATGACTTCTTAGGCTCAAATTTTAGGCTTGAGTTCTACGAATGGAATTTACAGGTCTTACATTAAACCACGGTCCTGTGGGATCCATTTCCATGTGCCAAACTTTGAACAATTCTCTCAATTTCAAAGGTTGACAGATTTGAATATACATGTGTTGATTTATTTTTCAGCTTTCTTCAAAAGTCAAATGTTGATAAGCTATGAAGAAGAAAAAAATGTTTTTCTTTTGTAGCATATTTGGAGGCTACTGCATTTGTATTCTATAAAAGGGAGGGTCATTCTTCATTGTAAAATGCACCAAAAACAAAGGAGAGAAAATAAGAGTAGGACATCACAGAGGAAAATAATATATGAGGAAAAATAAAGAGTATGAGCGATATATATTGTAGTGAGGTGGGAAAATCAAAAGAGGATTATTTCTTTTAAGTGTGTAGTGTAAAATTCCTTTCAATAGTGATATTAGTTGCTCCTTTCGGGACATGGTTTTTGTCACGCCTCGAGCCTACACCCCAGACGTGGCTGGCACTCGAAGACCATTGATGGCCCCAAGCGAACCCTTGGCTTGACTTACTTAACTCAGCGGAAGACAATATTCATACTTATAATGATCAATAACACTTAACTGAATAATAAAATAACTGAGAATGTTTAAAGGTTAAACATTCAACTTGGCCAAAAGTGGCAACCCAAGTCTTAAGAATAAGAAATGATAATGAAAAGACTCAAAGGACTAACATCTGACTATCTATGAAGCCTCTAAAACAACTGAGATGGATGTTGGGACAACCCCACAACATCCTAATGAACTAACTAGAAAGCAATGAAAATAGATCCTCCGGAATGCAATGAGGATCACCGACTAACTCTGAACTGCTCACTGGATCAATGATGCGATGGAATGCCGATCCTAGTTACCTATGTCGGCATCATAAGACGATGCATGCCAACTGGCATCAATACATTGAATGTACGAGTATGCAAGTTGGAATGCTAAAACAACATAGGCTTGAAAGGGGAAATCTGAAAGAAACACTTACCTGGCTCTTTTCAATTCATGAATACTTAACTGAACTCATTTCAATATAAAGCAATTTAAAACAAATACAATATAAATAAAAGTTGTTTAAAAACATGATGTCAACTTTGTGTGTGTACGAGGATACAACATAACTCTGAAATGTATGTAAAAATACAATAACTTCTGTGGGAGTTTCTCTAATCGACAACCATCACATAAGAGCTATAGTGATGATACAACGATCTACCTCACACTTCCAGCGCATCTTATACCCGGCCAAATGTATGGGACCTGAACTACTAAGTGGATCCACTAGTCTATTGTGAAAAGGGTTCATCCAAAACGTATGACCTTTTTCTACCTATGGTGGCTACATGGTTTTATGGAGACGTGAGTTATCTAAACTCATACTCGCCCCCAATTCAGTGCTCAATACTACTCCCAAAATATGATACTAGCTCTTTATGTTTAAAAAAAACATAATTCTTCTGTGATTTGAGATTAGTGCTCAAAATCTTAGCTCAAAGGCTATCTTAGAAATCTCAATTTCCTTTTTTGTTTAAATGTGAAAACATTTACTCTTTTGGGAATACATAGTCCCGATATACTCTTTTGAAGAAAATACACTTCAAACTTTACTCTTTGCTTAACTTGAACTTTAAGTCTTAAAGAAAAGTTAAAACGTTTGTGAAAGACTTTTGAAAACTTTATAAACTTTGCTTTGACTTGCTTCTTAACTTCTAGACTTGACTCTTAACTTCTCTTGACTTTGATCCTAACTTTCCTTGAATTGGATTATGGATTCAAGGTTCATGATCTCATGTTCATGACTGATTTCATGATGTTTATATGTACCTTAGAGTGTTGGAATCAACTAGAAAACATAGGTACATTGCTAAGGAACAAGTATGAAAAGATGGGGGAAGAATGGAAAGAACTGGCGTCCCTGGCGTTCTGAGAGGCGCAGGGTGCCAGCCCTCAATATTCAGAGAACAAGTTGGGGCTCTCTGGCTAGCACGTACAAAGCCCCACATTCAGGGACTGCTTTGGGGCGCGCTGGCTAGCGCGACGCCCCACCCCTTTCCTAGGTGTTTAACGACTTTTCTTCTCTGTTTTTCAACTCTAAACCCTCTAAACTTCAATGGTTCTTTCCCCAAACACTTAGGATCATTTATACCCTCAATACATTATAGATTCAAACTGAAATTTCACCCGGAAACTGAATCAAATCACAAGAAACTTCAACAAAATAACCCACAAAAATTAAAACGAATTTCATCAAGAACTCAAAGGATTTACTTTCAAATCACACAAATTTCGTTGAATTGAATCATGATTGGCGCGTGGGTGAACTAATCCAACACTATGTGATCTCACATACCTTGTAGGGATAACCCCCAACAAAATCCACAAGCTATCCTTGACGAAATCGACAAATCTTGCTTCCTCTTCTCCTTTCTCTTCTTTTATCTTTTCTCCAAGCCCTAACGTGAACTCTAACTTTTCTGAACTGACCAAAATCTGGTTTTACCCCAATTAATCTCCTAAAATGAATTAGAATAATTAGGTAAGGAAAAGACTAATTTACCCTTCCAAAATTCGGATTAGACTTTCCTTAATCCAACAGCTCAACTTCCAAAGGGCATAACTTACTCATACAAACTCGGAATCGCGCAAACTCGGTGGCGTTGGAAAGATCATTCCAAGAGATTTCCAACCATATCTGGAAGTAAACCTAACTCATCTTGAGCTAGGATTTGTGGCCATTTGAAGTTGACTAAAACTCAATTTTTCCTAACTTAAAACAAATTTCCAGATTTTCATTCTTCCCAAAAATGACTATTTCCAATTATTAGCTTATTTCTAGTTATTTCAAATTGCGAGATGTTACAATATCTCCCCCTTGGGAACATTCGTCCTCGAATGAGATTATTCTTACTAGGCTTAGGCGGTAACATCAAGTTCAAACACCCAACAAGCAAATGCAAACAAATAACATGCTTACTCGTAATTTAAAGAGTACTAAGAAGAGAATTAGTACCTTGGTCTGCATTTTCTCTGGACTCAAAGAGATGTGGATATCTTTTCTTCATATTCTCTTCAGCTTCCCAAGTAGCTTCCTCAACAAATTGGTTCTTCCAAAGGACTTTGACTGATGGTACTTCCTTAGTCCTCAACTTGCGAACTTGGCGATCTAGAATCTGAATAGGAATCTCTTCATAAGATAGGCGATCATTGATCCCAATATCTTCAATTGGTATGATCAATGAAGGATCGCCCATGCATTTTTTCAACATAGAGATGTGAAACACCGGATGAACCGCGGCTAACTCTTGTGGTAGCTCCAACTCATAAGCTACATTATCGATCCTCTTGGATATTCGATAAGGTCCAATATACCGGGGACTAAGTTTCCCCTTCTTACCAAACCTCATAACACCCTTCATGGATGAAAATTTTAGATATACCCAATCATCCACTTCAAACTCTAATGCCCTTCTCCTAACATCAGTGTAGGATTTCTGACGACTCTATGCCATTTTCAATCTCTCTTGAATCACTTTCATCTTCTCCATAGCTTGATGGACTAAATCTGGCCCTATCAACCCTGCTTCACCAACTTCAAACCATCCAATAGGAGATCTGCATCTTCTCCCATAAAGAGCTTCATATGGAGCCATCTGGATGCTAGAGTGGTAACTATTGTTGTATGCAAATTCAATAAGGGGTAGGTGATCATCCCAATTACCTTTGAAGTCGATCACACAGGCCCTCAACATATCTTTTAATGTTTGAATAGTGCGCTCTGCTTTCCCATCTGTCTGAGGATGAAAAGCAGTACTTAAGTTCACCTTTGAACCCAAACCTTTCTGAAAAGATTTCCAGAATTGTGCAGTAAATTGTGCACCTCTATCTGAAATAATGGAGACTGGGACTCCATGAAGTCTTACCACCTCCTGAATATATAACTTGGCATAATCCTCTGCTGAATGGGTAGTCTTTACCGGCAAAAAGTGGGCTGATTTTGTCATTCTGTCGACAATCACCCAAATAGAATCATGCTGCCTGTGAGACCTTGGTAAACCTGTGATGAAATCCATATTAATCATCTCCCACTTCCATTCTGGAAGTTCTATATTATGTGCCAAACCATCGGGCCTTTGGTGCTCAACTTTTACTTGTTGGCAATTTAGACACTTAGCAACAAATTATGCAATGTCCTTCTTCATGCTATTCCACCAATAAATTTCTCTCAAGTCACGATACATTTTTGTGGAACCCGGATGAATGGAATATTTGGAGCTATGATCTTCCTCCATAATCCTCTCTTGGAGTCCATCCACCATAGGTACACACAATCTACCTTGATATCTCAATACACCATCTCCCCCTTATTCAAAAGCTAATACTTTTTGCTTTTGAACATTTGCCTTCAACTCAAGCAAAATGGGATCTTTGTCTTGTTTTTCTTTAACTTCTGACACTAGTGATGATTCAGCCCCATTCGTCACCATTATTCCTCCTTCCGTGGAATCCATAAGTCGGACTCCTAAGCGTGCAAGCCTATTCACATCTTTTGCTAACTCTCTTTTTTCTTCCTCAACATGGGCGGTACTACCCATAGACAACCTGCTCAAGGCATTAGCAACAACATTAGTCTTACCTGGGTGATAAAGAATACTCATGGCATAATCTTTGAGTAACTCTAACCACCTTCTTTGTCTGAGATTAAGCTCTTTTTGAGTGAACACAATTTGACGGCTCTTATGATCAGTGAATACATCAACATGAACACCATACAAATAATGGCGCCATATCTTCAAAGAGATACCACATCAGCCAACTCTAAGTCATAGGTTGGGTAGTCCTTCTCATGAACTTTTAACTGTCTGGAGGCATAAGTTATAACCTTGTCATTCTGCATTAATACACAACCTAAACCAGCTCTAGATGCATCACAATACACCACAAAATTTTGTGTACCTTCCGGAAAAGTCAAAACTGGGCAGTAGTCAACCTCTTCTCCAATTCCTGAAAGCTTTTTCTCACAAGCTTCAGACCATTGAAATTTCACTATTTTTTCTGAGTCAACTTCGTCAAACGGGACAAAATGGATGAAAAACCCTCTATAAACCTTCTATAATAGCCAGCCAAACCCAAGAAACTCCTAATATCAGTTGGAGATGTGGGTCTAGGCCAATTCTGCACTGCCTCAATTTTCTGAGTATCAACTTTAATTCCCTCTCCAGACACAATATGGCCTAAGAATGCCACAAACTCAAGCCAAAATTTACACTTAGAGAATTTAGCATATAACTCCTTATCTTTCAAAGTCTGAAGAACTATTCTGAGATGACTAGCATGATCTTCTTCATTCCTTGAATAGATTAGTATGTCATCAATGAAGACGATAACAAACATATCTAAATAAGGTTTGAAGACTCTATTCATAAGATCCATGAACGCTGCTGGTGCATTAGTCAAACCAAAGGACATGACCAGAAACTTATAGTGACCATAACGGGTCCTGAATGTTGTCTTTGGAATATCACATTCCTTTACTTTCAACTGATGGTAGCCAGATCTGAGGTCTATTTTGGAAAACCAAGAAGCACCCTGAAGTTGATCGAAAAGATCATCAATTCTCGGAAGAGGATACGTGTTCTTGATGATAACCTTGTTCAATTGATGGTAATCTATACACATCCTAAGGGAACCATCTTTATTTTTAACAAGTAAGTCTGGAGAACCCCATGGTGAGACATTTGGTCGTTTAAAGCCCTTATCTAAAAGATCCTTTAACTGCTCTTTCAACTCTGTGGTGCCATTCTATATGACAGAATAGAGATAGGATGAGTATCTGAAAGAAGGTCTATACCGAAGTCTATTTCTCTCAGGAGGGACTCCGGGAAGATCATCAGGAAAGACTTCTGGAAACTCTCTTACTACTGAAACTGACTGCATATGAGGTATCTCAACACTAGAGCCATTAACTCGAACTAAGTGATAGACACACCCCTTAGAAACTAACTTCCTTGCCTTAAGGTACGAAATGAAATGACCCTTAGGCACAGCTGAACTATTTTTCCACTCTAAGACTGGCTCATTTGGAAACTGAAACTTGGCTACTTGAGTTCTACAATCAACTGAGGCATAACAGGCATGAAGCCAGTCCATACCAAGAATGACATCAAAATATACCATGTCCAACTCAATTAAATCAGTCATGGTACTCTTGTGATTGACGAAAATGGGACAATCACGATAGACTCTCTCTGCTAGAATAGATTCACCAATAGGCGTAGAGACACTGAATGGTTCACTAAGTTACTAAGGAATAACATCAAAGTTCATAGCAACATATGGAGTAACAAAAGATAAACTCGCTCCTGGATCTAGCAAGGCATAAACAGTAAAGTCAAAGACTTGAATCATACCAGTGACAACATTTGGTGAATCCTCTTACTCTTGGTGACCGTTGATAGCATATAAGTGGCTAGTTCTTCCGTCAGTACCGGAAGTAGCCCTTCTAGGTGCAGTTCTGTCTGGTGGAGCAACTGAAGAAGACTGGGCTCTATTGCCCCCATTACTATTTCCCTGCTTGTTCTTTGGACAATCTCGCATGAAATGCCCAGTTTGACCACACTTGAAACAACCAGTGGAGCTCTCACAACAAATACCTTAGTGGTTCCTACCACACTTGGCACAGGCACAAGGCTTACTACCCCCTTGCGCCACACTACCATGTGAATAGGCAGGTTTAGCTCTAAAGTTCTGATTAATGTACTCACATTTGTTCTTAGGTGAAGGTGCACTAGCAGATGATGGAGCAGGTCCCTTGTGTTTCTATTGGAGCGATGACCGGTTGACATTACTCTTCTGCTGCCCAGACTCATTCCCTGTCTTAGCCCTCTTGTTCTTGAACTCCTCTCTAACTCTCACTTCTCTTCCTCTACCTGCTGCACATAGACCATCAACCTCGAAATGTCCATGTCCCCAATAAGCATTGCTGCCCAGCCCTCTTTTCTTGATAGACGGGACAACCCAGCAACAAACAGACTCATCCTACTTCTCATGTCCGCAACCATATCTGGCGCAAAACGGGATAGTTGGGTGAACTTCAACCCATATTCATGAACGCTTAGAGAATCTTGCTTAAGTGTGAGGAACTCACGTAACTTAGCCTCTTTCAGTTCTCGGGGAAAGAAACACCCCAAGAAGGCCTCTTCAAAACATGCCCAACTTGCAGGTGGTGCATCCTCAACTCTACCCCTTTTCCACTGATCAAACCAAGTCCTAGCAACATTTTTCATCTAATATGCAGCTAGCTCAACTCTCACAGTATCAGTAATAAGAATCACATCGAACACCTTTTTCAGTTCCTCAATGAAGTTCTCTGAATCCTCTGTAGTGCTCGAACCAGTGAAACTTGGGGGATTCATCCTCAAGAACTCACGAATCCTTGAAGTGTCAGCCTCTTCTTGTCGGGCTCCTTTCTGTTGCCCAGCTTGGTTGGTCACAACTTGACTGAGAATCCTTATAGCTTCTCTGAACTCAGCATTAGTAACTTCTCTTTGCGGTTGCACTTCAGGTGCATTGGGTAGCTCTTGTTCCTCAACATTCCTCTTAGTTGGACGACCTCTGACTGCTCTTGGTGGAGGCATTATTATTTGAAACATGTGCATGCACAAATTAGAAGGAAACTTTTTAGAAATAAACTCTAACGCACGAAATGATTGTGAAAGAAGTGAGAAATTTCCTATATGTTGCAGCCTCCTAATTATAGATATGGTGTGCTTCACACCGATAAATAGGATTCTACAGACACGGCTTCATAGACTCCCTAGGACTCTTGAACTCTGGGATCTCATACCAAGTTTTTCACGCCCCGAGCCTACACCCAAGACGTGGCTGGCACTCAAAGACCATTGCTGGCCCCAAGCGAACCCTTGGCCTAGCTTACTTAACTCAGCGGAAGACAATATTCATACTTATAATGATCAATAACACTTAACTGAACTGAATAATAACATAATTAAGAATGTTTAAAGGTTAAACATTCAACTTGGCCAAAACTGGCAACCTAAGTCTTAACAATAAGAAATGATAATGAAAAGACTCAAAGGACTAACATCTGACTATGTATGAAGCCTCTAAAACAACTGAGATGGATGTTGGGACAACCCCACAACATCCTAATGACCTAACTAGAAAGCAATGAAAATAGATCCTCTGGAATGTAGAAGGCTCACCGACTGACTCTGAACTGCTCACTGGATCAATAGTGTGCTGGAATGCCGATCCTAGTTACATGTGTCTGCATCATAAGACGATGCAGGCCAACTGGCATCAGTACATTGAATGTACGAGTATGCAAGTTGGAATGCTAAAAACAACATAGGCTTGAAAGGGGAAATCTGAAAGAAACACTTATCTGTCTCTTCTCAACTCATGAATGCTTAACTGAACTCATTTCAATATAAAGCAATTTAAAACAAGTACAATATAAAGAAAAGTTGTTTAAAAACATGATGTCAACTCTGTGTGTATATGAGGATACAACATAACTCTGAAATACATGTAAAAATACAATAACTTCTGTGGGAGTTTCTCTAACCGACAACCATCACATAAGAGCTATAGTGATGATACAACGATCTACCTCACACTGCCAGCGCATCCTATACCCAGCCAGAGGTATGAGACCTGAACTACTAAGGGGATCCACTAGTCTATTGTGAAAAGGGTTCATCTAAAAAGTATAACACTTTTCTACCCATGGTGGCTACATGGTTTTATGGAGACGTGAGTTATCTAAACTCATACTCGCCCCCAATTCGATGCTCAATACTACTCCCAAAATATGATACTAGCTCTTTATGTTTAAAAACATACTTCTTTTGTGATTTGAAATTAGAGCTAAAAAACTTAGCTCAAAGGCTATCTTAGAAATCTCAGTTTCCTTTCTTGTTTAAATATGAAAACATTTACTCTATGGGAATACATAGTCCCGATATACTCTTTTGAAGAAAATGGACTTCAAACTTTACTCTTTGCTTAACTTGAACTTTAAGTCTTAAAACAAAGTTAAAATGTTTGTGAAAGACTTTTGAAAACTTTATAAAGTTTTCTTTGACTTGGTTCTTAACTTCTAGACTTGACTCTTAATTTCTCTTAACTTTGATCCTAACTTTCCTTCAATTGGATTATGGATTCAAGGTTCATGATCTCATGTTTATGGCTGATTTCATGATGTTTAGATGTACCTTAGAGTGTTGGAATCAACTAGAAAACATAGGTACATTGCTAAGGAACAAGTATGAAAAGATGGGGGAAGAATGGGAAGAACTGGCGTCCCTGGCGCTCTGAGAGGCGCGGGGTGCCATCCCTCAACATTCAGAGAACAAGTTGGGGCTCTCTGGCTGGCGCGTCGCCCCAGAGCCCCACATTCAGGGACTGCTTTGGGGTGCGCTGGCTGGCGCAACGCCTCACCCCCATCCCAAGGTGTTTGACGACTTTTCTTTTATGATTTCAACTTTAAACCCTCTAAACTTCAATGGATCTTTCTCCAAACACTTAGGATCAGTTATACCCTCAATACATGATATATTCAATTCGAAATTACACCCGGAAACATGAATCAAATCGCAAGAAACTTCAACAAAACAACCCACAAGAATTCAAACGAATTTCATCAAGAACTCAAAGGATTTACTTTCAAATCACACATATTTCGCTGAATTGAATCATGATTGGCGCGTGGGTGAACTAACCCAACGCTATGTGATCTCACATACCTTGTAGGGATCACCCCCGACGAAATCCACAAGTTATCCTTGACGAAATCGACGAATCTTGCTTCCTCTTCTCCTTTCTCTTCTTTTCTCTTTTCTCCAAGCCCTAGTGTGAACTCTAACTTTTCTAAACTGATCAAAATATGGTTTTACCCCAATTAATCTCCTAAAACGAATTAGAATAATTAGGTAAGGAAAAGACTAATTTACCCTTCCAAAATCCGGATTAGACTTTCCTTACTCCAACAGCCCAACATCCAAAGGGAATAACTTACTCATACAAACTCGGAATCATGCAAAATCGGCGGCGTTGGAAATATCATTCCATGAGCTTTCCCACCATTTCTGGAAGTACACCTAACTCATCATGAGTTAAGAGTTATGGTCATTTGAAGTTGACCAAAATTTAACTTTTCCTAACTTAAACAAATATCCAGATTTTCGTTCTTTCCAAAAATGACCATTTCCAATTATTAGCTTCTTCCTAGTTATTTCGAATTGTGAGATGTTACAGTTTTTCCCTTATTCAAGTGGGTTTCCACTTAAAATCTTGGTGTCATTATTGCTCTTTTTAATCCTATTGATTAACCGTATCGTTGTGTTCTGCTTTTATTGTTTTTTTACTACCGCAAATATTATTTTTGTTACGGGTTTATTCCCAACAATTGGTATCAGAGCACATGTTCTGCTCATTTACAGAAATAATTTTTGCAGCTTATCGTACTATACTCGGTGAAAAAAAATGTCTGGAGTGAAGTACGAGGTAGCAAAATTCAATGGTGATAGCGGTTTCTCAACGTGGCAGAGATGGATGAGAGACTTGCTCATCTAATAGGGTTTGCACATGGTACTAGGCGGCAAATCCAAAAATCCCAAATCCATGAAACTTGGGAATTGGGAACAAATAGATGAAAAGGTTGCTAGTGCAATCAGGTTGCACTTAACTGATGATGTGGTTAATAACATCATCGATGAAGAGACTGCACGTGGCATTTCGACAAAGTTAGAAAAGCTATACATGTCCAAAACACTGACAAATAAATTGTACCTAAAGAAGAAGTTATACGCCCTACATATGGGTGAAGGTACAAATTTTTTGTCCCATTTAAATGTGCTTAATGGACTAATCACACAGCTAGCAAACCTCGGAGTAAAGATCGAGGAGGAAGATAAAGCCATAGTGCTACTAAACTTGTTGCCATCTTCCTACGATAATTTGGCAACAACCATTTTACATGGTAAGGACGCTATTGAGTTGAATGATGTCACATCAGCCCTTTTGCTTAATGAGAAGATGAGAAGAAAGCCTGAAAATCACGAACAGGCTCTCATCACAGAAAGTAGAGGCAGAAGTTCCCAAAGGAGCTCTAGTAACTATGGTAGATCCAGAGCTCGTGGAAGTCCAAGATTCGATCAAAATCAATGGCCAGAAATTGCTACAATTGCGATCAACCAGGTCACTTCAAAAGAGATTGTCCAAATCTAAAAAGGGCCAAAGGAGAAAGCAACGGCCAAAAGAATGATGACAACACAGCTGCCATGGTGCAAAATAATGACAATGTTGTTCTCCTCATAAATGAGGAAGAGGAATGCATGCACTTGGCAGGTGTAGAATCGGAATGGGTGGTCGACACAACAACATCTTACCATGCCACACCGATAAGAGATCTTTTTTGTAGATATGTAGCAGGTGATTTTGGCAATGTGAAAATGGGTAACACAAGTTACTCAAAGATTAAGGGGATCGGAGACGTTTGCATAAATACAAATGTCGGATGCACATTAGTTTTGAAAGATGTGCGCCACGTCCCTAATTTGCGGATGAACTTAATCTCGGGAGTTGCTTTGGACCAAGATGGATACGAGAATTACTTTGCAAATAAAAAATGGAGACTCACCAAAGGGGCATTGGTGATTGCAAAAGGAGTTGCTCATGGCACGTTGTACAGGACAAATGCAGAAATATGCCAAGGTGAATTGAATACGGCTCACTAAGAGATTTCTACAGATTTGTGTCATAAAAGAATGGGTCATATGAGCGAGAAAGGATTGCAAATTCTTTCCAAAAATTCACTAATCTCTTTTGCCAAAGGTACAACGATAAAACCTTGTAACTACTGTTTATTTGGTAAGCAACATAGAGTCTCATTTCAGATATCATCTCAAAGAAAGTTGAATATACTTGATTTGGTATATTCTGATGTTTGTGGCCCAATGGAGATAGAATCGATAGGCGGTAATAAATACTTTGTTACTTTTATTGATGATGTTTCACGAAAATTGTGGGTTTATATCTTGAAATCCAAAGATCAGGTGTTTCAAGCTCTGGTAGAAAGAGAGACGGGTCGAAAGCTAAAACGTCTCTGAACTGACAATGGAGGTGAGTACACTTCAAGAGAATTTGAAGAGTATTGTTCGTACCATGGAATCAGACATGAAAAGACAGCTCCTGGAACCCCACAACACAATGGTATAGCTGAGAGAATGAATCGCACCATTGTTGAGAAGGTGAGAAACATGCTCAGAATGGCTAAATTACCTAAGTCATTTTGGGGTAAAGCAGTTCGGACAGCATGTTATCTTATCAATCGTAGTCCATCAATTCCATTGGAGTTTGACATTCCGGAGAGAGTTTGGACCAACAAAGACGTGTCCTACTAGCATCTAAAGGTGTTTGGTTGCAAAGCTTTTGCACATGTACCGAAGGAGCAGAGAACCAAGATGGATGATAAATCAGTTCCCTGGATATTCATCGGATATGGAGATGAAGAGTTCGGGTATAGACTGTGGGATCCTGTAAAGAAGAAGGTCATTAGAAGTAGAGATGTAATCTTCCGAGAAAGTGAAGTTGGAATTGCTGATGATCTATTCGAGAAGGCCAAGAAAAATAATGGTTTAGTCCCTAATCTTGTTACCATTCCTTTTACTTCTAACCATCCCATAAGTACAAAAATTACGATCGATGAAGTTGCAGAACATGAAGAGCAACCTAATGAGATTGTTGAGCAGGGGGAGCAACTTGGTGATAATACCAAACAAGTGGAGTACTCGAAAGAAGAAGAACAATCTCAACCTCTGAGAAGATCAGAAAGACAAAAGGTAGAGTCATCCAAGTACCCTTCCTCAGAATATGTCCTCATCAATGATGAAGGGGAGCCAGAAAGTCTTAAAGAGGTGTTGTCTCATTCAGAAAAGAGCCAATGGATGAAAGCCATGCAAGAAGAGATGGAATCTCTACAGAAAAATGGCACATACCAGCTACTTGAACTACTAAAAGGTAAAAGACCGCTTAAGTGCAAGTGGGTCTTTAAACTCAAGAAAGATGGAAATGGTAAGTTGGTCAGGTACAAAGCTCGATTGGTTGTAAAAGGCTTTGAACAAAAGAAAGGTATTGATTTTGATGAAATCTTTTCACCTGCTGTCAAAATGACTTCTATTCGAACTATTTTGAGCCTAGCAGCCAGCCTAGATCTTGAAGTGGAACTATTGGATGTAAAAACTGCATTTATTCACGGAGATTTGGAAGAGGAGATTTATATGGAGCAACCAGAGGGATTTGAAGTATCTGGAAAGAAACACATGATGTGCAAATTGAATAAGAATCTTTATGGGTTGAAACAGGCACCAAGGCAATGGTACAAAAAGTTTGACTCTTTCATGAAAAGTCCAACGTACACAAAGACCTTTTTTGATCAATGTGTATACTTCAAAAGATTTTCTAACAACAATTTTATTATTTTATTGTTGTATGTGGATGACATGTTAATTGTAGGACAAGACAAAGAGTTGATTGCAAGGTTGAAGAGAGATTTGTCCAAGTCATTTGACATGAAGGACTTGGGCCCAGCACAACAAATTCTAGGGATGAAAATTGTTCGAGAACGAACAAAAAGAAAGTTGTGGCTATCTCAAAAGAAGTACATTGAACTTGTACTAGAACGCTTCAACATGAAGAGTGTTAAACCTGTTAGCATGCCACTTGCGAGTCATCTGAAGTTGAGCAAACATATGTGTCCTACAACAAAATAGGAGAAGGAATGAATGATCAAAGTTCCTTATTCTTCAGCAGTGGGAAGTTTAACGTATGCAATAGTGTGTACAAGACCTGATATTGCTCATGCAGTTGGTGTTGTTAGCAGATTCCTTGAAAATCCTGGATAAGAACACTGGGAGGCAGTTAAGTGGATACTCAGGTACCTAAGAGGTACCACAAGAGACTGCTTGTGTTTTGAAGGATCTGATCCAATCTTGAAGGACTATACAGATACTGATATGGTAGGTGACCTCGATAACAGAAAATCCACTACTGGATATTTGTTTACATTTTTAGGGGGAGCTATATCATGGCACTCAAAGTTGCAAAAGTGTGTCGCACTCTCTACAACTGAGGCAAAGTATATTGCAGCTACTGAAGCTGGCAAAGAGATGGTATGGCTGCAACGATTTCTTCAAGAACTTGGATTGTATCAGAAGGAGTATGTCGTCTATTGTGACAGTCAAAGTGCAATAGACTTGAGCAAGAACACCATGTATCATGTAAGGATGAAACATATCAACGTGAGATATCACTGGATTCGGGAAAAGATAGAGGATGCATCTATGCAGGTCATGAAGATCCCTACTAGTGAAAACCCTTCGAATATGCTGACCAAGGTGGTATCAAGAGACAAGTTTGAGCTATGCAAAGAACTTTTCAGCATGCACTCAAGCTAGAAACTTAGAGCTACCTCATTCAGGTGAATGGGTCTGGAGAGGGAGATTGTGAGGTCCATCTCCATGTGTCAAACTTTGAACAATTCTCTCAATTTCAAAGGTTGGCAGATTTGGATATACATGTGCTGATTTATTTTTCAGCTTTCCTCAAAAGTCAAATGTTGGTAAGCTGTGAAGAAGAATTTTTTTTCTTCTGTAGTATATTTGGAGGCTACTGCATTTGTTCTCTATAAAAGGGAGGGTCATTCTTCATTGTAAAATGCACCAAAAACAAAGGAGAGAAAAGAAGAGTGAGGCATCACAGAGGAAAATAGTCTATAAGGAAAAATAGAGAGTGTGAGCGATATTGTAGTGAGGTGGAAAAATCAAATGAGGGTTATTTCTTTTGAGTGTGTAGTTAAAAATCCTTTCTATAGTGATATCAGTTGCTCCTCTCGAGCCGTGGTTTTTCCCTTATTCAGGAGGGTTTTCACGTAAAATCTTGGTCATTATTGCTCTTTTTATTCCTGTTGATTAACCGTATTGTTGTGTTCCGCTTTTATGATTTTTATTACCGCAAATATTATTTTTGTTGCGGGTTTATTCCCAACAGGTCCGTGGACTGCCCACATGGAATGTTCCTATAAATTTTTTATTTGAGTTATTTCAGTATATTCGTATTCTTTCTAAGCATATACCTCAACGTTTTAGCACTTTATTTGGGACTATATCATAGTATTACTTCAGAATACTCTCATATTTTTCTTTCCAAGCTTAGAGTAAGAATCAAGAAGAACGAACCTAGGGTTTCAAGTTTTTCAATCAAGCTTTCTTCAAGAACTCTTGTTCGCTCAGGTATGTAAGACTATCATGGTGAGAGATTAAGTTCTTCGTCAAGTCCTACATATATAAATTCAATTAGTAAGATCAAAGTAAGAGATTTACCCCATAATTCTTGATTTTCGAATTTTACTCTATATTCTTTATTTGTTGAATTCTTGATTTTATTATAGAGATTCCATCACTTCATATTATTGATGATCATTGATTGTTGTTCATGCTTAATTACTACATGATCCCTATTTTACTAAGAGCTATTTGAAAATCTTGACAAACTATTTTCTATGCATGTTTTTCATGAGTAAAATAAATTTCATGTCTTAAAGTAGTATTTCAAAAAGAGTTCCAGAAAGTCTGAATTGATTCAAGTGCATTATTTTCATAAAGAAAAGCATAATCAATTTTAAAGAAAGAATATCTTAGTTTTAAGAAAGTACAATCAGTTTTTCACAAAAGAATAATCTTTTAACGCAAGTTCAGTACGATTATAAAGAGACATTTTTGAATATCAACTCAACACGGATATTATCACTCTTCTCCTAAAGTGAGACATCTTTTCTAAATGGAATATCATATGATATTTGAGCACTATTGCATTGTTTTGGAAGTAATACACCTAGTTGAGTAAGAGTTCAAATAATTCAAATTTAATAATTGCTCCGCCTGCGTAGAATAGGATCGTGTTGTGGTTCGGGCGACTCCTCATAAAGCCTCTGATAAGGGCTCAGATATTGAATCCATTAGTTAAGTTTGGTCTATACTTTGGCAAGGTATAGGATGATTTTGACAACGTGAGCAAGCCTTTGTATCATCAATTGCTCAAAGTGATAGTTATTCGTTAGAGAAACTCCCCAAGAAAAATAAATTATGTTATTTTCAGCATTTTCTATTATTGCATACAAATTCAGTTGTAAAGCTTGATTGTTAAGGTACATACGCACGCTTTACTTTTCAATTAGCTATTTTATAGTCTACTTTCAGATTTATTCTTTTAGTTTAGTATTTTTAGTTTAGCATGTTGTTTCATTTAGTTATTTTGCATACCGTACATTTCATGTATTGACGTCATTTGGTGCTGCATCTTTAAATAATACAAATTCAGATATTCAGGATCCGCAACAAATGTTTCACTAGGATCTTTTTCCATAAGCATTTGGTGAGCCTTGTTTTCGGAGGGCCCCAGTTTATAATTTATCTTATTCAATATTTAATAGACATTTCTAGTAAAGTATTTATGTAGCTGTGAGTCTTATTTCGACATCTATCTTTAATTCATTAAGGCTTTACAGATGAGTTAGACGAGTCAGTCAAATTATCATTTGCAGTTATTTTCAAATACTTATATTTTTATCATTCAAACTCCTTCACACGCTTTTATATTAAGTTGTTGAGATAGTTTATCTTTTCTAAATCATTGTGGTGTCATCTATTCACTACAAGAAATATGATTATTAAGGACGAATTATTTTATCACTTAAAAATAATATTTCGTCATAAAAAAATATTATGACAAAAAAATAATCTTTCGTCTCTAAACGGTCACTAATAGTATATAAAGACAATTTAACATTTCATTACTAAAACTCTTATATTAATTACAAAAATAATATTGGTCACCAAATGCATAATATTTACGACGAACTTATTTGTCTTAAAAATGTAAATATTTTGTAGCTAAAAATATCACTTTGTCACTAAAAGAGTGTTTAATACTAACAAATTTTATTTGTCACTAATTATAAATTTAATTAGTGAAGATCTTGATCGTCTTTAAAGTTATGCATAATTTGTAGTATATAGAATAAGATTGAGAAAATGGTCAAATGAGCCTTTAACCTATTACCGAATTTCCAACTACACACTTACTTTATGGGGGTCCTATTAAAGTATTTGAGAGGAGGTATATATTGGTCTTGGTGGATTCTGAAGAAATCTATGGTGGTAATTAGAGGAATGGCAGCCGTCCGCGTCATTTTTGTAAGAGAAACGGTTCAATCAAGAGGAATGACCTAAAATAAATTGTTGGTCAAATTTTTTTCCGATGAGGATATTTTGAGAATTTTTAGAGATTCTCAACATTATTAAGTTGTTTGAATGAATTTGGATTCAATCTTAGCTATTATCCTTTTTTTTTTGTTATAATACTATAAAGTTTTAAAAAAATTAAAATAAAATAATACGTAAATTAAGAAAAGAAAATTTTGTTATTTGTTACTTTTTTTTTGGAGGGTCTAAAACTTTAATTGTTACTTTTTCTCTTTTATTAATCATACAAAAATATCGTTGTTACTTTTATTTCTAATTTTGTAAAATAATACATAAAGTAATGTATAAAATATAATATATAAATAAGAATATAAAACATAAATAAAATAAAAAATTTATTATGTAAAAATAAAATTCGTAAATAAAAATCAACTAAACTTATGAGATATGTTAATTAATTAAGGAAAAATTGTATAAAATAACAAACTATTAATTAAAATTAAATACTATAACCACGGTTTCATTTAATTCTAATTCGTAGCAAACACTTTGCCATTCTCCTCTCTCCCCAGATTTCTCGCTCGCCACTCTCCATTTCTCGCTCACCAGTCTCTCTCTCGCCTCTCTCACCTTATTCAAAAACAAATGTATAAATTATATTTCTGTTTGTATAAAGCGAGGAAAAACTGTATATACATATCTTTTCGTTTGCCTGTCTCCCCAGAGAATCTCGCTCGCCACTCTCCCGGATCTTGCTCGCCGCTCTCCCTCGCCTCTCTTATTTTATACAAACACAAATGTATAAATTGCGTTTTTGTTTGTATAAAGCGAGAGAAAAATATATTTACAAATATAAATACAAATTTTTTCGTCCTATCCACTTATAATTATACAAATATAGATCTCCCCCCGCTTAGTTCTCTTTAGCCTTTCTCTCTTTCTTGCTTTATACACACACATATTATACAAATAACAATGTATAATTTGTGTTGTATAAAGCGAGAGAGTGAGATTTGATATACAAATATTTTATTTCGATTCAATTGTGTACAAATTCAAATTTTGTGCAGTTATACAAACACAATCATTGATACATATACATAGTAGTTACATATATACAATTGAATTGAGAGGCTGCCAACGATTTATACAAATCTGATGCTTTATAGCAAGCATAAAATTTGCTATGGAGCGCAATTATACAAACTATAGCTATAGCATATAAATATGATTTTTATGTTTGCTAAACCTAAAATTTACTCATTAATTAATAAGGGATATATTGATAAATATGTACATATGTAAGGGATATTTTATCTTTTAAAAAATTAATATTTTATTTCTGCTTCTGCCTTTTTTTTAAAACGTAAACTTTTAGCTTTTTCCCAACACCATAAAAAGTATTTTTGCTTCCACTTAAAAGCAGTTTTCAGAATTTGTCAAACACTTAATTTCTCAAACTAAGCACTTCATGGCCTCCCAACAGCAATGTTAAACATGCTCTTAATAGATTTCTATTAAATACTTAAATTATTTAATTTGTTTGACATAATCAAGTCAAAATAGTATGTCAATTATACTCCATCTATATAGATAAATTTTAAAATATGAAAATTACATTCAAATAGCTAAATAATAAAATGAGAATAAAATTGTGTATCTATTGTGACAAAAATTATTTGTCGCAAAATTATAGGTTAAATAGAAACAATAATATAATCGTCGCTAATTATTTGAATTATTAGTGACAAAAAAAATAAGGTCACAATGAAATGTAAATTTTGTAGTTAATTTTTTGTTGATATTCTCATGTATATTAACAAAATATAGATTTATGTACACAAGCAAAATATAATTGATGTATACATACTAAAATTATCATATACATCAACTAAATTTACACGTCAATATTTATGAAGAAAAATTAATGTATACATATACTATATTAAAAAAAAATCCATAAATCATGTAATTGCAACTATAGTTGTTGTTAATATTTTATGTATACAAATAAATATAATTTATGTATATGTATTGCAGTTTCTAATTAAAATCTCTATTTTTTTATTTGACTAATTATTGCTAATAATCTCGTAATTAATACACGTTAATTGAGGATTGTAAATACATTTCATGCCTTAAAAATAGTCACATTCTTTTCAATGAGTTAATTAAAGGATTAAAAAAGTATATTTTTCCTTCCTTAAAAGTTAAAAGTGGATGTAACCTTTTTTTGATGGGTTGATTAAGAGTTTTTTTTTTTTTCATTTCTTAAAAGTAGTAACAGTTTTTTAACAGGCTAATTAGAGACTATATACTAATTAAATTAAGATTAAATTTTATGTATAGCATATATAAAATTTATAATTGTATGCTATGGCTATAGTTTATATAATTGCACTCCATAACAAAATTTTAGTTTGCTATGAAGCTGTCTTTCTGTATATCTCGGTATTCCTTCAATTTAATATACATTTTGATTTTTTTAAAATAAAATAAAAAGGCGGTAATTTCGGTTAGAAAAAATGGAAAAAAATCACTGAAGTCACGCACATTATGTTTCAATCAAATTTCCTTCATTCTATGTCTTCTTCAACAGTAAGAAATCCATTGTAACTCAGTTCAGAAAATCGATCAAGTTGTTGACGGTACAATACAAACAATAGAGATCATATTGATTTTAGAGATAACAACAGGAGGTGATTTTCTGATGAAAAAAATACTTTGATTTTTTTTTCTGGTCGAAATTGGTGTTCAGCGTGTATTCAAAATCAAATTTCCTTTTAAACTTTCATCAATTTCAATTGAATGTAGATTTAGAGGTGTATATTTTGTTCATAATAGAGTTTAACACTTATGATTTGTATAGTTAATTTGAATTCTAAGAAAATTTGTGATTTGCAAATTTTTTGGATGAAATTGTTGATTATTTTGAATTTTTGATCGGAGATTCGCTTTTTTCACAGTAATATTTTTGTTTGGATTTGTATATTTGGTGTCAAAACTATGAATGAAGATGAAATTGTATTAAAATTTGTTAAGAGTTTATATGTATAGGTGCTTTGATATGATTCACTAAGATATGTATAATTCATATATGAAATTGTTGACTATTTATTTCGAATTTGTATATTTATATCGTGCAGCTTCATCCTAATTTTGGATATATGATTCTATATATTTTTATATAATTTTGTAAATTGTATATTTGTATATAGATTTAATTTGTATATATAATCATTTATATAAGTGTATATTCAGAATATGTATATAAATGAAAAACTAAATTCGTTGTAAGTTATATACATTTACCTATTAGTGTTGTTGTGAGATGTATAAGTATATGAAAATGTTGACTGTTTATTCAAATTTGTAAGTTATATACATATACATATTAGTGTTGTTGTGAGTTGTATAAGTATATGAAACTGTTGACTATTTATTCGAATTTGTATATTTATATAGTGCAGGTTCGTCCTTATTTTGGATATTTGATTATGTATATTTATATATAATAGGTATATGTATATGTCAATTATTTTAGGTTTGTCAATTGTATATTTCTATAAAGCTTTAATTTGAGTATATAATCGTTTGTATAAGTATATAATGGGAATATGTATATAACTGAAAAACTGAATTCGCTATAATTTGAATAAGTATATGTTCTTTTTGTTGTTGAGATTCTCAATCATATAAATGTATATGTATATATAATTTAATTTTTTTATACAGAAATTCTAAAAATGGCTTCATTAGCTGTGTTGGTTATGCATTCTGCTAGATGGGACAGTGACAATTATTACGTTGATTATACAGTTAAGGGGGAGATTTTTAAAGAAAGTGCATTGTATAAGGAGTTGTATAATGTTAATGCAATGCAACTCGGGGTTGATATGAATGTAAACATAGCAAAAACCAACAAGCAAGAAATCACACTTTAATCTACTAAAAGAAACCCTACAGCAGCAGCCAAAACTCGAAATAAACGAAAATCAAAAGGTGCCCAGCACTCTTTGAACACTCTACAATGAAGCCACGACAATTCTCAACACGTGGGACTTCGAATCACCCAAAACCGAGCTAAAATGAGTGAGATATGGCCAAAACAAAAATACCAAAAAAAAGGATTCGAAAAGGCACTGCAGTCAGGTTTTTCGCGAAATTACCTCAAACGGGAACCCCAAACCACTATCCAAGCTCACCAACGCGTTGCCCTCGAAAAATCTCACAACTTTGCCTTTTGAATCGCCCAAATCGGTTGAGAGGTGAGAGAGTTAAGAGAGGTTGAAGTTTTGGGAATTGTTGCTGGTTTTCTGCATTTATTGCAGAAAATCTGCAATAATTTCAAAACCTTAAACTCCGACGGGGTGCTCCGATCTCGTTCGGAACCCCGTGCACGCAAACAAGATATGCAACCATACCAAATTTGATAATCCAGACTCAACGGCGCAGTCGAAATTTCCATCAGAGGTCATTTCGATAAAAAGTGGGTCCCACTTCCAAAGGCCATTTTAAGCCAAAACCCACAAAAGGGCTCGGAAAGATATCAAAAACCTCGGGACACAAAAGAAGGGTCAATCTAGACCAAACTCGACATTCCGGAGCTAACTGCACTGACGGAATTCTCATCCGAGCGCGTTTACTCAGAATGTTGACCAAAGTCAAACTTAAGCCAAAATTCAAAGGCTAAAACGCCTAATCACACCGACTCACACTGAAAATCTCGGGAGTCATGTCGACCGTGTTACTAGCTTAAAATGACCCTTTCGGAGCTGATGAAATCGTCAGAATTGGATTCCGATGTCATCTTCTTGAACTTTTGATCGAAAATGATCATTCAAGGTTCATAAGCTCCAAAACAGTGATTAAGCTAAAAATTGAGTATAAGGTTGAAGAAAGCAACACACCAATGTTGATTCACAACGACATGGGTGTTAGAGTGTATATCATGCTTAAAAAGGCTGCAAATGACTTCAACAAGTATCCAATTTGTATAAGCAAACTGGATAATAGTAACAATACCACTAAATTGTATGAAAGTTCAAATCAAGAGAAGGGTATAATTAGATCTATTTGTATAGATGGTATTGCTGAATTTGATACTAGGCAGATGACAATTGCTGAATTGGTAGAGCCGTTTTGTGTTTTGGGGTCAGGGAGCTGCGATGGAGTCATTTCAGATCCATGTAATAAGTATGTGGAGGTTGACCAAGTGTATAAGGACAAAGACACTTTAAAATCTATGATGGAAAAATATACAATTGAAAAGAGATTTCAATATAGGACAGTGAGGTCAAATGCAATCAGGTAAATAGTTTGTTTTAATTATTCGTATATTGATGTGTTATGCTCTATTTGTTGATGTAGTTATACGCTGGAATGTATTTCTGATGAATATGAGTGGTTAATGAAAGCATCAAATATCAACCAAGTCTGGAATGCTTAGGATCCGAGCATTTAATACAAATCATACTTGTCCTTTGAAGGATAAAGTATATTCACAAAAACATTCAACAAGCATGCTGATTGGTGGGATTGTTAAGCCTAAGCTTGTTGATCACAAGAGAAAATATACACCTTCTGATATTCGGAGTGATGTGAAAATATATCTGGGAGTTGATGTTAATTACTCGTTGCCTTGGAGGGCTAAAGAGAAGGCTTTGATTTCCTTGAGGGGCACCACTTCTGCATCTTACAACAAACTTCCTGCATACTTGTATATGATGCATATTACATATCCAGGCTCGCATATACGTCTGAAGAAAATCGACAAAAATGAGTTCTTATATCTTTTTGTTGCGTTGAATAGTTTCATACAAGGCTTTGATCATTGCAGGCCTGTAATCATTGTTGATGGAAGTCACCTAAGAGGACAGTATAATGGGACGTTTATGGCTGCAAGTACAATGGATGGAGCAGGTATGTTTTAGTGTGTTTTTGAATGTATATTTTTTATTTTATGTTAATTTGTATATAAATAAAAAATGTAGGACATATTTTTCCACTGACCTATGGTATATTGATTAAGAAAATGACGTCGGTTGGACTTGGTTCTTTGTACAACTAAGGGAGGCTTATGGGAAAAGGAGTAAGATGTGTGTTGTCTCTAATAGAAATGAGAGCATTATAAAGGCAGTGACAAGAGTGTATAATAATGTATCGCATTATGCTTGTATGTGGCATTTGTGGGGTAATGTTGAAAAGAAATTTAGAAAATCCTCCAAGGAGCTAAGTCCTGTATTTTATACAATGGCAAAGACATGCAATAAACTTAAGTTTGATAGGCTACTGGATACTGTAGAAAAGGTTGATATAGGTGTTAAAGAATATTTGGAGCTAGCTGGATATGATAAGCGGTCTAGGTGTACTCATCGGGGATGGGCTATGACGTCTAATATTGTAGAGAGTATAAATGTTGCACTAGTGTCTGCGAGGGATTATCAATTTTAAATTTTCTGAAAGAGGTTAGACTGATGTTTGGGAGATGGAATCATGACAACAAACATGAAGCAACATGCACATTTACTCCGTTGATTGAAAAATTTCAGAATATACTGATCGAAAATGAAGCAATGAGCACACGAATGGGGGTATGTTTTATGTATATCTAATATTGATTAATCAGTAATTAATTGTTTTAAAATTGTATAAAGTTATATACACAGTTAGAATTAATACATATACAATTGCATAAACTTATACATATACATAAATATGTTTGTATGAAAAAGATTATGCCGTCAACTGAATATATACACAATGTGACTGATGATGATAGGATTTTTGTGGTCTGTTTAAAGAATAAAACATGCAGCTGTGAAAAGTTTCAATACGAAGAAATACCATGTGAACATGCTTGGGCTGTACTGAAGCGGAAAAGTCTAGTAGCTGATGGATATTGCTCGGATTTGTATAAATCAATGACAGTTTTGAAGATTTATGAGATACCAATTTATCCATTGCCTGATGTAGTAGAATGGGTGATACCTGAATACATAATGTATGATGAAGTTCGGCATCCAAAAGTCAAAAGACCTCTAGGAAGGTCAAAAAAGAAACCTCGTACAAAAATAACACGTGAATTGCTTGGTCTCAAAAGGAAGCATACATGTAGCACATGTGGAGTTGCAGGTCACAATAGGCGTTCATGTAGAAACAGGCCTCAAGAAGTTTAATGAGCTCTTTCGATTATATTAGAGTGTAATATTGGATTTTATAGATACTTGAATGTTATTCGCAACTGGTTTTGTGTTTAAAACTATATGAGTTGGAATAGTGATGATGGAATAAATTTGTTATGTCCTATTAACAGTGAGCATTTTTGCTCTTCTTTTTGTATTCATTCTCTTGTATATAGTATGAGTAATCGTTGTTGTATATATTGTCCATCATATACAGAAATTGTATATGTATAAGTTATATTGAACATATTATTCTCTTTGTATGTATGCTAGTACAAATAATTCTATGTGTATTTGTTCTATTGAAATATTTTCCCCTTTTTGAACAAAAAATGTATACGTACACTCTATATTTATACTTTATGAACGATTGTATAAGCTGGCTAGATTTATATAGTTAATGTATAAATATACATTGTTATTTAAGTGGTTGTATATTTATACTTTATGAACGATTTTATTAGCCTAACAATGTATATATATCTATGTACTCAACATAAAACATACTCCTAGATTTATACAGTTAATGTATAAATATACATTGTTATTTAAGTGGTTTGTATATTTATACTTTATGAACGATTGTATAAGCCTAACAATGTATATTTATATACTCAACATAAAAGATACTCCTAGATTTATACAGTTAATGTATAAATATATGTTGTTATTTAAGTGGTTTATATATTTATACTTTATGAACGATTGTATAAGCCTGACAAATATATATATATATATATATATATATATATATATATATATATATATATATATACACACTCAACATAAAATATACTCCTAGATTTATACAGTTAATATATAAATATACATTGTATAAGTTGGTTTGTATAATTATTAAAGTGTTAAACTGCATATATAATGAAATTAACAAAAAATAAAGAAGTGAAAGACTTGAATGATCAAACGAGTATATTACAACCAAAAAACTGGAAAGTTCAAAACATTCAAAGTTATTATGCATGTCATTTACATGTACAAAAGAAAACAGAAATTTAGTACTACTGTTTTAATTAATTGTGATCCTTTCACTGCTATCGCAATCCCTGTGAACCTGATTGGCCTTTCTGGTGCCTCGTTGTCACTAGTGGCATCGACTTGGATCTTTTGCATTCCATAATTTCACAATAATGCAGCATATCGAATACGTGTGAACTCTGAATCAAAGAAATTTGGAACCCCATTTCCATTACTGATATGGTCTACATAAGCAGCAACATATCCATAATCGCTGAAAATAAAACACATCAAATTTTATGGTCATTATAAAATTAACAATAACAATAGAAATATAACCATAATAAAACTTACAAGCTTCCTTCAGTTTGTTGTGGTATATCCTTGGCATAAATCATTTCAAATGAGTCAAATTCAGAGTGGGACTTATATTTCAGGTGTGAAGATATGTTAATGTCTTTCTTTCCGTAAAAACCAAACTTAGATAGATACCTGAAAATAAGTTGTACATATTTCTTGATCTCATTTTCAACTTTGGAATCGTGTAGTGCACCACCATTAAAAGAATCATAGATCGGTATACATCTATCATTAACGGACACAACAATCAAAATCTAGTGAAAGATCTCTTTGACATTAACATGAATGAGAATGTTATCAACTGTGTGCCAAGGTGCAGCAACATGCATTTTGTATCCATTAATGTACTCAAGAATCGACTCTTCCGTACCGTCCCTATTGATATTACTTTCAAAGTTACAATAAGCATCCCAAATGTTGTGAATCAAATTATTAAAATTGCAATTGGCACTGATAAAACTGAATGTGTTGTTGTCAGAGTACTTGGTTGTTTTACGTATGTAATACAAAATGACATCTATGTGTTGTAAAAATAAGTAGTTATAATTTGTATAAAATTGTCACTTATATCGAATATATCAATTGTATAATGAAATAAATAATATCACGCTTACCGAGTCATCAAGTAATTGATCTTTGTATGCAAGCTTATAGAACCAATTCTTATTTTGGACAGTGACAATTTCAAAATGAACCACATTTGTAAGACATCCTTTTTTCTTTTTGTATCGCTCTTCTTTGTCCTTCCTAACAAAATCAAAATCAAAGTAGAGCTTTATACAAATATACGTATATATAATTAAATTTGTATATTTAGTAAGTACAAAACGATTTACTTTGTGTTATGCTTAACAAGCAGGCCTTCATTTAACCATTTCCAGAAATGCATATACAGAGTTGTAAGATCCACATACGACATTGAAACAAATGGATGTTTCAAATCAAACGTGAAAGGAAACCTTGATGAACTACCTGAAATGTATAAAGTCATAGATAATCATTATAAGACTAACATTTATTGGTATGTCTGTATTATTGTGTAAACAATAAATTTTGTTGTACCCGACTCTGATCCAAATAATGTCACATAAGGCGATGTGTTGAATGGGCCTAGACGCCTTTCCCTAGGAATTGGTAATGGTGTGTGCTCGTCTACAGCTAACAAAGGATGTAACACCATGCTTCTTTCTGGATTAAGGTTTGATTGGTCATCATGTACCATCTGAAAAGGTGTTGGACACATCAAAACTTCTTCAACAACTAATTTATTGGCATCAGATGATCCTGGTTTGTTTGTATCTGTAAATTTTTCTTTTTCCATCTTTTCAGTTTGATCGTATATAACATTCAATAAATTCTGCTATTGTATAAATAATAAACAAAAAAGAATTCAAATGATCAAATTATATACAATTATAAAGTCAAATTTATGAAGATAAAAATTGAGAACTACATACAAATGATGAATTGTTGAAGTTTGCTTGATCATTCATGAATTGGGATCCCTCTTTGTTAACTTCAATTGGAACATCTTGACAATCCTCCTTCTAAATATATAATAGATGTAATATAAACAACTATTTGTATATTATAAAAAAAAAACAGTTATTGACAAATTCAAACCTCAGAAGTGTTTTCAACCTCAGAAATGTTTGAAAACTCTGATGTGTTCTGAACCTCAAAAGTGATTGGAGCCTCAGAATTGTTGTGAACCTGCAGCAAATATCACTTGGTATGTTAATAATAATTATGTCTACATAATTATACAATTTGTTATACAAATTGAATGTTGATATTAAATTATACAACTGACAACTATACACGTGTTGGATAGTTAGTTAATTGTATATGTGTACTGACCATATTTGTATACGTATATGTATATGTATGTTATTTATTTGAAAAAATTTAAATTGTATATGTATGTTTAGTTTATTTGTATATAGCAATTGATAATGTTATTTATAACACAAAATTAATAAATTATTTGTGGCTCGGGAGTGTTGAATTGTTGATCTAAAGGGATAAATCCTGAGTGTCCAGCTGGAGACTGTAAATGTGACTGGTGAATACTAACTTCTGAATTAAATGATAGGACTGTTAAGAAAATATACATTATATACAAAACATCATAAAATTTTGAATGATCAACAAGATAAATAAGTATAATACCTCTTGATCATTTAGATTATTATAAACAGATTGACAGCTCAATTCAGAAGGTGAATGTCGAGAAGGTTCTTCGAATTGATCGACACTGATTGTTGGCACTTTATGTGTAACTTCTACACCATCGCCCTGAAGTGAAAACATTAATTGTATATTTGTATTTTTATGTATAAAATCTATGTATTGATCTCTATTAACAAATCTTAGCCTCCGCATTCTTGGTTTTGATAGAATCCAATACAACTTTGAAGTTCTTTTCAATTAAGTTCCTTAAATCAGTAAACTGTTTCTCCATCTGAAATTGGACATATATAGGTAACTTTAATGTTAAATATACAAATTAAATAGTAGTTGAATAAAAAGAAAATTAAAAAAATCAATATTGATATTTTGAATTGATCAAACTCATCACGCAATACTAAAATCAGGTGACTTGCTGGTGGATGGTATTTCAGAAGCAACACTTGATTTAATCTCAACATTTTGCTTAATGCCTGTATAGAAAGCAACATTAGCACGTTGTTTAGCTTGCCTCTTTAGAAGTGGTGACTTGGGTCTTTTTGGAACATTGGCATGTCGAGGAGATTTTCTTAAACAAGGCTGCTTTGAAATAACCTTGGGTGGTGTCTTATTCTGAATAGGAGTGACTGTATGCCTTGATTACTTTTTAGGAGGAGACGAACAAGTATCAACTTTTTCTTTTCCCTTGTTAATTTTTGGATGTGGAGGATCCTGAAAATCATCATCCGAATTATTTACAGATGATATTTCTGTTGGAGATTGATCTGATTGAACATACTCAGGAGGCAATTCAAGAATCTTAAGTTCCATTGAAGTTGGACTTAGATTCTGAAAAATAAGCGGCAAATTATAGACACGTTCATATTGACATATTCATTAATAAACCATTCAATTATGATGTATGCATTTGTATAATTTTGTGCAATTGTATTTTTCTAAATGAACATCATACAAAAGATTTTCTTATACAAATGCAAAAATTTATACATAAACAATGCACAAAATTATACAGTGAACAACTTATACATACATATACACATTGCACAAACTTATATGTATACTTATACAATGTATAAGCTTATAGATATATTTATGGGATCTCTATATTTATACAGTTCACAGACTTACATGTATATTTATATATATATATATATATATATATATATATATATATATATATATATATATATATATAGGGCGCACATTTATACATATATTTTCCTAGAGCACAAACTGATACATATATTTATATAATTATATATTTATACAGTTATAGATATACTATATTTATACAGAGCATAAACAGCTTATACATATATTTATATAGTGCATACCAGATTGTTATCGTCTCTGAACATGCCCTACGCAAAGTACTCTAGACGAGGGAAATCTTTTTTTGTCTTCCTGTTGAGGATCCTAGGGATGTGGTCAGATACTTTAACAACAATATCCTCACCAAAATTCAAACAACATTCATAAAATCATACTTTCAAAGCAAGTGAAAAACCATATAACCAGTAATACTTCCCATCATGTTTAATCTTGTTGTGCAAATGTTGAATCAGAAGGTCAAAAGCTTTTTGCCCTATGGGTAGTCAATGTATTTGCCCGATTCAACTAAAGCAAAGTCTTTTCTATCAATTACAGTAATTGTTGGTTCTTTAGAAAGGATGAATGAATGTATGTAGAACAATATAGCAAACTTCACAGCATCATCATCACTATCCCCCCAAACCTTGTTAGAAAAATTGTCAACCAATTGTTTCTTGGCAATGGCTTTTCCGACACCAAAATACTGAAGAATAATCATGTTTGGTTCTTTAGTATTAAAGACAAAATTCTCATTGTCTGAACATTTTAGCCCAGCTATGATAGCATAGTCACGAATGGTTTGCCATTATGTACAATTATCCCTTAAATTAATTAATGTCGGTTGGTAAAAAAAAATCAATTCTTAAAATTAGGCATCGTTCTACTTTGTATCAATTGTTTTAGGCCATATTTTGCAAAATATTTTTGGACAGTTTTATGTCAATTTATATTGAATATTATATATTCATGTCAATTCCTCAAAATGAATCTATTTATGTATACAGTTTTTAGTTACAATTATAAGTTTTGTTGATATTCTCATGTATATAAACAAAATATAGTTTTATGTATATAAGCAAAAAATAATTGGGAAAATTGTACATAATGACAAACTATTAATTCAAATTAAATGGTATAATCACACTTTGATTTAATTGTGCCCTGTAGCAAACTGTTTGCCAATCGCCTCTCTCCCTCAAACTCTCGCTCGCCACTCTCCCTCTCTCGCTCGCTCTCTCTGTCGCTCGCCTCTCTCGCTTTATACAAACAGAAATGTATAAATTGTGTTTCTGTTTGTATAAAGCAAGAGAAAATTGTATATACATATGCAAATACATATATCTTCGTCCTATACACTTATAATTATACAATACAAATATTCCCCTGTCCAGTTCTCTTTTGCCTTTCTCTCTTTCTTGCTTTATACAAACACAAATTATACAAAATATAATGTATAATTTATGTTTGTATAAAGCGAGAGAGAGAACGATATTTGATATACAAACGTTTTATTTCGATTCAATTGTATACAAATTCAAATTTTATACAGATGTACAAACACATAAAATTAAATTGAGAGACTCTCAACGATTTATACAAATGAGAGACTGACAACAATTTATACAAATGGTCTGCCAGCGAAATTATACAAATATGAAGAGGAGCCAGCGAATTATACAATTGTTTCTTTTGTATATATGTATAGCGAAATAGCCTAGTCATAACATGTTTGCTATGGAGCGCAATTACGTAAACTTTGTTATAGCATACAAATATGAATTTTATGTTTGCTATATGTAAAAGTTGCTCAAAATAATTTATGTATACATACTACAGTTATCATATACATCAACTAAATTTACACATCAATTTTTTGAACAAATTTATGTATACATATAGTATATTAATTTTTGTATTAGTAATTGCAACTATAATTGTTAATATTTTTATGTATACAAATAAATATAATGTGTGTATAGGTATTGCGGTTTCTAATAAAAATCATCATTTTTTATAATTTGACTAATTATTGCTAATCACCTGATAATTAATGGGAAAATTGTATATAATAGTAAACTATTAATTCAAATTAAATGCTATAAATATAGTTTGATTTAATTGTACCCCATAGCAAACTATTGCTATTTAACCTCTCTCTTGGTGAACCTCGCTCGCCCTCTCGTTCTCTCCCTCGCCTCTCTCGTTTTTTATACAAACGCAATGTATAAAGTGCGTTTGTGTTTGTATAAAGCGAGAGAAAATTGTATATATACATATATTTTCGTTCCCCTCTCTCCCCTCTTCCAGATCTCGCTCGCCACTCTCCCAGATCTCGCTCTCTCACTCGTCTCTCTCACTTTATACAAAAACCGCAAATTGTATAAAATGTGTTTGTGTTTGTATAAAGCGAGAGAAAATTGTATATATACATATATTTTCGTTCCTCTCTCTCCCCTCTCCTAGATCTCGCTCGCCACTCTCCCAGATCTCGCTCTCTCACTTCCCTCTCTCACTTTATACAAAAACGCAAATGTATAAAATGCGTGAAAATTGTATATATACATATATTTTCGTTCTCCTCTCTCCCCTCTCCCATATCTCACTCGCCACTCTCCCAGATCTCGCTCGCTCACTCGTCTCTCTCACTTTATATAATTGATCTTTTTGTATATATATACCAAAGCAGATTATACAACTGCTTTCTTTTGTATATGTATAGCGAAATATACATATTTATGTTTGCTATGGAGCGCAATTATGCAAAGTTTGCTATAGCATACAAATATGAATTTTGTGTTTGCTATATGTGAAAGTTGCTCATAATTAATACGCGTTAATTGGGGATTGAAAATATGTTTTCATGCCTTAAAAATAATCACATTTTTTTAAATGAGTTAATTAAAAGATAAAAAATATTTTTTTCCCTTCTTTAAATTTGGTGTAACCTTTTTTTAATGGGCTAATTAAGGGATAACTTCTTTTTTTTCATTCCTTAAAAGTAGCTACAAGTTTTTTAATAGGCTAATTAGAGACAATATGCTAATTAAATTAATTAATTAGTGTTGATTGGTTAAAAAATTTAGGGAAAATTGTATGAAATAGCAAACTATTAATTCAAATTAAATGCTATAGCCATAGTTTATTTTAATTGTAATTCACAGCAAATATACCCTTTTTTGTCATCTAATTCGATATACAATTAGCCATTTTATACATTTCGGTATAAAATATGTTTGTAACTTATAAAGTGAGAGAAAAGTGTATTTATAAATATAAATACATATATTTTCGTCATATACACTTATAATTATACAAATACAGATCTTATTATACAAACTAGTATACGTACCCGCGCGTTGCGCATACATTTAAAATATAATCATTTTAAATTAAAAATAACTAATAAGAATTATTATTCACTTTGTGATATATTTAAATAATACTCTCTCCGTTCCATATTAGTTGATCATCTTACTAAAAATAGTTGTTCCATATTAGATACATTTAACATATGTTTTATTCGAAATATTCTTTACTATTTATAATAGAAAAAATGATTTAAAGGTAAAACTAAACTTAGTTAGTACAAACACTATATAAGATCGATTTTCTCAATGTGTTTATTAGATATTTTAAATTTTGATTTGAACTATATTAAAATAGATATGAATTTTCTAAAGAAGATAATGGAACTTCTTAATAGACTAAAATAACGGAGAAATAATATAGTAATTATACATTACATCATATGATGCCATAGCCATATAAAATTATTAATTCAAAATTAAACTAAACAAAATCCCTCACTCAAATCACATAAAAAAGTCATTCATTATTAATTTTCACATTGTATATAAGTATTACTTCATCAACTAATGTTTTAAAATGGATTATTTATTTTATTATCTAATCTACTTTATATTTTTTCTTCTGGAAAATTTGATAAAGGAAAAGTATAACGTACTCTCTAATTAACTGTAATTACATGTGTTTTTTTTTTTTTTGCAAAATACAATTTTATAATTAAATTATATATTTAAATAAAAATGAGAATCTAAATTGACAGTTTTAAAACTTTCCATTACATTCCCACTCAAACACAAACTCTAAAACCTGATTAAGTAAAAATTAGTAAATTGAACCAATTATATAACACAAATTGTATTTCTTTTAACATAATAAGATACTAACAAAAATTCAACAATTTTAAAATTCAAAAAATAATTTAAAATTCTTTTGTATATGTATCTTAAATTAACCAAAAAAAAAAAAAAAAAAAAAGAGTAACCAACTAAAAGATTCTTTTAAAAATAATTATTAAAAAATATCATTAAATATTTAATTTTTAATTTTTATCTTTATATAAATATTAAAATTTAAAATTTGTGTAATATAATTTGTTTTATTTATTAATTTTTAATTAATCAGATTTTAGAGTTTGTGTTTGAGTGGGAATGTAATGGGAAGTTTTAAAACTGCCTACTTATATCACCATTTTTATTTAAATAAATAATTTTTTTAATTTTTAATTTTAAAATAGATCATTCAAAATAGATTAGTCAAAAATTTAATATTTAATTTTTATCTTAAATAAAAATTACTAATTTTAAATAATTTTAATTAATTAAAATTACTCATTTTTAAAACTGATGACTATTTTAAAATAATTAACTACAATTACATGCGCCTTTTTTTTTTTTTGCAAAATACAATTTTGTAATATTTATTTTTAAAAGAATTTTTTTGTTGGCTACTCTTTTTATTTATTTTTGGTTAATTTAAGATACATGTATAAAAGAATTTCAAATTATTTTTTTAATTTTAAAATTGTTGAATTTGTATAGTGCTGACATGTGTCACTTTTTACTTCTCCTATTAATCGCTCAAAATTCAAAATTGTAAGCAATTAATATAAGCTATACATATTTTTTTTATATAATTTCATTTTAATTGATATTTTTTAAACCAACTATCCAGATATAACTTTGATTTTTAATTTAAAAGTATTTTACCATCTCCGATTCGAATAAGAATTAGTTAATTTGATTTAACAAAGTAAACTTTTAAGCGTATTTTATAGAAATATAATAACATAACATAAAAATAGGTTCCAAACCTGATTTTTAGTGTATAAAGAGAGTTATATATCATTTTCATAAAAATACACTTTGTATAAGTGAATTGATGGGATAGTTATTATTTTATTATATAACTGTAGCATATATTGATAATTAAGTGTGCATTTTCTCCCTCATATGAAAACTTTTCCTTCTCTCTTATTTTATCTTTTCTGTTAATGGGTTAATTAAGATGAAGTGTAGCAACCATGTCTGAATATCGCTGTTAAATTAAAAAAAAAAAATAAGAGAAGAGAAATTTAAAATTATAACAATTTATCAAGTTATTTGCATACACACTTTAATATAAAAAATAAAAAGAAAAATAGTAACTCAACTAATAATTAAGTTATAATTTATGCTCACAACAATTATTCTTCAATGCAACTCGTGGGTCAACTTAAAATTAGCATATCAAAAGTCAATTGTCTTTCATATTTGTTCCCTCATCATTCAGGGTAGAACAGTTCCAAAATCACAACAAATACGAATAAACTTAAATACAATGTCAAATTTGATTTTGTAAAAAGAGCCCAAAAAAATTAAAGCACAGTTTTCATTTTTAAAAAAATATTCCAAAACGTAAAAATATAAATAATTACATTTTATTTATTACTTTTCAAATTCTAAATTTTGTTGTAAGAGTTTGAAAAAATGCTTGAGATCTCTGAGCTTCATTCAAACCTTGCAAAGTATGATTTGCATACATTAATCTTCAGACTTTAGATGATCAACCTTTAAATATATTTTGAATATCTTCACAAATATGAAATGCTTCAGTTCTCAGCTTTCTGATCAAATCGACTCTAAGCGTTCTTTAAAGCAATAAAAAATACATAATATGAGAGAAGTGTCTCTACAAATTGGTCAATAATAAAGGTGGATTATGATTTGACTAAACCTTACATACAACAATTGCATAAGGTCTTGGTCTCTGATTACGCGCATCCAATTGTTAAAATAATATTGCTCGGAGATAATTGTCATTAGTTGCAACATTACAATAGTCCATCACAATTACATATAGTCATCAATCAATTACCCAATAAATTTATGTTATATTAGTTACTTTTTTATTATTGAAAAATTCAAGATTAAAATTTTATGGATTTAAATTAGAAATTCTTATCTCAACTATAAATACATATTTAATTAATATGCTCATCAACATATTTATTTTCTTATAATCCATAGTAGAGAAACAGTAAGTAAAAGGATATAGAAAAATAATTCATTAGCATTCGAGGTAATGAAGTGAATGCATTACCTTCTAAGAAATTAATTAATTTTCTAACTTTAACTTTATTCATGGACACGTACAAATCTTGAGAACTATTTATTTTGACTCTTGTCACTTAGATGTCGTTAGAAAACAGAGAAAAACTATAACGGAGATAACACTTTAAAATAAGCAAAGAAAATACTTACATGAAATGGCACAAGTGGCTATATAGCTAAATATATATATGCTCCCAAAAGCTTGCTCCCTGTAAGCTGTTTTTGAAGTATATCAAACAGGAAGAGAAAATTAAGAAAATGAATGGCATCTTTGATTATTCAATAATAAAAAATAAATCGAACCATTAAAACATTACAAATAATGAAATAACGTGCATATTTATTTTCTTTCGAATTTTTGAATTTCATTAATGTTATGACTTCATCAACGTACGTAGAATCTAACTGCACATAATACATGTTATTATTGTAATTTAAGATAAATGAAATGATTCCTTCCTTTCTAGTTTTCTAACCAAACGTCGTGGATCAAATAATTTAAATTTTATAATAATAAACAAAATAAAAAATAATATAATCATGTCAAATTAATATTGTAGAAAACACAAACGAAATATCATCAAATTGAAGACAACTAACCAATGCTTGAGTTATAGTTGAACAAATTTATTGAAGACGATTGATCAATGCTTGAGTTGTAGTTGAACAACTTCATGACTAAAAATAATTTTAAAAAAATCCATCGAATGATATGAACGTGAATAGAAGTCTTACATTAAAAACACCTCTTAGAAAGAGAATTATGTGAATGATAAACACACTGTGATGTTTTAAACACGTAACCTAACAGTTTTTTATAAAAAAAATAATTAAAATTCGATTTCATATCTATTGTGATCGTGGGGTTAATATGTGCGGGATTGATGGGATATGGGGAATGGGTTAGAGTGTGCACGTGAGCAAGCAGTTATTTTGGTGTATCTTTGTGGGTTTTTTTTTTTTATTTTCTATTTAGCTTTTGTCTTTTTCTTTCTTTATGTTTTGCTTTTTTTTTTCTATAAAAAAAATATAATAATAAAATATTAACTAACTATAAAAATTAAAAAAATTAAAAAAGCAAGATCAAAATAAAACATGATTTAAGAAAATTAAAATTATTATCTTATTCATTAAGACATAAACAAAAAAGAAAACACATTTTTTGTTTTTTTTTTCTTTTGTAAAATCTAAAATGAAAAAAAATTATTTTAAATTAATGTGACTCTATTTTTAATTTTTTATAGTTTTCAATTTTAAAAGTAGAAATAACTAAATTAAAACTAAAAGAATTATTTAACAGTAAAATGATGTAAAATTTTAAATTTGATAATAATAAATAATTTTTCACTTTAAGAAGGCGGATAAGACAGTTATTTATCATTTTAATTAAGATACTCATAAATAAGTATATAAAATTATAATTGAAAATATTTTTTGAAATATAGAATTTTTATTTTTGAAATATAGATTGAATTCTTATTTTTTGATTTTTTTTATAACACAAACACGATATGTTTTTTTCATTGCTGACTTTTTTTAGTAATCTGTAAATAATGATATAGAAGATATTTGAAATGTATTTAAAATTAAATTAAATAGATAATCATCTATGACTTAAAAACTGTCACAATTTGAATTTTAAAAAAAAACGCCAAATATTTAAATGACTGTAGAAAGTCTGTAAAATATAAAATAATTTTTAATTATTTAAAAATACTGTTTTTTGTTGTGCTGACACGTAGGCGTTATAACTTCTCCTATATATATATATATATATAATATATTTTAAAAGTAGAATAGAATTTAATAAAAGTAGAAATAACTAAATTAAATCTAAAAGAATTATTTAACAGTAAAATGATGTAAAATCTTAAATTTGATAATAATAAATAATTTTTCACTTTAAGAAGGCGGATAAGACAGTTATTTATCATTTTAATTAAGATACTCATAAATAAGTATATAAAATTATAATTGAAAATATTTTTTGAAATACAGATTTATTTATTTTTTGAAATATAGATTGAATTCTTATTTTTTGATTTTTTTTTATAACACAAACACGATATGCTTTTTTTTTTCATTGCTGACTTTTTTTAGTAATCTGTAAATAATGATATAGAAGATATTTGAAATGTATTTAAAATTAAATTAAATAGATAATCATCTATGACTTAAAAACTGTCACAATTTGAATTTTTTAAAAAACGCCAAAATCACTATATAAGATCCATTTTCTCAACGTGTTTATTAGATGTTTTAAATTTTGATTTGAACTATATTAAAATAGATATGAATTTTCTAAAGACGATAATGGAACTTCATAATAGACTAAAATAACGGAGAAATAATATAGTAATTATACATTACATCATATGATGCCATAGCCATATAAAATTATTAATTCAAAATTAAACTAAACAAAATCCCTCACTCAAATCACATAAAAAAGTCATTCATTATTAATTTTCACATTGTATATAAGTATTACTTCATCAACTAATGTTTTAAAATGGATTATTTATTTTATTATCTAATCTACTTTATATTTTTTTCTTCTGGAAAATTTGATAAAGGAAAAGTATAACGTATACTCTAATTAACTGTAATTACATGTGTTTTTTTCTTTTTCTTTTTCAAAATACAATTTTGTAATATTTATTTTAAAAAGATCTTTTAGTTGGTTACTCTTTTTTATTTCTTTTTGGTTAATTTAAGATACATATACAAAAGAATTTTAAATTATTTTTTGAATTTTAAAATTGTTGAATTTTTGTTAGTATCTTTTTATGTTAAAAGAAATACAATTTGTGTTATATAATTGGTTCAATTTACCAATTTTTACTTAATCAGGTTTTAGAGTTTATGTTTGAGTGGGAATGTAATGGGAAGTTTTAAAACTGTCAATTTAGATTCTCATTTTTATTTCAATATATAATTTAATTATTATTTTTAATTTTTAATATTAAAAAAGATCATTAAATATTTAATTTTTATCTTTATATAATATTAAAATTTACAATTTGTGTAATATAATTTATTTTATTTATTAATTTTTAATTAATCAGATTTTAGAGTTTGTGTTTGAGTGGAAATGTAATGGGAAGTTTTAAAACTTCCTGCTTATATCCCCATTTTTATTTAAATAAATATTTTTTATTTTATTTTAAAATAGATCATTCAAAATAGATTAGTCAAAAATTAATATTTAATTTTTATCTTAAGTAAAAATTATTAATTTTAAATAATTTAATTAATTAACATTACTCATTTTTAAAACTGATGACTATTTTAAAATAATTAACTATTGTCGGATATCATTGAGAAAGAAATAGGAAGAAGTGTTATCGAACAATTTCCTGCAATTCTTCCCAGTATGGAATGAGTAAGGAATCAAGCTACAAGTCTTGATCTATACGAAAGGCACTTGATTTATATATATATATATATATATATATATAGATTATAATGTATAAATGAATTTATACAAAATTGAACAATTTATATAAAATTGGATGTTTGTAGCGAATTATACAAATCAATAGCTCCATAGCAAACATAAAATTTGTTATGGAGCGTAATTATGCAAACTATAGATATAACATAAAAATATGATTTTTATGTTTGTTATATGTGAAAGTTGCTAAAAAATCAATCCTTAAAATTAGACATCGTTCTGACTACTTTGTATCAATTATTTTTTAGTAAATTTTAGGAATAGCAAACATAAAAATCATATTAGCACTGTATAGCTACACTTTTGCTATTTGCGCTCCATAGCAAACATATCTTATTTGTATAAATCGTGGTGATTTGTATAAATCAAGCGTCAATGCCTATGAAATTTGTGTTTGTATATGTATATGTTCTTTGTGTTAGACAAGAGTGGTGAGCGAGATTAGGAGAGAAAGGAGATAGGCGAGCGAAAAAGGACAAAGAGTGGAGAGAGGTGGATTGTGTATGTATATCGGTGAGATAATTGTATATATGTAACTACTATGTATATGTATCAATGATTATGTTTATATATCTGCATAAAATTTGAATTTGTATACAATTGAATCAAGTTAATATACAATTGAATCGAGTTAAAACATTTGTATTTGTATATCAAATCTCTCTCTCGCTTTATACAAAAATAAATTGTACATTTTATTTGTATAATTTGTGTTTGTATAAAGCGGAAGAGAGAGAGAGAAAGGCAAAAGAGAACTGGATAGAGGAAGATTTGTATTAGTATAATTATAAGTGTATAGGACGGAAAGATATGTATTTGTATTTGTATATACAATCTCTCTCGCTTTATGCAAACACAAACACAATTTATACATTTGTGTTTGTATAAAAGTGAGAGAGGCGAGCGAGATTCAGGGGAGAGAGGCGAGAATGACAAAGTGTTTGCTACGAATCAGAATTAAATGAAAATGTAACTATAACATTTATTTTGAATTAATAGTTTGCTATAAAACACAATTTTTCCATTATTCTAATTCCAATTTTGCAAATACTTTTGTGCTATTTTGTGCCAATTTATATTGAGTGCTCTATATTCATGTCAATTTCTCTGTGAAAACCGCAACATATGCTGCAAGTTTCCTACCAAATAAGCTAGTAGAATCAAAAGATATATATATATATATATATTCATAGGGTTATTTGGTAGTTCAGTAATTGGATAAGAAATAAGTTGTTCATGGATTAATTTTCATATAACTTATACGAGTTTGGACAAGTAGATAAAAAGTAAATTATTCATATATAAAATTAATACGACATTTGATTGACAATTTAGAAACCTACATAACTAATACATGTATAAGTTATATAACGGAATCCATGCATTATTTTATGCGAGATAGAAGGTAGAATAACTAATACATATAACTAATACATGAATAAATAATCCCTACATAACTAATATATGCATAAATATAGTATCTAGTTCACTAATAACTAATATATGCATAAAATAATACATAGGTTCACTCATAATTAATCCCTACCTTACTAATACGTGCATAACTCTAACCAACTACCAAATGACCAATAGAGCCTTATTCATCCAAAAGGAGAGCCTTATTTTTGTGTTTTATACAAAAGGACCGAAAGGCAAAGAAAGTTTTAATATAGCTACCCGAGTAGATTGTCATTATGAATGTGATTCGAGATCACTAAATTATTTGACTAATTATGTATACATATTGAGGTTTTTAATAAAAATCATCATTTTTTATTATTTAACTAATTATTGCTAATCACCTGGTAATTAATACGTGTTAATTGGGGATTTTAAATATATTTTCATGCCTTAAAAATAGTCACAATCTTTTTGATGAGTTAATTAAAAGATAGAAAAAAATATAAATTCCTTCTTCAAAGTCGGTGGAACCTTTTTTTTAAACATATGTAAATATATTATATTAAGAAAATATTTACCATTTATAGCAATAACATTTTGTATTCACTTGATCACTTTTAATACATTTATAATACAATTTTAATACATATTACAGAGAGCAATTTATAAAACACATATAATACAAGTTTTATTGATGGATATTACATTTATCATACATTTTAATACAATGTGTTAATTTCTTACCAAACAATCACAATATATTCTAAAACAGTTATTATACCAACTATACAGGATCACTGACCTGGCGGTGGTCCGTCCAGTCATAGATCAAGCAAGTCAATATCCTTAGAGGTAGTCCAGCTACATAAGAATCGAAATACACAAGAATTTTAACATAGTTTCTCAGATTGCATGGTTTAATTATTTTACCCAAGCAAAGGGCCTGTCAAGAAGCTAATACATACTTTTATTGAGCTCATGTGTCTGATAGTTCTAACCGGGTATCAGGCACCATACTTATCAAACTCTTTTTCGGGCTAAAAACCACGGCTCATCAGACGGAGTCACAAAGACAAAGCCAATAAAAGTAGTACTAGATCTGACTGTACCTCAATCTCAGAACCAAGTCGAGAAGTCATACTAAAATTCTTCTATATTTAAATAAAGCTTAGATCCGTTATGTTTGCAGGATGGATCCTACTTGGATAACCAAGGCTAGATGAAAAGACAGTTATACTCGCGGAAGGGGAAGATCACCCCCAAAGATTGAGGGAAGAGAAGTTGTACGCTAAATATGAAAAGTGTGAGTTTTGGTTGAAGGAAGTTGCTTTCCTAGGCCATGTGGTGTCGGGGGATGGTATTAAGATGGATCCTAAGAAGACCGATGTTATTAGGAATTGGCCTAGACCTTTGACCCCATCGGATATAAGGAGTTTCTTGGGTTTAGCGGGTTATTATAGGAGATTTGTGGAAGGGTTTTCTTCTCTTTCTTCTCCTATGACTAAGTTGACTCAAAAGAAGGCTAAATTTGTGTGGTCGGATGAGTGTGAGGAAAGCTTCCAAACTTTGAAAGAAAGGCTTGTGTCCGCTCCTATTTTGTCACTTCCGGATGGGTTAGAAGGTTTTGTTGTTTATTGTGATGCTTCCCGCATTGGTTTGGGTTGTGTGTTGATGCAAAGTGGTAAGGTTATAGCCTATGCTTCTAGGCAACTTAAGGTTCATGAAAAAAATTACCCAACCCATGATCTTGAATTGGCCACCGTGGTTTTTGCTTTAAATATTTGGCGTCATTATTTGTATGGGGTGCATGTTGATATCTTCACCGACCATAAGAATCTCCAATATGTGTTCACGCAAAAAGATCTTAACTTGAGACAAATGAGGTGGTTAGAATTCCTTAAGGATTATGATATGAGTGTTCACTATCATCCGGGGAAAGCTAATGTGGTGGCGGATGCATTGAGTAGAGTGTCCATGAGTAGCTTGGCTCATGTGGAGGAAGGTAGTAAAGAGTTGGCTAAGGAGGTCCATCGGTTGGCCAAATTGGGAGTTAGGTTAGAAGGGGTGAATAGTGGAGGAATAGTTGTTGTTGATGGTTCAAGGTCTTCCTTGGTTGATGAGGTGATAGTCAAGCAAGATCTTGATCCTTCTTTGGTAGAATTAAAGGCTTCGGTGAGTAGTGGTAAGGTGGAGGTTTTCTCCCAAGGGGGAGATGGTGCCCTTAGGTACCAAGGTAGATTATGTGTTCCTTGTGTGGATGGTGTGAGGGAAAGAATCCTTGATGAGGCTCATAATTCTTTTTATTCTATTCATCTGGGGTCAACAAAGATGTATAGAGACTTGAGGGATGTGTATTGGTGGGGCGGTATGAAGAAGGACATTGCAAAATTTGTTTCGGGTTGCCATAGTTGTCAACAAGTCAAGGCCGAACATCAAAGGCCGGGTGGCCTAACTCAAGACATTGAGATACCTACTTGGAAGTGGGAAGAAATCAACATGGATTTTGTAGTGGGCTTACCCAAGGCTAGAAGAGGCTTTGATTCGGTTTGGGTGGTGGTTGATCGGATGACAAAGTCGGCTCATTTCCTACCGGTTAAAACTACTTACGGGGCCGAAGAGTATGCCAAGTTGTACATTCATGAATTGGTAAGGTTGCATGGGATTCCTTTGTCTATCATCTTGGATCGTGGTGCCCAATTCACTTCTCACTTTTGGAAGTCATTCCAAAGGGGTCTTGGTACAAATGTAAAGCTTAGCATGGCCTTCCACCCTCAAACGGATGGCCAAGCCGAAAGAACAATTCAAACCTTGGAGGATATGCTTAGAGCTTGTGTATTGGAGTTGAAAGGTAGTTGGGATGATCATCTTCCTTTGATTGAATTTGCATACAACAATAGTTATCATTCTAGTATCGGTATGGCTCCTTTTGAGGCACTTTATGGTAGACGGTGTAGGTCACCGGTTGGGTGGTTTGAAGTCGGAGAGGTGGCCTTGTTGGGTCCGGATCTGGTCATGGATGCTCTTCAGAAGGTAAGGATGATTAGGGAGAGGTTGAAAACAGCCCAAAGTCGTCAAAAGTCTTATGCCGATGTGAGGAGATGGGATCTTGAATTCAAAGTGGGTGATTGGGTTTATTTGAAAGTTTCTCCAATGAAAGGTGTGGTTCGTTTTGGTAAGAAGGGGAAATTAAGTCCTAGGTATGTCGGTCCTTATGAGATAATAAGAAGGGTTGGTAAAGTAGCCTATGAGTTGGGGTTGCCCAAGGAGATGGAATTAGTTCATCCGGTATTCCATGTATCGATGTTGAGGAAATGTGTTGGTGATCCTAACGCTATTGTACCTCTTTAGGTTGTGGGTGTTGTAGAAGATAATTTGACGTATGAAGAAGTCCCGGTTCAGATCTTAGATAGACAAGTTAAAAGGTTGAGGAACAAAGAAGTGGCGTCCGTTAAGGTGCTTTGGAGAAATCAACAAGTGGAGAGTGCTACTTGGGAGGCCAAAGCGGACATGCAAAGACGTTATCCTTATCTATTCAACTCCACTCAAGCCTAAGGTATTAAATCAAGTCCTTTGTACTTCATTGAGTCTTACATTTCAGCCCCTGAATCATTAATGTGCATATATGTTTAAATTGATGAGTTATGAATGCTTTACACTAAGTTTTGAAATCTTGAAGTGATGTTTAAATAAAAATTTTGCATTCATGTTGGAGCTGATATGTTCTTACTAAGTCTTGCCTTGTACGTCTCTTCCACATTCGGGGACGAATGTTCCCAAGGGGGAGATATTGAAATGACCCAAAAAGTTCTTAAAAATGTGTTTCGGAAGTTATCGGAAACTTGTTTAGCTATATATAAAAAAAAATTCGTTTCTTTTTTTAAAAATTCGACTTCATATTCTTGTTTAGGGGGTCAAATTGAGTGGGAAATGGGTCTAACCCAAATTTTAGAGCAACCGTATCAAAATCCGAAATTTCCAAGTGAAGCCTTTTTCGAGGGTCTACTTTGGAGGGTCATATCTCCTAGCACACAAATTATTGGGTGGCCAATAACATATCCACGGAAAGCCCTTTGAGTTAGCTACCTAACGCACTTCGTTTCACCTCATTCGGAGTTCGAACGAAGAAGTTATGCCCATTTTCGTAAAATCTATCCGGCAGGAAATGCAATTTCCAGTGAGCGTTTTTACTGTTCACCCGCCTCATTTTTTTTCTAAGTGTTGGACCATTTTTCCAAAGGGCATATGTTATTTCCTATATACCATTAGTTCAATTCCCATCTCTAAAACATTTCCCAAAACACCTCTCCCATACTTAGACACATTTTCTCTTAAGTTCTCTCAAGAACCCTAATCCAAAACCTTCCTCAAGATTGAAGAGACTCTTGCTCCAAGTTCCAAGCTTCCATTGAAGACACTCTCAAGACCTTCATAAGAACTCAAGGTATGTGGTGTTGAACTCATGGGTCCTTCCACCCATAGTGCCTAGACTCTATTCTACTCACTAATTCATGGTTTAAGTTAAGATTCATAAATTAGTCTTGTTCTTTGTAATAATTTCCTGCACATTGAATTTTAAACATGAAAAGTGATTGTTTTGAGCATGTTGTGACTCTATAACTTGAATCTAAATTTGGAATGGATGTGGAGATTTTCATGTGGTATTGTGGGTGTTAAAAGGTGTTGTTGTAGGTTGTTCACTGGTTTGGCTGCATAATTACTACCCTATTTTCCATGCTCTTTGATTCCATTACATGCCTTCAAGGTGTTTGACAAAATGTCCAACTATGGAGAATTGATGAATCGATGCTTTAAAGCTTGAGTTATGAGACGTATGGCAATCCAGAGATGTGTTAATGACAAACTAAGCTTGTGTATATGTTCATTCCATATGTGAGATTGCATTAGAGCCTAATGAGAATTTCCTATATAAAGTGTTGCATGACCATGCCCGGTCCGGGGGAAAAGAACCGGACAACCATGTGAGAGGTTTATATCTCACCACCTAGGATGCTAGGGGTGTGACCAACATCAACCATGTGAGGGGTTTATACCTTGCCACCAGGGTGTCCGGGTGTGAACGACATCCCCCATCCTAAGTTGGGGTTATAGATTGGTTGGATCATGCATACACATATGATATCTACTATTAGTATAGATTTACTTAAACATGTTTTGACTTCACTTTGATCATGCATCCTCATATTGTTATTCATAATGCCTATGAAACTATTTCTTGTATTTCGATTGTGTCCTTGTCTATTGTTGTGTTGCACCCCGCATACTTAGTACATTCCAAGTACTAACGCATATTTTGCCTACATGATGTCACCATGTAGGGACCGGAGCTACTCTTGATCCTTCTCTCCATTCACGTGGCTAGTACGGTGCTTATCCGAGTTTGTTGGTGAGTCCTCAATGATTCGAGGGCTATGTTATGTTTCCTACTCCTATGTTTTAAGACTTTAGCTTGCAATTGTATTTTGACTATGAGGGGAGCCGGTAGTATGTCATGGCCCCCGTCCTATCTATGTATGTAGAGGTGTGCGTTGGACAAGTATTTTGTAAATGAGCTTGACTCTTGTTCTATGATGTCATTTTGAAATGGTTTGCCCTTAGTCCCTATTTCCCGTTAATTAATGTTGAATGTACTTCCGCGACCGATGAAGTGTGATGACAAGTTTGAGAGGCTTGTTTGGGGTTCCTTCGGGTTCCTCATTCTCCATGTCACGTCTAGGCCCTAGGCTTGGGTCGTGACACTTATAGCTATTGAACTTCAATAACCCTACAACTATAGTCATTTTTGTAAGTTGCTCTTGAATTGAAGGAATTGGGTTGCTAAATAATGGGTCTGATTTAAATAGGCCCAAAATTGGTATTTTGATGGGTTTAAGGTGAGGGGAAGGAAAAAGGTTGGATCTTGGAGTTTAAGAAATAGTTGAATTGAGTTAAATTAACAAATTCGGTTAAATCCTAAATAAGATGAATTAATATTAATTAATTAACGAGCTTCTTAATCTTAACGAAATGAAATAATTAACTTAATTGTAAACTAATGATTCAAAATTATAACCATAATTTAACAAAATTATAACCATAATTTAACAAAATTATAACCATAATTTAAACTAAACTAATTTAATAAAATACTTACTAAAATTAAATCTTTTTTTAGATGAGTTTCGAATGTATATAAAATATACTAATTATATACAAAATTATTTAAAACATATATGCTACTTAAAAATTATAAAAATGATAAAATTAATTAAAAGTAACTTGAAAAATATTTTAAACTTTATAAAAACTAATTATTTCAAATCGTTTAGAATTTAAGAAGCTCGGTAATTAATCTATATTGTGGAGGTCCAAAATTGGGTGTCAACAACTGTCCCTCATTTGACTTGGATTGATGAAAGAAATTCGAGGCAAATGAAATTGACGAATCCAATTTTGACCGTCCACGTCTTCATCCTTTCGGAAAGAGATTTTTGTATGGACTTTAGGAATTATGGCCGAACCCCGAAAGTGGGTTTCCTACATATCTCAGGCTATATGAGAATTCAGGCCACTTGTAGTTCGATACACTTGATTTCACGCACGATTTTGAAAGAATTCAAAAGTCATCCTGATACCAAATTATAAAGGCACCATAATGCTTGGGAATAAGATTTAAGAGAGAATGTTAGAATACAACCGAGTCTCAACACTGATCCCGCCTACATATCCTTCAACTTAGGGAATCAGGCTGCTTGTAGTTCGACTCAATCGGTTGAAAAGGAAATCAATTATGCAAGATAACCTTTAGTTCTGGAAAAGTGGCAAATAAGTCGAGTATGAAAAAGAGGATTGCAACCTCTTAGCCATGAATGTAAAGCTCTTCACATCTATAAGTAAGAACTTACACGGACATAATTTTCAAAGATCTTGGTGTATTGTCGCTCAGATTGGAAAGTTGCTCCCGATGAAAACTAAAAAATTTTGGATTCGAAATTGAAATCGATAAACCAACGAAAAACCCACATACCTTATGATAGGGGTATGGTTTGATAGTAGTGGAAGTCGCTCCTCAGTTCGCGTCCTAAGAGTTTGATACTCTTCTTTGGACTATGTCCCAGTTCGCTGCTAAGAAAAAGTTTCATGTTGTGCCACATTCTTGTTGATGTCGTCCGCACTTGTGGTTTGATTTGAGAATTCATCCTCTTGGATGCTCTCGACAAAGACTGAAATAAACTTGTTAGTAGAAACTGTAATTGGAAAAATTGGTAGCATCTCTTACGATGCTTTTAAGTTATCTTCTTGCATGTTTTTGTGGATACGCCATTGTCTTGGTGTTTAAAATCACTTTTGCTTTGAAAGATCTCATATAGGTATGTTCAATATATGTTTGCACACTCCAAGTAATTAATTAGTAGACATAGTGCCGCTTTGGCTAGCGGCTTGAGTCAAAAGATAAAGAAAGATCATTCATATAACAAATGAGCATATCTTAATGGGTAGGCATGAACATCTTTTTCAACTAGACGAGAAAATAAAGAAGTATTGAGAGTAAAAGATAACGATTACCGCTTTCGAACATAGTATGTCCATTACAGTTTATGATTTCCTGAGGATTTGGAGATGTCGTTGCTTGTTTTCTGCATGGCAAACTCCGGTGATCTCCGCAACGAGCTAGATGGCTTGACAATAATCCAACCGTAACGAGGTGGATGCTTGATAATAGTCCAACTGTAACAAGGTGGAAGCTCGATAATGTTCCAACTGTAACGAAGTGGATGCTCGATAATATTCCAACTGTAACGAGGTGGATTCTTGATAATATTTCAACTGTAACGAGGTGGATGACTCAATAATATTCCAACTGTAACGAGGTGGAGGTTCAATAATATTTCAACTGTAACGAGGTGGATGACTCGATAATATTCCAACTGTAACGAGGTGGATGACTCGATAATATTCCAACTATAACGAGGTGGATGACTCGATAATATTCCAACTATAACGAGGTGGATGACTCGATAATATTCCAACTATAACGAGGTGGATGGCTCGATAATATTCCAACTGTAACGAGGTGGATGACTCGATAATATTTCAACTGTAATGAGGTGGATGACTCGATATATTTTAACTGTAAAGAGGTGGATGACTCGATAATATTCCAACTGTAATGAGGTGGATGGCTCGATAATATTTTAACATAGTTCAAAATAGGAACCTGAAATGGACAAACGAATATACGAACCACTTATGGGGTGGATCACCAAACAAACTATATACCAAAATCTTTGATCAGTCAATCAAAACACATAATCCACTTATGAAGTGGATACCCAACAAATTTTGAAATCTTGACCCTAACATTGTCAAGAAACATGTATGCCTAAATTGCTACGCGACAATCATACAAAAAAATATATATCGACGTTTATACACGTTGCGACTATGATTCTCTCTTTAAAAGATGGAATTATCGAGGTGAATGATTTAATTCTTTCACACAAAGATTAAAGTCAATCCCGTCTTCCTTGACAAACTCAACAAAAATTGAGTTTGTTGCTGACATCTTTAATCATTATCGAAACTTGTAATGATTTGATAGCTTCGACTATCATGAGGATATTACGATCTCCAACATTTTTTCTGATGTGACGAACTGGATGATTTTTCCTTGCAACACTTCTAAGATAGTGTCACTTTTGATCATCTTCAGATTTGAAGTCGATTTCACATATGATCCTGACTTTACTAATATTATCACCTGCAAAGAATGATACCAAACATTAGTATCGACGATGAAGTAAAGAATATAAGTAAAGATAAAACATTAGGTTAAGTCATTTGGCTTATCAGGATTAGGCTATGATGAACCTAATGGTGACTTTGATCGTGACTCGTCACTAGCGATCCTCCAACACGTTGTTTCTTAAAACTTTGAAAGAATCTATTAGCGTTTGTCTTCAATATTCCTACAAAATAAAAAGAAACTGTTTATAAATCACTTGAGGCAACATAATGAAATGAAGATAAAATGAGACGGAAAGTTTTCTAAGTTTTGTTGATGAGGCCACAATGGGTGTAAATGACGTCTTTTTCCACGCTTGACAACTTTGACATTTCTATTTTTGTGACTTCGTTGTTCCTGCATCCAAAGAAAAATTCTTAGTTTGAAAGACTGATTTTTGTTGGTCTTCTCTCCATGCTTCTTCATGCAGTTGACTTGCATGCTTGTCTGCTCTCCGAAATGTAATCTTGATGGAATTTTTGAGGATCTTCCTCAAAAAATTTGTCCCAGTCTAAAATATGGAAGAACTCATGTAACTTGCTTTATTATTCCTGAGGTTGCTCGTTCTGGAATTTTGAGGTCCCTCCTCAAAATTTTGTCCCAGTCTGCTTCAATAATCACAAGTATAAGTCTATTAACGAATGATATTTTTGTGGAGTTTTTGAGATGATCACAAAATTTTTGTCCCAGTTGCATATTTCAACGTGATTTTATTCTCTTAAAAATGTCATCTTGTGGAATTTTGAGATCCACTTAAAAACCTACCTAGTTACATTTTGATCTTCAGTCTTAACTTGTTGAAGAAGTCTATCTTCAAATGAATTTTTGAGATCCTCTCAAAAAATCTCAAAAATTATGTCTCAATTTTCACTATAAAGAGAAATGGAAATCTTACGGAGAATATGACCGAACCGTTGTGGCGCCTACATATCTCATTCTTGAGAATTCAGGTCGAACGTAGTTCAAGTACAAAGAAAATATTGAAAGGGGTAGATGGGGTGACCGAGGCCGACATAGGCCGCCTACGTATCTCATTCTTGAGAATTTAGGTCAGACGTAGTTCATTACAAGGAATGTGCGATAAAATATAAGAAAACAAAATATTAAATATGCATTTTCAAAAGAAAGATAACAATAACTTCATATGCAATACTCTAGCCAATACTGGGCATACTTCTTTTCAACCTCTGATGATGAATATCTTCAAATGACTCTGTTCAGAAATGTCTTGTACTTACTCTTTATCATCCAATAAGTTATCATTTGGGGCGGCTTAATCAGTATTGATCAAATTGTTGTTGATCATGTTTTGAATCTCGTGTTTGAGGGTTGAACAATTTTTTGTGTCGTGTCTGACAACTCCTGAATGATAAGCACATCTATGGTCAGCTCTATAAAATTTTCACAAAGGATTGGATGGTCTTCCTTCTATAGGATGGAGCATACCCATTGCTTTCAACCTTTCATAAAGTTGAGTTTGAGATTCCCTTAGTAGTGTAAATACATTAAGAGCCTTCCTAAAGTTTGAAAGAGGGAATCGTTTCTGATTGACATTGTGGTTTAGATATTTCCTTTGTGGAGCTGACCGCATATGGGTAGTCGTGACCATAGATACCTTTTCTTCTTTTCCTTTTGGTATATTCATGTCACTAATTCTGGTAGTTTTTCCATTAGCTCGCAATGCGGTAAGGTTTGTGACCTTTCCAGTCTTGAAACCATCTTCTAAAGCTTCTCTCATTTTGATGATCTCGACAAATTTTTGTCCCATCATACACAACATTCTTTCATAGTACTCAAACTCATGAGTTTGAATAAACATTTCAGTGATCTCACGTTCAGACATACGACGTTGAACTCTTGCAGCCTCTTTTCTCCAACGAAGAGTATACTCTCGATAATTTTCTGTAGACCTTTGTTTGATCTTCTCAAAGTAGTAATGATCTGGGGTAACTTCTACGTTATGTCCAAATCTTTCAGTGAAATCCTTTGCGAGTGCATTCCAACTCGTCTATTGTTTTGAGTCTTGTGATGTAAGCCACTCTAGAGCTTCCCCATTTAGACTTCGACTGAAGAGACGCATCAACAATGCTTCATTTTTGCCAACTTCCACGAGTTGATCACAATAAACTTTCAGATGTGCTAGAGGATTTCCAGTTCCACTAAAAGTGTCGAAGTTTGGCACTTTAAGTCCTTTCGGAAGGTCCAAATCGGGATGAATGCATAAATTTTCGTAGTTCAGCCCCACAACTTCTGAAGAGTAATCAAGTTCTTTTATCACTTTCGCAATCTCTTCCTTCATGATCTGCTTAGTCTTTTCCTCTCTGGCCCTCCACTCCTTCTTCTTCTCTTCGTAGTGGTCAAGTTCTGATTAGGCAGTATAGTGAAAATGTGGTTCGGTTTGGACTGGGATGTCAAAAGTGACTTTTTGAGGTAAGGATTGAGCGCTTGGTGGATTTTGAGTGCCTTTTGCAGGGGTCTGGTACATGAAAGTGGATGTTTGAGGATTGTTGACATTTAAGCTTTGAAATAGAGGAAAAACTTGCGGGTTGAGATTCAGGCTTTGAAGAGGAGGTTCTGTTAGGTATGAAGTGCTGGTGTGATGAAGATTTGGGATAATTAAGTCGATGGTGGAGAGATTTTGCACAGGGTTGGAGGGTGGGTTATTTAGGACATGTTTCGAGTTTGAATTCAAAGGAGGAAAATAGAGTGGAAGCCTTCCATCACTTGGATTGTTGATATCGATAATCGGAATTGACAAATCTTGCTTTTTCTGGAGCTCAACCCTCAATTCGACAATATGTTGCATCAACTGTGCAATTAACTCATTTTGTTCAACGGTAGGGGGCTGGACTATAACAACTTTGGTCAGACCAATATTCTCACTATTCTGAGTCATTTTTCTATTTCATTTCAACAAAATTCGATTGGGGAAGGAAGATTTGAGAACTTTGAATGTTTAACCAATTTCTCAACACAAATTAGTTTTGAGTACCTAAAAAAGAAAAATAACTCAAAAGGCGAATGTGTTAGTTTTTGTAGGTAATAGGTAATACAAGATATCACACACAAAGTTGTAAGCACACAAGAGTCGCTTTATTCGAAGATAAACTAGCTCACAGATATAGGAGATGACTAAATAGGTAAAAAATTGTCTATTTTATTTTGGAATTAGTGAATAATATGAAGGTTGACTTGTGTGGGGCTAAGGTCCTTTTGATACTTCTAATTTTCGGTTGAGATGAAATTTCAATCTCCCTGTAAGAGTTGGAAAAGACAAAAAAAAAATTCAAAAATGGGGACCGAGCCTTGAAAGGTTGCCTACGTATCTCACATAGGAGAATTCAGGTCCTATGCAGTTCGACTCACTTGAATCTCTTTTTGATTTGAGGTAAAGGGTTAACTCTTTTTTTTTTTTTTTGAGATGAGAAAGTAAGATGTGAAAAATGAAGTTTGAATTTTGTTGAGAAACTAAAGACTCGAAGAGTATTTGGACATACTTTCGATAGTGACTTAATATTTGTGCTTAAGTGGTTCTAGAAAATATATTTTTCCCGAGAATGAATAGGCTAGAACATCTCCAAATAAAACAACATATTCACACAAGCAATTATAACACATAAACAGATATTGCGCGCTCTAAACAAATATGTGACCCTTTTATGCCAAAGGTAGGCCTAACAATTCGAAGAATGTATAACGTCATTTGAAACATTTCATTGCCCCAAAACCCAAATTTATACAAGTTTTACGAATAAAATGAATGGGGATACATAATAGGGAAAAAAGGATACAAAATAACCAGTCCCGCGCAGGGATACAATCCTAAACTAAGCTTCCATGGAAGGTCCTTTGTTTTTGATTTTTTGTCATCTCCGAATGTCCACGCTTTTATTTGCAATGATAACTTGCTCCTTCTTCGATTAGATTAAAGTTATATTCTAACTCCCAAACCCAAGAGACAATGGTTTGTCAAATGACGTATACATCATTCAAATTTAAACAGATAAGTATGATTGTCTTTTTATTGACCAATGAGCCAAATAGACACAAGGTGGACTCCTAATGGGCCCAACACGCCTTGGCTGTTGGGTCAACTTAGTTAAAATGCGTTAAATTAGGGATTTGGTTTCACTTTACACTAGTTGACTAAGAGTGGCTTTTGAAAGACCGGGAACCCAAGTGGACAACTTAGGCTGAAACTCACGACAACCATTGGACGCATAACGTACCTATAAATTGTCGATCCTTCCGGAAAAGGGTCGAGTATAAAAAGTCTGGCTGCGATTATGCAGAAACCATCCTTAATATACTACATATACAAGTTGGAAAATGTCATGAATGCAATGACAATTATAATAATTAAACACATTACGCACAGATAAACAATTCATAATTAATAACAATTAGTCAAATTGTTAAATTTTATGGTTAGAACTTAATTAAGTCCCCAGCAGAGTCGCCATTTCTGTTTTACTCAAAAAATAAAATAAAAATGACTACGTTTTCGAAAAATCGATTAAACTAATGATTTAAGAGAAATCAAATTTCCAAAAGAAACAGAGTCACTACTTAATTTTTTAGTAAAAATCAAGAAAAAAAAACTTAAGGTTATTTCAAAAGATTAAATCAAATTAAAATCAATTAAAATTAAAAGGGTTCGAGTTCAATGTACATTCCAAAAAGGTGATAGGCCCTCGGAATGTCCGCTAACTTGCGGTTGACCGGCGATTTGACTAAAATGACTTTTTAAATAAGCTTTTCTAAATTTTAACTAAGTAAAGAAAATTCATTTTTATTTTATTTTTTATTTTTTATTTTTTATTTTTCTTTTATTATTAATTATTTTTAAGGGGGAAATAAACTAAGGGGGACCATTCTAAAAGGAATAATTCAAATTGCAAGGCCAATAATTATAAAATAAAGCTAAGTATAAAATATAATTATTTTAAATTTTTATATAAAAAGAGAAATGACTATCTTTGGGAAATTAATTAAGTCAAACCATAATCCAAATAAAATGTTAGTCAAATATAATAACAAATAAATAAGAGCAAAGAAAGGAATATTGAATTTTTGGCCTTTGGCCCAAATTCCCCAAATCTGTTGAACCTGTCATATTCTAAAAATTTCCAACATAATTTTGGGCCTATTCAGTTAAAAGTATAAATTATAGGAACCACATATTATAAGTACTAAATAACATTATATCCCTTCTAGTTTTCTATTTACCAAAAATCCCTTAAAAATGATGTTTACATGATACATTAGGTTTGATACATTCCATATAGAGGGATACATTAGGTTTGATACATTTCACATAGCGGGATACATAACGTTGTGCACGGGATACATGCAGGATACATAGCGTTGTGCACGAGATACATAGCGTTTGATACATTCCACATAGCATGATACATAGCGTTGTGCACGAGATACATACGGGATACATAGGTAAATAAGGGATTTTTGAAAATTTTTAAAAAAGTAGGGATAAATGGATATTAAGGTAAGGAGTGTAGTTAAATAATTTGTCTCAGTTAAAATTCTGCTGCTGGACCATTTTTTTGGACCTTTTTGGGCCCATTTTTGCCTTCTTTTTCACACTTAAATCTGTGTATACATCAAACACATACGACTATATACGACATGTATTTCGACCCATTTTCGTGTATTTGAGCTGTATACCAAATGTATACAACCTAAATCAGCTTTTGAACACCTATAAATCGGTTGAGGGCCTGTATATGATGCACTCAACCCGTATATCAGTGTACACGAGCTATATATCAGCCTGTTTTCAGGACCTGTCTACTTCTGGAACCTGTATATCAGTTTCTCTTTCACCCTCGAACACCAAAAGATGACTCAATACTAAAAAATGCAGGGAAAAAGAGTCTCCAAAGACTCGGGAGGAGCCGGTTCATGCATAAAAAAGAACAAAGCAGGAATGTAAATTAGAAATAGAGCGCACCTTAAATCTATATACTACCACTCTAAGACACACAAAAATGAAATAAGGCAAATATGCGTGTGACTAGTTCACTGCCAAATTATGCAAAGGTGACCAAGGAAAACATATAATATTTAAAGAATCCTTCTCTTAGAATTAAACTAACTCCCATATGATAAGATAAAATACTAAAATGATTATTACAGATAGGCAATTGGACTGGCAATGTTAAAATGAATAAAGGGCTTATGCCTAATTATCTAGACAAATATAAAGATAGGGAAACAATTAAATGAGTCACTGGAAGCTCTTACAGGTAGTCAAGAGGCTATCGTATTATACATTGAGATTGATATCAAAAGGAAACATGCTTCAACTAATTTTCAAAGATGAAACTCTAACAAACTAAAATCTAGAAAAAGAAAACCAGAAACTTGGATTCCATGCTGATGCAACTACAAATAGTGATTCATTCTTAACCAAAATATTAACCCAAAGAAGGCAGAGAAACGAGCAAAGCAACACTCTGTGCATATTTTAATATTAAAAGCATTTAAATCAAGCTTGTAAGGATAAGAAAGGGGGGGTAGGAAACCATTACAGTAAGCAGAGAAGACAAAATGCTAACCAAACTTAACTTTTCATAGATAACTTTCTAAACATAACAGACTAATTCCAACCAAATAAACAAGTTCAGGAGGGTCAGTCATTGAACAAATTTTAAACGAATACCCACAGCCAGAAAATTTAAATTGATCGATACAAAAAAAGAACTTGGACCGGTGATTAAGATAATATCATGCCAAAATAACAAACCACGGATACAAAAGGACTGGATTTGACCCTTTACTTAGGAGCAGCAAAAGTCACACTTAGTATAGAACACGATCGACTTTTGATAGAAGAAACTTTAAATAGCATGAAGATGAGAGCTGACTCAAACAAAATATGCTAAGGAACAAAACAATCACGAAAACTGGAAAAGAGTAGAACGAGTTGTTGTATCGAATGGACAATAGATACAACAACATTCAATCTCTATATTAACCATCTTCGAGATTCTGAATCAACATTGCAGTAGCAAGATGAAAGAGCTTTTTAACGCTAAGAGACAACTAAAATAAGAAAATGCAGATTCGACAACATCAAAATGAGTGCACACAAAGCAAAATAGCCACGACAATTCCAACATATAAGCAGTGAAGCAACAGTGATAAATATATAAAACGGGGTTAACTCGACCTTAGGGTAGAATCACTAAAATAGATTAAAATAACACTAAATCAGCACTTAACAATGAATGATATACCGTGAGTTTACGGTATTTCTAATACATTTCACTTGCAAGTTGTGTGTGTCTAGGGCCTTTTTATATTGGTTTTTATGTATTCTATCATGTTTTGCAGGAAAGGTGTTCAGGCGCGGAAGTTTAGAGACAGCTGAAGGAAATGCAGAAAAAGGCATCCACAGAGGTCATCTACGGACCGTAGTTCCATTCACGGTCCGTAGGTGATGACCGTAGACCAGCAGGAATGTGTTGAGGATAAATCAGGGAAATCTGACCAAGTGTGGAACCACGGTGCCCATTTACGGTCCGTAGATGGATCTACGGACCGTACTGTTGATCCGTAGGATGAGACTGTGAGGGTTCCAGTACCTGATTTTTTGAAGATTCTAAGTATGGAGCTACGGAAGGGATTGACGGACCGTAGATCGATCTACGGTCCGTGCTGTTGGTCCGTCGTTTGCTTCAGAGAAGCTGATTTTTGGATGCCGAAATATTTTCTAAGTCCCGAGTGACAGAAGGGACTTACGGACCGTAGATCAATCGACGGTCCGTAAGTCAGTCTCGTGGATCGAAGACGCGTACCTGAACAAAACTTTCCTTAATTTGTTTCCTTTTTTATTTAGGATTTGTTTTCTATAAATAGAACTTGTAAACCTCGTTTTTGGGGGTTAGACACTATTATTCTATTTTTGCTGTGTAACTTTGGAGATTAATTTGCAACCCTTAGCAATTATTGATTTCCCAAGTTCGTTTTGAAGATTTTGGCTTTGCAATTCAAGTTAATTTTCTGGGTTTACTATTCTCTTTACGTAAGTTCATGATTTCTCTATCTACAATTATGAATTGTGTTCTTGCTAATATGAGTAACTAAATCTACAACTAGGGTTGTGGGAACCATGATCAATTAACAAAGTATGAATAGTAAATAAGCAATTCTTGACTAGTATTTTGCATGCATTGATAATTCTTTCGTTTAGAAGTCTTTTTAACGGTGGCCAACGTTAGAACTCGCCTTGTTACTACTTGCCGGACCAAGGAGGTAATTAACAAGAAAAGAATTATCAACATAGATTTAGTGTGATACTATCTAATAGGCTAGTGTCGATTGGTGCGAAGTAATAACTAAGCCAAACATCGATTATGATGTCTAATATGAGGTAAAGGTAAGGGTTAGTAAATTATACACACGTAGTCGGACCAAGGTGCGGGGTGAAATTCTCTAGGTGCCGGACCAAGGATTTAGAGATACCTAACTTACCACTTTGCATGTAATACACTAGAAGAGGATTGCTATTACTAGAATTACTGCGTTATGAGATTATGGGGAACACGTATACCCTAGTTATTTCTTTTATCTTGATAACAACCAAAGTTGAGTTTAATTATTGATTACAATATTTCGTATTACTATTTGTTTTATACAAGCACAACCCCCCTTTTTTATTACTTGTTTCTGGAAATAATTTGACTAATCGAATATAATTGTCGGTTAAAAGTAAAGTCTAAACCATTTTCCCCGTGGGATCGATCCCAACCTACAAGTTGGGTTCTTTACTTGATAACGATCGCTTATGCTTCTGAAAAGAGGTGTAATTTGAGCGTATCAACGAACCATCTACATCACAAGGCTTTTACGATATCGAATATATCATTTTGAGACAGAGAAAAAAAAGGTGAGGAGAATCTTATAAAGGAGAAAGCATTACCTTCTTCCAGGTAGCAGAACCGAGACAGAACGAGCAAGGACGAGCTCTTCCACCACTAGTCACAAACTTCAAAAGTTCCAACGAGCAGCGGAAAAGTCGTGTTCGAAAGAAGAAGCTGAAAACTGAATACTCTTTATAATATTTGTTGATTTTAGAGTCTATTTTCTCTCAAAGACTATGCATTTCTATGTATCCTTTCACTTATATCGACTCCATTTCTCTCTGTATATTTTCTGCCTCTCCAATGTCTATTTTTTTCCAACTTTTCCCCAACCCCAAACAAATGAAGAAGAGGGGAATTTATAGGGAGAAACTAGGGTTCAGAATGAGGGGGAAACAGAATGGAAATTGGGCCAATTCCAAATTTGAAATTCAAAATCCTTAAAGGATAAGGAATAAAACAACTGGAATAGTACGGAAATTCACCAATTTGTAACAAATTGCAACGGCTAAGCAACAGGATCCCTCAGATTTCGACGCTAGGACGAGAGAGGCGATGAAATCACTCCACCTGGCACTGCTCACGTACGGATTGTCGAGGGAGCGAGGAAGACGACAAGAAAATAGTACTGGGTATGCGATTTGTTCTCATGCCGTGTGTTTGCCGTGTTCTCCGTGAATTTTGACGCCGTGTGATTGTGAGTTGTTTCCGTTGACGTTTGGAAGTTGTTGTTAACGTTGTAAAGAATTGTTTGTGGGGTCTTGCCATTTACTATTGTATTGTATGTACGTTTGGATTGTTGTATGAATTGTATGGGTATTGTATTGGGTTGTGTATTTCTGATGGGTTTGGGTTAGGAATTGAATTGAAGGAATTGGGTTGCTGAATAATGAGCCTAATTTAAATAGGCCCAAAATTGGTATTTTGATGGGTTTAAGGTGAGGGTAGGGAAAAAGGTTGGATCTTGGAGTTTAAGAAATAGTTGAATTGAGTTAAATTAACAAATTCAGTTAAATCCCAAATAAGATGAATTAATATTAATTAATTAACGAGCTTCTTAATCTTAACGAAATAAAATAATTAACTTAATTGTAAACTAATGATTCAAAATTATAACCATAATTTAAACTAAACTAATTTAATAAAATACTTACTAAAATTTAATCTTTTTTTGAGATGGGTTTCGAATGTATATAAAATATACTAATTATATACAAAATTATATAAAACATATATGCTACTTAAAAATTATAAAAATGATAAAATTAATTAAAAGTAACTTGAAAAATATTTTAAACTTTATAAAAACTAATTATTTCAAATCGTTTAGAATTTAAGAAGTTCGGTGATTAATGTATATTGTGGAGGTCCAAAATTGGGTGTCAACACTCTTCTCTCTCAAACCCTAAGGAAAAATCAAAGTAGAAGACTCCATTCAAGATTCTTTCAATTCTTTCTAAGATTCTTTCAATATTTTTCAAGATTCTTCTTCAAGGCAAGTCCTTCTCCAAGAATTTCATTCTTTCCAACTCAAATTCTTTCATAAAATTATGAATCACTAATGAAAATCATAATTCTTGGTCATAGAGATTTCAATAAACTAATTCAAGAATCTCAAGAAATGTTTTCTTGATTGTTCTCCTTCAAGCTAGGGTTTAAAGGCTTCTAATCAAGTTCTTCTTCAAGATTCTTCAAGAACCTTATTCTTTCAGGTATTTAAGGCTATCATAGTGTTGGACTAGTTCGTCCTCACGCTCTACATCTACTTTCAGATCAGTAAAAGAGTAATCTAGGATTATTTCCCTAGATTTTAGTATTCTTGAGATAAGTTGATTTTGAGTTCTTGAGTTCATGTTTCTTTTAAAAATTCTATTCCTAATTATTGAGTTTATTGTTATTGAGATCCTTGAGTTGATTTGTTCATGTCTATATTTCAACATGAACCCTATTTTGAATTATAAATTTTGAAAAACTTTTTTTAAAGCCAACACTTGAGTTCTTAAACTGAGTTTTAATAAAGTAAACATGGGTTTTGAGAAAAGAGTTTCTAAAATGTGATTAGTATGACAATCGAGTATGCCATCAATGTATGAGCAGTATGGTATCTAGATATACCAACAATATTAATGTAGTATGACTTCTCGAGTCATCAATGATCATATTAAAATATGGTTTTGATATGTTTTTGAGAAAGAGTTTTCAAGTATGAATTGAGTAAGAGTATAAGGGGACTAAGTATACCCAAATATATCAATTTTTACATTGATAAAAGAGAAACTGAGATTTCTAAATGAGTTATGAGTTCAAAAGTTATTTCAAGACCAGTTACCTCTTTTAAGAGGGTACTTTGAGGAATTATCTCAAACAAAAGGAAGAACAATGTTTTCAAACATATGAGCATGAGTATATATTATTGGGAGTAGTATTGAGCACCGGTTATGGGGAGACTTCAGACAACTCACAGCTTCTATAAACCATGTATGCCAACATGGGTAAAGGGTCATACTTTTTAGATGAATTCTTATTGCTTTTTAAGTATAACTTAGTGGATCCACTTAGTTGAGGAGTTCTATACCCCGACAAGGTATAGAACAGTTTTGGCAGAGTGGGCGAGACGTTGTATCATCACGTAGTTCATAGTGATGGTTGTCAGTTAGAGAATCTCCCAATAGAGTTAAAGTGTATTTTTATGTATCATTTATTATGTTGAGTTTAGAGATGAGAAAGTATTTTGTAAATCTTTAAATGATTTAACTCCTTTATTTCTTTACATTCAGCTTGAGTACATTGTTATTTATTTCAGTCCTTTATATCAGTTATTTGTTATTCAACTATATTACATACTCATACATCCAATGTACTGATACCATTCAACCTGCATCTTTTAATGATGCAGATACATGTTCTTAAGATCCTCAACAAGAGCCCGTTGAGATCACTTTCATCTACTCGTCAGCGTTTGAGTAAGACCTCCTTGCTTCCAGAGGACAACAATTTTATGAGTTGTTAGTATTAGTAACATTTTGAGTAGTTTTGGGTCTTGTCCAGACACTCATTTTGTATAGTAGAGGCTTTATAGATAGATAGTTTTGGAGAGTCTCTTAATTTTAGATATTTTATTTAAAACTTATGTTTCATACTCAGTATATTTAGCGAAATTTTGAGATTCAGTAAACTGTTTTTAAACATTTCTTTCAATTTGATGCTTATGCATGCTAGAGTTAGTTTTTTACTTATAGTCAGTCAAGATGAGGGTTTAATTGGGGGCCCGCAATGGTTCTCGAGTGCCGGCCACATCGAGGGTGTAGGCTCGGATCATGACAAACTTGGTATTAGAGCACTGAGTTCAAGTATCCTAGGTGTCTATGAAGGTGTGTCAAGTAGGATCTTATTTATGGTTGTGAGGGCCCCACTTCTATAAATAAGGGACTACACATATTTCAAAAAAGTTTCCCTTCTTTCATACTCAAAATTGTGCAATAGAATTATGTCATAAGGAACTCATTCAAACTCGTGTGTTTCTCAGATCCATTCAACTACCCCTCATACTTAAGGTAGTTGAAAAGCAAAGTCAGATCTTTATCGATGAGTAACTCTTAGCAAAAACCTTGAGAAAGTCATGAGATTGCAGAGGGGCTTGAGAGAATTTTGTGAGTGAGTTTAAGTGTTGAGATTCAAAAGAATGCACTCTTATTCATATGAATCATGCGTTCGAGCTAAAAGTGAGATGTATTCCTAGACTCTTTTCTCTAAACCTTGTTTCAACTGAGACCCTTATGATGAAGTATGTTTTAGAGCTTGAGTAGTATTTTCACTCGAAAAGATAGTATAGGTTACGAGATTATGAGTAGTAGTAGTGAAGATGCCCTTAAATTAGAAGAATGCATGCAGAGGTTCAGTAATCTAAGAAAGGGAGATAGTGATGAGACAAATTATGTTATTGTAGTCAAGCACATTGTAAGTTATTAATGAGGAGTTTGTGTAGATTTCATGATAGAATGTATAGTAAGAGTTACTAGTATGGATGAATTAGAGTATACTTTAACCAAAAAAATAGTTTCTGTCAATGTGTCATTATGTTGGTAACGACCAAGTGTAGGTATTGGATAGAAAAGAAGGAGTATCATGAGGTTATAGAACTAAGCTAGGCTTATGATTTTTAGGGAGATTCCATAATATTCAAAGTGTTATAGAATTAATTAGGCAGTGATGTATAGTGAATGAGTAAATAGCACTTAAGTTGTGAAGTGGAATATGGCAGTAATATGTAAGGATGTAGACTGAGAGATAAAAATTGACTACTTGTCATGAGGTCTTAGTGAGCGATTGATTCTTAATTTTTATCTAGTAGTTGTAAGTTAGTATAGTAAGTGCGTAATCATATTGATATCCAGGTTTAGTAATAAACATTAAGCTTGAATTTGAGATGAGCGTCGTGATCAAAAGAATGACAACATGAGGGTGATGATGTTAGTCTTGAGATATGATCTGGTAGACTTGACATAGAGTAAGTGAGGAATTGAGATGTTAGCTGCAATGAATATGAGTGGTACAAGTGAGAGATCCTAACTTTTAGATGATGGCAGTGAATTGTAGCTAAGTCATAAGAGTAACAAGAGCATTAAGAGGTGTACCCGAGACTTTATATAACCAGAGACGATGTTCCAATTAAGTTAATAATTTTTCATAGGTGCCTAGATAGTATATTTGAGTTGTCAATGTGGAATAGGCTGAGGTAAGCATTAATTTTTTTTTCTCCTTAAGAGTTAAATGAAATGGCCTTATAAGCCAATAAGAAGAGGTTAATAGAAGCATCTTCAAAAGAGGTCTTAGAAAGAGTCTTAGTACCTGCTTATGGAGAGTTCTGTTGCCATGAGATAAGCCTTTTCGAGTATTAAAGGGAATGTAGACCAGCTTAAAGATGAGAGAATAGGTTCATTATTTTCAAGTGTCAGTTTTAGACCTAAGGGGGAGATGATAAGATGAGAAATCAAGCCAAGTATTGAGAATGAGATAGTTATGTCTTCCGAAAGAGTTGTAGAGGTACATCAATCCATGCATACTCTAGCATATTCCTCAAAGTTCAGTCATTTCAACATCATGCAGATGTTTCTTATATCAGAATTGTGTTCATGACATATGCACATACACTCCAGAGCGATTCACATCTATGCTCAGTTTTCAGAATGAGGGAAAAAGACTTTAGCCCATTGATCTCAATCTTACTCCATAAAGCTATGGATATCAGTCTCATGCTATGAACCTATTCATATAAGCAATCATGTCTCACAATATGTTCAGTCTAACAAATCCATGAATTACTCTCAATGGCTAGCAACATAATGTTATATCATGCATATTCTTTTATCAGAATTCTCGAATGAATCGTTCTTATGATCTTTCGCCCTAAAGTACTTTCAGTAATCCTTTTTAGTTTTGAGAGTGGTGTTGATGATTGTAGTTGTGTGATGATAGAGAAGAAGATTGTTATTTCTTATTGTGATAGTGATGGTGTGTTTATTCCACATAAGGTTATAAATATGGAGGAAGAAGGAGATAAGGTCTTACGATGAATAATTAGTAAATTCCTGGTAGTGATGCATAAAAGTTCTGTTGGTATAAGTAACGAGAGAATCCGGAATTTTTATAAGGACTGGTTAGTAGGAGTCCATGAGTGGTTATAGTACTATGTTTTAATGTGGTGTTGGTAGCATGTGGATGAATGCATGATGCACTAAGTGGTTCTTGATTAAGAGTCGAGGTTGGTTGAATGTAGTTATAGGGAAAATATTCTCGGGATGAGATTTCTCATAGAGGTATAGAACCCGAATCTCCTAATTTAAATTAGAATAATCACCTTATGTTAAGTAATTTGTGATTTTGCCGTTATTTGATGACGAATAATCTCAAAGGGGAGATATTGTAACACCCTGAATTTTTTTAAGCTAATGCCCGAACTATTATTTATTTACACATAAGGTCTTATCAGGTTATTCCTAAATTGCTCATATTTGTAAAGGTAAATTCTTTAGTATGGAAATGATTTTGGATATAAATTAAGGTCACTAAAAACTCTTAGCACAAAGTTGAGATGAAAGTTCCTTACCGATTAAGTTTTGATTTAAGATTCTCCTTGGGTCAACTTAAAACGATCATATCTCTTAGAATATAAAGAGTTACGTGGCTCATAACATATAAAATTAAAGGTATTTGAATCTACTTTACAACGCCACCAATTTCGCATCAATCTAATTTTTGAGTAAAAAGTTATGACAATTTTAGTAACTAATGTAGTGCAGTTTTGAATTAACCGATGGGAAAATATTAAAAAGGGTTGTTTTTGTCTTTTTACCTCCAAAAAAAATCTAAACGAATTTCTTGACTAATATAAGGCTCAAAACAATCAAATTTTCATCTTTTAAATCGTTCTCTTCTCTCTCAAACCCTAGTTTACCCTAAGGAAAAATCAAAGTAGAAGACTCCATTCAAGATTTTTTCAATCTTTTTCAAGATTGTTCTTTAAGGTAGTCCTTCTCCAAGAATTTCATTATTTCCAACTCAAATTACTCCATACAATTATGAATCACTAATTAAAATCATAATTCTTGGCCATAGAGATTTCAAGAAACTAATTCAAGAATGTCAACAAAGGTTTTATTGATTGTTCTCCTTCAAGCTAGGGTTTCAAGGCTTCTAATAAAGTTCTTCTTCAAGATTCTTCAAGAACATTGTTCTTTCAGGTATGTAAGACTATCATAGTGTTGGACTAGTTCGTCCTCATGCCCTACATCTACTTTCAGACCAGTAAAAGAGTAATCTAGGATTCTTTCCCTAGATTTGAGTATTCTTGAGATAAGTTGATTTTGAGTTGTTGAGTTCATGTTTCTTTTAAAAATTCCATTCCTAATTATAGAGTTTCTATATTGTTATTGAGATCCTTGAGTTGATTTGTTCATGTCTATATTTCAGCATGAACACTATTTTTAGTTATGAATTTTGAAAAACTTTTTTTAAAGCCAACACTTGAGTTCTTAAACTGAGTTTGGAGAAAGTAAAGATGAGTTTTGAGTAAAGAGTTTATAAAACTTTATTAGTATGACAATCGAGTATGCCATCAATGTATGAGCAGTATGGTATTAGATATACCATCAATGTTTATGTGATATGACTTCCCTAGTCATCAATGATCATATTAAAATATGATTTTGATATGTTTTTGAGAAAGAGTTTTCAAGTATGAATTGAGTAAGAGTATACGGGGACTATGTATTCCTAGAGGTATCAATTTTTACATTGATAAAAGAGAAACTGAGATTTCTAAATGAGGTATGAGTTCAAAAGATATTTTAATAGTAGTTACCTCTTTTAAGAGGGTACTTTGAGGAATTATCTCAAACAAGAGGAAGAATTATGTTTTTAAACATATGAGCATGAGTATATATTATTGGGAGTAGTATGAGCACCGATTATGGGGAGACTTCAAATAACTCACAACCTCCATAAACCATGTCTGCCAACATAGGTAAATGGTCATTCTTTTTAGATGATTCCTCATTGCTTTTTAAGCATAACTTAGTGGATCCACTTAGTTGAGGATTTCTATACACCAACAAGGTATATGACAGTTCTGGCAGTGTGGGTGAGACGTATCATCACGTAGCTCATAGTGATGGTTGTCGGTTAGAGAATCTCTCAATACAGTTAAAATGTGTATGTATATATATATATATATATATATCACTTATTATGTTGAGTTCGGAGATGAGAAAGTATTTTGTAAAGCTTTAAATGATTTAACTACTTTGTTCCTTTACATTCAGCTTGAGTCTTGTTATCCATTCAGTCCTTTCTTTCAGTTATTTGTTATTCAGCTATATTACATAATCGTACATTCAATGTACTAATGTCATTCGACCTGCATCTTTTAATGATGCAAATACATGTACTTAGATCCTCAACAAGAGCCCGTTGAGATCACTTTCATCTACTCGTCAGGTTTTGAGTTAGACCTCCTTGCTTCCGGAAGACAACAGTTTTATGAGTTGTTAGTATTAGTAACATTTTGAGTAGTGTGAGTCTTGTCCCGACACTCATCTTTGTATAGTATATGCTTCATAGATAGACAGTTTTGGAGAAGCTCTCAATTTCATATATTTTATTTAAAACTTATGTTTCATACTTAGTACATTCAGATTTTGAGATTCAGTAAATTGTTTTTAAACGTTTCTTTCAATTTGATGCTTATGTATGCTTGAGTTAGTCTTCCGCTTATAGTTAGCTAGGATGAGGGTTCGCTTGGGGGCCAACAATGGTTCTCGAGTGCCGGCCACGTCTAGGATGTAGGCTCGGTCATGACAATTCTCTTTTAATACATATTACATATTTATTATAGTATTGCTATATATTGCTATAAATGATAATAAATAAAAAGTATTCCTAAATCAATAATTATTTATTAAAAGATACTCATCCAAGTAAATTTTTCTTTTCGTGTTAATGGGTTAATTAAGGGATACTTTTCTTTTTCCTTCCTTAAAAGTAGCAACAACCTTTTTAATAGGCTAATTAGAGACAATATGCTAATTATATTAATAATTAGTACCGGTTGGTTAAAAAATCAATCCTTCAAATTAGACATCATTCTGGCTACTTTGTATCAATTGTTATAAGGCCATATTTTGCCAAATACTTTTGGGCTATTTTGTGCCAATTTATATTGAGTGTTCTATGTTCATGCCAATTTCTCAATGATAACCGCAACACATGCTGCAATTCTTACCAAAATAAGCCAATGGAATCAAAAGACATCCATTATATATATATATATATATATATATATATATATATGTCATAAAAGGTTTGATTCATAGGTTGTTTGGTAGCTGAATAAGAAATAAGTGGTACATGTATTAATTTCCATATAACATATATAAGTTTGAAAGGTAGATAGAAAGTAAGTTATTCATATATAAAATTAATACAATGTTTGGTAGTTAATTTAGAAACCTGCATAACCAATACATGTAGAAGTTGTGAGGAAATCTATGTATTATTTTATGGGGATAGAAGATAGAATAACTAATACATGAATATATAACTAATCCCTACATAATTAATATCTGCATAATATAATATATAGGTTCACTCATAAGTAATCCCTACATTACTAATACATGCATAAAATAATACATAGATTCACTCTTATATAATACCTACATTACTAATATGTGCATAACTCTAAGCAGCTACCAAACGACCCCGTAGCGCCTTGTTCATCCAAAAGGAGAAATCTACCGTGAGGGCTATTTGGAATGTTCAGATGTCGTTATGGGAGGACAAAGCCAAAATTATTTTTTGTTGTATAGATAGTAATAATAATTATGGGAGAGAAACAAAAAGCATATTGAGGGTTTATACAAAAGGAATGAAAGGGAAAGAAAATCTTGGTATGCCTTTTTAGTATCTGCCTTAGTAGATTGTTATTGTGAATCTGATTTGACAAATCACTTGAAGAATGTGTGAAATCAAGTTTGGTCTTCAAAGTGAGGTTGGTATTGTCACAAATTTCAAATTAGCACATGCGGACGAGGATGGCTCTGAGTTGGAAGTTGGGAGCTCGGCCCTGATACAAAGTACGACTAGACCAGGGAGTTTTTACTTTCTCTCTCACTCAGGGGCGGAGCTACACCTGGTTAGATGAACAATTTTCGTCAAAAAAAATTTGAGTATATATGTTAAATATTACTCCCTCTCCCAATTTATGTGACTTACTTTCCTCTTTAGTCAGTATAAAAAAGAATGACACATTTCTATATTAAGTAACAATTTAACTATAAAATGTATATTTTACCTTTAATGAAATGATTTACGGCCACACAAATTTTTATCACTCATTTTGGACCACAAGTTTTAAACGCCTTCTTTTCTTTTTTAAATTTCGTGTCAAATCAAACTATCTCACATAAAATGGGACGGAGGGAGTAATATTTTTGAATATATACTAATTGTTGAACACCCTTGACATAGTAAAGAAAGATAGTCTAGTGATTAAGGTTGTTCAAATTTGCCTTGGAGGCCTGGGTTTGAGCCCTAGCCTTGGACGTTTTATTTTAAAAAAAATTAGTTCCGCATTTTAAGTTAAAAAAGAGAACAAAAGTGACGGAAAATCCTGAGCAACAAAGTTTATCTTTTTACTTGTCCTAAAGTATGAACACCCTTAACGAAAGTTATGGCTCCGCCACTATTCTCTCTTTCCCACTATTACTTTGTTTTTTAGCACTAGAGAAACTCATCATTTTAAGCGTGGGATAGGGGAATATATTTATCTTGTATTGTATTTTTTAGATGTCATATTGGTCTGTTCCTCTCTCATTATCTTGTATTGTCTTCATTGTCGAGTTGTATCTATTTTATTGTTGTGTTTTGAGTTTGGATTTCTATTTGGATGTTTTTTTGGATTGTAACGATATATTGCATGCGTTGATAAATGTTAGATTTTGTTGTATTTATGTTATACTTATTTTAGATTCCTCAATTTTTATTTTTGGTGTTTTTCTAGGATAGTCTCATTGAATCGGCAAGTTTTTATTTTCGAACTAGATTTTTTTAGGATTATGATTGTTAGATGCATTAGAATGAAGAAACTCATGACTAGTTAAATATAGGTACTCTAAAAAGTAGAAATTTCTAGATCTCATAGGAATTCATTCATACAAAAGAGTATAATGTCACTTAATGTGATTATGTTCTGAAGATTGGAGCCTTAGGTAGTTATGTTCAAAATTATTAATGTGTCATGTTTGGTAAGCATTTGTGTATTCGTGTATATTAGACATCCAGAATTTGTCATGTGTGTGTGAAAATTTGAACTTAGTATTGAAATTGTTGGATGTGTTCAAGACATTTCTTGTTTAACATACTTTTTTTGACCGTATAATTGTGATGCATGCCTACATGAGCAGTTTTCTTAATTAAGCCTCTTTGTGTTTATAGCCTATTTCTTCGTATAACCACACAGTCAAACAGACTGAAGAAAAGGAGTATGATGCATGGGATACGCGCCACGCATTGGCCTCAGCAACACCCATTTTATTTTTTTTACCCTCCCCTAGGAGCTCCCACCCCTTTTGCTTCCTTGGTGACTCGAACTCGTAACCTTCGGGTTGGAAGTGAGGGGTGCTTACCATCTGAGCAACTCCCTCTCGTCACAACACCCACCAAATCGAATGAGATTTAGAGATCAATTTTTTTGAGATAGACTTGCAACGTACTGAAAAGCAAATTGATGTCCGTGGTGGACCTCGGTGCGCAGGCCTTCTGCCCTGTGATGAATATTGGCCGCACACCCTTATTTTGAATATTGGTCGCACACCCTTATTATACAGATCGGAGATTTGCAAAGGCAAAACCTAGTTCCAATGATATTTAGGTTTCGTTCTACTATTATAAATAGATTATAAGGACGTTGTTTTGAGGGGGACACATTATCATTAGAATATAGTTTTTATCACTTTTGGCTATGAACTATTCTACAATTGTTCTTAGGTTTACTTATTGTTTTCATAGAAGATTATTGTGGTACGAAAAAGATACTTTTGCAAGAGCTACATTAATCAAGGTTTCTTTCGTCTTAATGTTCTTTAGTTATTACAATTATTGTCATTATTATTTGCAACTAGTTATAACTTGCTAAATCTCATAACTAGATTTATGGAACTTAAAGTAAGAATAAGGATAATAGATTCGTTATAATAAAATCTTCACATGAAGGGTGATTATTGTACATCAAGGTTTCTTCATAAATATTACTTACTTTTTTAATGATTGCAAATATTAGGAACTCGCCTATATTCTAACTAGAAGTTAAGATTAAGAAAAATAATTATTAACGGAGATTTGGGGCTATCAACTCCCATCTAATAGCTTGAGTTAGAGATAAGATAGTTAATCTGAGACATATGATGATGAACAAATTAATTCGACATCCAAGTGACGACGAGAATTCAAAGTGAAGTTCTCTTGATTGGGCCGAAAGGCTTTAGAAGACTAATAGATTCATTAATTTTGCATAATGAGCACACTTGATGAGTTGATGATAAATTGTTTGTTTGAATTCTAATATATCCAAGAACCAAAACTTTTGTTTGTCTTAAATTCTTGATAACAAGCATAGTAGTAAAACCTAGTTAATAATTTCTCATTTAATACCCCAACAAAAATAATAGACATTAGACTAAATTTCGTTCGCAAATTATAAGTTTCTCACCGCACTCTTTGTGAAATTCGATCCCTGGATTACTATATTTTAATAATAATTGTTTTATTTTCATTTAAGAATGTTATTTGGACGATGTCAAAAATCATTATTAGCACGAGGGATAAATTATGTTGGCCAAAGTCACCTAATGTACTTAACATAATTGATATATACATCTAGAATAAGTTGTTATTTTAAAACACTTCTGAAACCTGAACATGAAAAAAAGATAAATTGTGCGTCATTTGGGCCAAACGCCATGGGATACAGTGGCTAAATGGGCATCTTGTGTTGGTGTATATATATCATATAATTACAATAATTAGTGTTTGAAAATAAAATAAATATAAAAACATATTCACGCTGAGGGTGGATATTTCGCTCTCTTTAAGAAGATTCAAGTCTGGGACGGCATAATCTATACTGATTCAGTAGTATTATTCGTGACTTATCTCCTCCACGATACAACAACCCAACACATCGTATAACTCAATCAACTTCGAATTAGTTGACTAGCACAAACCTCCACAAAAAGAATACTTTCCTTCAATATAAAGTTCTCTTTTGTATAGTAATTAGTTGAATACTTCAAATATTTTTCTTTATCTCAACTCTCACTTTTTCACCACACTAACCTCAAAATATAAATACAATACACAATATAACACTTCTCATATTTTTCTCTTTTACCCAACACAAAGTAAGACGGCCATTATTTATAGGTAGAAAATTCTTCCTTCTATTATATGGGTAATAATTATATAGGTAAATAAATGAAAGAACTATACCTTGAAGGTTACATGAATTACAAGATATAATGAGGTAGAACTGATAATGTATAAGTATTTATAGGTACAAAATTCTTCCTTGTATTTATTTTTTTAATCTCATTTTATTAATTAAAATAAAATAACCTTATGTATTTTTTTAACTGATAATGTAGGCAATATATATAGTTAAGATCATTGTAACTCCATCAATTTTCATATAGATAACACTAAAAAAAAATCTAGTAAAATAAAAAATATTTTTATTTCTTAATCTTTTCTGAATTGAAGTAGACAAGTATTTCCTGATATGATCCTTGATTTTAAAGTTAATTAGAATTTTACCATTTTATTTTTAAAATCAAAGATTATATTGACAAACATTTATCCATACTTCAATCTGAAAAAAACATTAAGAAACAAAAATATTTTCTATTTTATTAGGGAAAAAATTATCTTTAAAAATAATATTTATTAGGAAAGAAATGTATTTAGAAATAAAAAGACAATATAGTTATTCAGAAAAAAGACTTTTTTAATCCAGTTAAGTAATAGCATAAGTATTTTTAGATCAAACAACTGACAACAAAAGTATTTTGACCAAACGACATTTTTATTTAATTTTTAAATAATTTTAGGACATTTTTTTTTACCTTTTTTCTGTTGAAAAACTGATCTTGCTAAATAAAGCAGGATTAAACAACACATTTAGTAACACGTGTATTAGTAATTTAGGGATTAACAATGCAAGGATTATCTTTTATCAAGTTTTTGGTTCATTACTTTCCAATTAATCTTGAGATTGATTTAGAGTCTGTTTGAGATTGATGCTAAAAACTGCTTATTTTCATAAGCACTTTTTTAAAATAGCTTTTCAGAAAATTGCTTTTGAAAAAAAGCAATTTTGTGTTTCACTAATTCATTTGAAAAGTGCTTTTTATAAGCAAATTGTATTTGACTAAACTTTTTTAAAAAGTGTTTTTGAAAGTCAAATTATGATTAAGGGAAAGTATTAATGTACTTTTAATATTAAGATTATTTTATAAAGAGAAACTAGTTTAAACATCTATTACAAAAAGTTAAATTAATTTTTCATTTTTATCAAATAAAAATGTTCATATTCAAATTTTAAATCAATGTTATATAGTTTTTGAAGGGTTAAAATCTTTAATTATTTTTTTTCTTTTTTTCTAATCTTACAAAAATATGTTGTTACCTACTTCTTGTTTTCTAATTCTGTAAAATAATACGTAAAATAAGAGATAAAATAATAATTCGTAAACGTAAAATAAAATACAAAATTTATTATGTAAAAATAAAAAATAAAATCATTAAATAGAACTTAACCAAACATATGAGATATGCTAATTAATTAATAAGACAAATATAAGTAAATATAAGTATATGGAATAGTCTTCAAAAAATAATTTTCTGCTTCTGTTTTTTTAAAAGGCAGAATGACCTGGGAGGCCCTTGTACTTGACTCTGTTTGTAAGTTGGACCCTTATACTCACGACTTTGCCAACTGAACTCTTATATTCATTGAAACACATATTTTAAGCACCTCTGACCATTGACCAAGTTTACGTGACATTAATATTGTTGATTTGAAAAAAAAGTGATTGCACGCGTCTTAAAACAAGTGAACATTATATTTTATATTAAAAAATATTTTAAAAACAATTAAACAAAAAAGAGAAAAAAACTTTCTTTAAAATTCTCTTTTTTCCCAGCCCTCCACCCCCCCCCCCCCCCCCCCCTCCCAAAAAAAAACCCTCACCAACAAATTTCTCAACTTTCTTCTTCCCAAACCATTCAGCCCACCCTTCTCCTTATTATGTGGAACCACCACCACCACCTACTTCTTCTTCTTCGGCTTAACGTCAGCCCTCCACCCCACCCCACCTAACAAAACCCATTTCTAAATGCTTCCTTAAAATTTTGCTCTTTACTGCAAATCATACCGCCTAAGCTCTTCTGCCAGATTTTCATTTCCAAAACTTTGATTTTGTAAGTATTTTTCTAATTTTGTATGAGATAATGTGAAGGATGATGATGGATATTGATAAATTGAAAATTTTCATGAATAGGCTTGAAGAACAACAAATGGATTTTGTTAATTTATGAAATTAATTTAAAATTATGATGGAATGTTATTGGATTTGTGTTTGTGAATTTTTAGTGTAAAAATTCAAGTCAATAGGAAGAATCACACCTGTTTGGCATAAATTTAGTCCTCAATTGTGATTTGTGAGAAAATATTGAAGAACATAATAATGAAATTTTTCAGAATATTTTTTAATTTTTTTTAAATATTTAATTCCTTATATGTCATTAAAACTGACCTACAAATTGACATGACATTTCATGTGTAAATGATTGTGCTACACACACATATCAAATGAGAAAAGGGTTTAAAATATCATGTTTCAATGAATTTAAGAGTTCAGTTGACAAAGTCATAAGTATAAGGATCTAACTGACAAACAAAACAAAGTACAAGGACCTCCCAGCTCATTCTGTCTTTTTAAAAAGCATAAATTTTTAGCTTCTTCTCAACAACAGAAAAACTGTTTCTGCTTCTATTTAAAAGCAATTTTACAGGTTTGCCAAACACCTATATTTTCAAAAGAAGTGTTTTTTTCTCAAAATAAGTGCTTCTCAGCTCCCAAAAGCAATGTCAAACAGTCTCTTAAAACTCTACAAAAAGCTTCCTATTATACCCTTGTGTTATTATGAGATTGTTTATTTCATGTAATTGGGTTAAGGTAGATAACCGTTGGACAATATTTTAAAAAAATAGAATTCTTTATTTCATTTAACTAGTTAAGTTAAAACACACACGCATACACACACATATATATATAATGTTATTAATTTGAGGTGTGATGTACCACTACGGAAATTCTTGATAGCACGGTGTATTTTTAGTTTTATGTTGGTCAAATATATCTCAAACTTAACATAGATTTAAGGCTACTTAAATTGTAAATACCTAAAACTTATTATTTATTTTTTTTAAAAAAAACAAATAATTCAAGTGATTAATTACATTGAATAAAAAAAGAAGAAAAAATTATATTAGTGAAATCATCAAATTACACTAAACGGATTTAGAGAATTAAAAAGAATATTTATAACCATTCCAATATAAATAATAAAGAAATCAAATTACAAAAGAAATTTAGGAAAATGAATAGGAGGATAGTTTAGTCATGAGGTCTTAGCCAAGAATTATTAAAACCTTGGATTAGTTGTCCCTCATTTTCTAGGAATAAAATAAGACCACATATGGTGTATAACTAATTCATGGATTAAGTTAAAATAAAATAACCAAACAATGAATTAAATAGACTAAATTTTAATCCATAAACTAGACTAATTAATACCGCCGACCTAATGGGTCCTTAATGCCAGAGTTGATTATCCAGTTAGAAATTAAAGTACTCATAAGGTATCAGGACTAGAGAGCTTTTACGAAGATATTTCTCATTTTCAAATCTCACTCAAGCTAACTGTTAGCACTTGTCTTGTATTCTTAGAGAAGAAAGCACAAACACATAGAGATTATTGGTATTTGTTTCTCTTGTATACACAAAATCTATACATGATACACCATTCCTACCTCTATGGTAGAAGCATGAGGTACAGTTAATGCATAGCATGGGGGTCTACTACTCCTTGTCAAGAAGTCATATCCAAAATTTATGACTATTCTCTTTAAGAAGCTAGATCCTTGCTTGGCGCGGACGTAGGAATGCCCCAATATGTAAGCTATGCCAGCTTCACTAGCTTCCATCAGTTCGCGCAACTCCTCTCTTGCATTTCTCTCAATTTTCGGACTTTCTGGTATGAAAAACCTCACTCTTTTCTTAGGCTTGGTTTTATGTGTAGTGTGCATTTCTCTAAGTTTCGACGTTCCAACTGATTCTGAATTCAGTTCATTGTCCTCATAAAGCTGAACTCCAGATATATGAGTATTAGGGGTTCCAAGAACAGTCATGTCCTCCAAATCCTTTGATAAATCTTCAGCAGCATTACCATTCAACCCTCTCTTTCCTGTCCTTATAAACTCAGCTATGCTACATACAAGATCATTCTCAAACTGGAGATCATCCTTACGAGCATCACGATAACCATATCTAACAATGCATCTATAAAGGTGGTGCTCTCTTGGGCCAATGTGTCCGACAAGGAACCGTTCCTCGTGTCTAACATGAGGAATTGGGACAGATTTGACACAAATGAATACCAGGACCTGGTGAAAAGCTGGAAAATTGGTAACAAAGTGAGGGAAGATAGCTGGGATTCCGGATACCAGCTCAGTGTATATGAGGCCAATGCCACGCACCCTTACAATACCTAGGCTGGGACCTACACTGAGTAGCCAGTCGATAGACACCTTATTTTGAACATCGAACTCGTACTTTTTCAGTGAGCCATAGTGCCAAATGCACATCACTATCATGAAAACTAAAGAAATGGCAATAGGCACCCATGCTCCTTCAAAAAATCTAATTAAAGAAGCAGAGAAATATAAAGCCTCGATTGTCCCAAAGAAGATCACAAAGCAAACTGCAAGGAGGACATTTTGGTGCCAACACAAAACAATAACCAATGACATCAAGCAAGTGGTTACCAACATTACAGTTATTACTGCCAAACCTGATGCAAAAAAATAAATAATTAGGGATGAATTAGTAAAGAAGTTCATTCATCATGGGCTTGTTAAGTGATGTGTCTTCACTAATATCATTTGTCCATTGCGTAAACAAGGACAAAATGAATATTAAAAAGGAAAAGACGAGTATTTAAGCATGAGAAATTGAGAAAATACAGCAAAATGAAACATGAGAACTTGGGTCCATGCACCGGGGAAGGAGGGGGGGGGGGAGGTTGAAGTAGGTTATAGGATGGTAACTAGTACAGAAAAGTCATAACAGGGATGGGAAAGAGAGGCTCGGTGAAATAGACATGTCCGTGAAGATGCAGACTACCTGCAACTGGACAGAAAGACCCTAATTTAATAAAGTTGATCTAGTAATGACATAATCCAATTCACTGAAGTGGCATATTAAAACTGCCACTAAATTCTACAAAGATAAAGTGATCGGCACTAGACAAATTCTTCCTTTGCTTTTTGAGTATGAGTAAATTATTCTTGTATTTTGTGTAAGATTGAATCCATACCTGCAGCATTGCCCAGCCTTTTTGTGTCTCTGAAACCAATAGTAACAGCCAAGCATAGTATCATTAAGGTCCAGTTAATCTCAGGGATGTAAACCTGGCCATGTATTTTTGACGACGTATGAACTATTTTGACTCTTGGGAAGCATCCCAGGGCGCAACATTGTTTAATAATTGAGAAGGTTCCGGTGATAGCGGCTTGGCTCGCCACTACTGCAGCCAGTACAGCAATCACTAGAACAGGCCATCTTAGTTTGTCTGAAACAAAAGAAGAATATGTCAATCAAGAATTTGCCTATATTCTCCTGTCCTAGTAAAAGTAACAACTAAAATACATACCAGGTACAGAAACATAGAAGCCAATCTGATAGTCATTCTCCATAACATGATGCCGTGACAGATAAGCAGCTTGCCCCATATATGCAAGAACTAATGATGGATAAACCAAGGAGGTAAAAGCAATCTGCAAAATGGAACTAGTCTTATATACAATTGTACAGTCTCACGGTGATACGAACTGTACGAGTCTGTACAATTCGCACAAGCGACTAGGTTTTGGTTTTCACATTTTCTAGAACAAAAAGGAGAACCTTCAAAATCCAGTATTTAAGAAATCTATCTTCAAACTGTATTCATTCATGTCTCTATTTCAATATCATTTTCCCTTATAGTGTCATCAGATTGTAAACACATCACTGGTGATACATGTGATTATGGTACATCTATAACAATCTGGAATAAAAGTAAACCGAAGGGATCCTGAGACACTAAGGCAAACTAATGTCAACTGATATCAACATGGGAAGCAGTTGTAAGCATTTCAGAAGAACTAGCATTGATCCCTGCGGAAATTAAATAGATAAGTTCAGCGATTGAAAACAAAGGCTTCTCAAAGATTCTCTTTTGTGGAAACTGCGTGTTTTCGAATAAATTAATCACCTAAGATTGCTGCTAACCAATTGATTGACTATAACAGTTACAGATCATTTATATTATCACAATTCACAGTTATTTGTAACTACTTTTGACATTTTAATAAGATATCATGATCAAGTTCTAACAATCATGCAAGATTGATTCTTCAAAGACTTACATGAATGAGGTTGCATGGAGACCAATCAGAAATGTTTTCTTCCTGAAGAGAAATCTCTTCCACACTTTCAATTAGGAAAAAAGGTTGTATTAGACAAGGGAAATTAAACCATCTAGGTAAAATCTTCCTATTTAACGATTCATGCCTTTTGTATTTAACAGTACTGATCTTTCAGTTTTCCTGATGTATACTTTGCTGTCACTCTCTCACTTTTACTCTTCATCCATACAATTAGTAAATTCAAACTTTTTGTTCTCTGAAAATCATCATTTATGGACACGCATCAGGATGGATGGACACATACCTTAATTGACAACTGGGAGAAGTGTCCAAGATCAGCAAACATTGCTTCTGAACCTGAAAGAACGAGTTTTGTATTAAGTGATCATGATACTGGGAGGGGTAATAGAAATCTATTCATTTGAGAGACACAGCTATGTAGTTGCCTGTTATGCACAAAAGGATTCCTCCCAAGGACATCCAGCCTCCTTTTCGAGTTTTTTTCAGGAACTTGTACACGTAATATGGAGACAGTGCTCGATACACAGTTGGATTCCAGTGTATTATATTATATAACCCAATGCCACTGATACACAAGAGCCATGTCACGACGATAGGTGCAAACATAAATCCAACCCTGTGGGTGCCATAATGTTGAAGGGCAAACAATGCTATCAGTACGACACAAGCAACTGGAACTTCTATATCTGCAAATTTTTCATATTTTAAGAGAAAAGATAGCAAGTCATTTTGGGCGTAGGTATTAAGAGTTATATTTTATTCTAAATCCTTTAAATAATAGGGAACTCAATCAACAAACAATGAAAAAAAGAAGAAAAAATATGAGTGAATTAAGCCCCAGTCCCCAAGATTTCTCAAAATCTTGGAACTCCACATGATATATCACGCAAATCCGTGATTACATTGATATCAATTCCATCTCATGGTGTATATGCAATCAAAATAATGCATATGCAATTAACATAACTCTCATCATGGTGGGATCATCCCATATCAACCATAACTACCATAACGATAACGCGAAGTGTTTCTGTTAGCACAGAATCCTTAACCAATCAAAACTCAATTTTGGTTTATACCTTCATCATTCCCTCTATATTATTCGGAGATATATCTGACAAATGAAATTTAGTGAGTCCAAAAGACAGTCAAGATTTATGAGTACAAATGTAAAATCAATGGATTAAGCAAAGCAAACCTGAACTATTGCTCAAACTCTGAGATTCTAGAGAGATTAACATCTGCTAGCATTGAATCAATTTTTTTTGCATAAGTCCAATGTTTTTATCAGTGCAGTAGCATACTCCTCAGCAACCCACTTGAAGACTTTACCTTTTTAGTTTTTATAGTTTCTCAGCCACAAGACAGTTCTTTATGGTTGATGGATCTCATTTAAGATCAGTCAACATCTATTAGCCCAACCACCAATAGAAGAAAAAAGTATGGGTCAGTTTTCTCCTCTTGAGACTGTAGCCCATTTACAGAACACATAGATGCTCCAGGAGAGTGCTACTTCCCCATCCATCATAAAGACAAAAGGGGGCACCAGTATTTGTTTGAATTTTACTTGATCACTTCTGTGTTAAACGAGGAATGTTTCATAATATTAATTCTATTCAACAGGCATGACCTGATAATGAATGAATATCCAGAGCTTCTACTTCTTTCTTACAGCTTTATTTAACATAAAATTCAACCACAAAGTATAGGCATGAGAGTTTGTGCAGATCAAAGACAATGTACGGTCAAAAGAGTCTAAACATTTTCTTGTGAGGACGTTTGATCAATCCTGCATGAGTGCAGTGTTCTAACTCGTTAGTTGAGATTCTGCTTTCAACTCTTGAATACATAGGACTTCAACTTAAAAGCACTGCAAGTAGCGCTCCTACTAGTATCTAATCTTTGACTTTAAATTGTATAGTAATCAACAGAATAACTACTACTGATTTACAGAACACAATGTAACAGTTTAAAGGATTTAAGTTTGTCAAGTTTTCTAATGACCAAATCTATCTGCAAACTATGGAATATGTTAAGAACAAAAGCTCACAGTCACTGTTTCCCATCATCAGTCAACTATTCTGTGGCCTGTGGGGTTAAGCAAATACTCCCTACGTTCCATTCTATCTCTTTTGGTCTGTCGTAGAAAAAAATGACACTTTTCTATATTTAAAATTATTTAATTTCAATATTCCTGTTTTACTTTTAATGGCATGATCTAATAAGAATGATATGGCATGTTCTATACATTTGAGCTTATGTATAAAAAGTCTGACTTTCTTTCTTAAATTCCATGTCCATTCCCCCGTCATATAAGGTAAAGCAAAGGGAGTAAAACACTGCATACACCAATAATAATCTCAGAAGAGGAGGTTAAGAGTCTTACATAGGTGATGTGCTTTTCCCAAAGAAAGTTCAGCACCAGAAATGGCAGAGAAAACTGCAATATTATTCCCACAAAAATGAATCAAATTATTCAAAAAACCAACACAAAATGTTCCACAGAAAGGGGGCATACCTGAAATAGCAGGTGTAAGAATTCCATCACCTATTACCATAGAAGCTCCACCTAGAGACAAAACAAGCAATAATCTTTGTAACACTCTATGCCTCTCTAGAATTGATTTAATTTTTGCCCCAAACGTAGTTTGTGCAGGAATATTAATATCATTCTTCTTATAAGTTGATAATTCCTCATCTGCTAACTGGGAATTAGGCAATGAATTAACTTTAGCATGTCTACATAAGAGTGAATAAAGAGCAAATGTTCCTCCTTCACCATTATCATCAGCTTTAAGCACAATGAACACATATTTCAACAGAGGAATCAAAGTCAATGTCCAAAAGATAAATGATAAAACCCCATAAACTTCTTCATTTGTCTCTGAATGTTTAATGTCATCAGCAAAAGTACTTGTATATACATAGAGTGGTGATGTACTCAAATCACCATAAACAACCCCTAAACTTTGATAAGCCAACGTCAACACTGTCCTCCAAGATTCTTTCTGTAATGAAATCCCAAAAATTCAAAAAAAATAAAAATCAAGAAAACATTTTATGAAAAAAATCTGAAAACTAGTATGACTTAATCACTAAGAAAGAAGTTACCTTTAAACGATTCTGATAAAACCCTGTTTCAAGATCCATAGCAAGTCCTTTCAAAACCTTGGAAAACCCATTTATATAACAAATTTTACAATTTCAACTGAACCCGAAGTACCAAGAATGGAACTTTTTACAATTTCAAATGAACCCCAAGCAGCAAGAATGGAACTTTTGCAAAAAATATAAGGAAAAAGAAGAAGAAGAAGAGTAATTTTTAGAGCATGAGAAAATTGTATAGCAGAGAAATAATGGCAGTGACAGTTTAACAACAGAGAGCCTTCTCTTCTGTTTTCATATGAAAGCCAAATTATGTATATTTTATTTTCTAAAGAAGGAAAAAGGAAGAACGTGAGGTACATATATAGTTATGAATAAAATAGTAAAAGGAAAAATGTCCTTTTAACACCCAAACTTGTAATTTTTTCTTAAAAAAATAAATTTTGTTTGACCAAGTTACCACCTAATTTTCAGTGCACCTTTGAATAAAACTAATTTGGAACTTGGAAGTACTCTGTGCCTAATTACCCGATCATTTTTTCTTTTTTAGTTATCTCTAATTATTTATTTATTTTAACAAATTAAAAAAGGACAAAATATTTTTATTTATTATACATTTAATTAATTACTTTAAAAAAGATAGAACTTCTTGAAAATCTTAAATTTTTAATTCATCAACTTTATAATTAATAGAGGTAAAATGGTAAACTCACTTTGTCAATAATTACTTTCTTAATATATATGTGTGTCAATTCAAAAGTGGACAAGTAATTAGGGACACATGAAGTATTTAAAATCAACATTTTTCATCTGAATAGGGTTTTTAAAAATGTATTTTTAATGAGAAATAATTTGTGTTTGACTTATTAATTTGAAACGTATTTTTGAACAATAATTAGTAGAAGAAAAAGTGTTTTTTTTAAGTAAATAGAAATTGTTTTAAAGTTCGTTTGAATTGACTTATTTTAAGTGTTTTTAAGCTACAATAGTTTTATGTATTTTTGGAGTGTTTGAGTAAGTTTAAAAAAGTGTTTATAAACACTTAATTTTAAGTTAAAATATTAAAAATAAGTGAAAAATCATAAGTTAAAATTTTTAACTTGACTTTTGACTTTCATTTGGATTGACTTAAAAAAAAATAGTTTTTAAGTCAAAAAATAAAAAGTCATATTTAAATAACTTTTAAGTCAAAAAATAAAAAGTAGGAAGATACCTACTTTTATTTTAAGTTTTTTTACCGTTATTTTTAATTTATTTTAAGTTATTTTTTACTTTGTCAAACACTCCATAACATATTTTAAGTCATTTCTTACTTATTCTAAGTTATTTTTTATTTGTCAAACACTTGATTTAAAAATAGTAAAATCAGAATTTTCTTATTCAATATTACTCTAATTTAGATAGTCAACTAACTAATTGAATTATTGTAAATCACGATTTTCTATTAGTATCTTTTGGTGATTCTATTTATTGTGATCAAGTATTTATATCTGCGCGCTCACGTATACATAAGCTTAGTTGACTTTTTTAATATATGATAAGGATGGGCAGCTGCTCATTGGATATGCTCCAAATTAGAAAAAAACGGATGCTTTCTTTGAAAACAATTTGTCATTTGTTTATTCAAAGTCAGTTGAACTAAATTAGATCATGTTTATTTGTGGATTTTTCATCATCCGTTTGATATTTATATTAAAGTTTGACTATTTCAATTCGTGTCACGTATATTGCTTTATTCGAAGAGAGGGAGCGAGGGTTTTATATTAAAGATTTTTCATATTTAAGACTCAAATACAAAATTTTTGATTAAAAAAGAAATAATTTCATTCACTACACTGTATTTTTTAATGGTCATAAATATCTAAATATCATGATAATCACTACAAGTTATAACTTTTTGATTATCAAAATAAAGAAAAGTTGGACATTTTAAATATTAGTCAAATTTCATTAAATTATATATTCTCAGAAACCTTATTGAAAACGAAACGGGGATCAAGTGGGTGGGTGGGGGTGAGGGTGGGGGAATTCCAACGTCAGTTTTTGCTTAAAATAAAATAAATAGATTTTATTGATTTTTAATTAAAACAAATCAACTTAAATCAAATATCATTCATATTTATTGACTTGATTGTTATCGATTTGATTTGATTTGGGATAAGACACAGTACCCCTAGACTATGACCAAAATTCCAGAGACACGCTTTAACTAAACTAAGGTCCTATTATATCCCTAGACTTATTTTTTTGTAATTTTGTACATCTTTTGTCTTACGTGGCACACTTCGTAACTCCACGCAATTGAGGCGCGTGTGATATATTTGGATGCCATGTAAGCCAAAAAGGTGCACAAAACTACAAAAAAAAAATGGGTTCAAGGGGGGTAATATGACCTTAGTTTAGTTAAGGTGTGTCTCTGAGATTTCGGTCATAGTTTAGGAGCCGGGTACTTGTACCTTTTCCCATTTGATTTTAAAGAAATTTTAATTGTATTTCTCTCTTTCTTTTTTTTCTATAGTTGGAAAATAACTTTTCATTGTTTACCAACTTATGGTCCTTTAATACAATTTTATTATGATAGCTATAATTTTCTTGAATGATGTAGAAAATATCTTTTAGATCTGTATGATTTAACTATGTGAATACATGCTATGAGAAATATTATAAAGTCTTGGTTAAAATCTCATGGTTATTTTTCATATGACTTGATTTTGATTCTCCGTCTTTTTTAGATTGAGAAATGGGTCAGACCTAAAGTTCATTAGTTTATTCAATAAAAAATTAACAGAAAATGTTTAAAATATCCTTAAATTATGTGAAATAAACAAAAAATATCACTCGTTTATAGTTTGGCTTTAAAATGCCTTTGCCGTCAATACTTTGGTCTAAAAATACCCTTGTCGTTGATAGTTTGGTCCAAAAATGCCACTACTGTTACTATTTTCGAATAATAATATATTTTTTCTTTTCTTTTTAAACACATCTTGTTCCTGATAAAAATATTATTGAAGAACCATATTCTTGTTTTCTTTCTTTTAAAATCACTTTAATTAATAAAAATGTTGGAAATGATTTTTTTTCTTCTTAATCTCACTTCATCAATTAAAATAGAATAACTTCATGTACCCTTTTAACGGATAATATATGTCATATATACCCTTTCAATGGATGATATATGTCATATATATAAGATCATTGTAAATCCATCATTAATTTTTATTTATATAACAATAAAAACAATTATAACAAAATAAGAATTTTATTTTTAGTTTTTTTCAAATTGAAGTAGGATAAACATTTGCTAACTTAAAAAAATATTCTTAGAAAAAAATTGTGTAAAAAAGAAAATTAATAATGTAGTTATTTGGCAAAAGGGCATTTTTGACACATTAAATAATAATAATAACGGTATTTTTGGACCAAAGTATTGATGGTAAGGACATTTTTAGACCAAATAAAAAATGGAGGACATTTTTGTTCATTTCACATAGTTTAAGGGTAATTATAGTTACTATTTTCCTTTTTAGATCTTCATCTAATTTTTTAATTACCTGTAGTATTGCTACTAATATTTCTTTTTCTATATACCAAATAGGTTTTACTAGAGTAAAATCTAGTTCCATATTTTCTTTTAGTTCTTTGGCTCTGATACCATTATTTTCTAGCTGTTTGTTTAAACAGGGTTGCGGATAATTATTGCAGTTATGCAGTAAACACTCTACAATTTTTTAGAATTGATAGAACATTTTTATATTTAAAATATTCTTGTATTCTATACATTTTCATTTCATGTATTGAAAATATTATTGCATCATAGGTATGACTAGTATGCAGATATACTTGTTCCATTTCTGAAATTGCTTTATCCATATACAATAAACCCTTTTTATGTTTTCAAGCTCTTTTTCTTATGCTATGCACAAATTTTTGTAAAAAATTCATTTTTATGTTAATAGCATGGATATAGAAATATTTCTAAAATATTTTTTATGCTGATAGCATAGTTATAAACAGGTTGTATTGACATGAGATATTCAATATATTTTATTCCCTATAGGTACTAAGTATTTCTTTCTATGTTTAAGTATGCATATAACATGATATAGTATGCTTATAAAACTAATAACATGTAATAAAAAGTTTGCGTGTATACTTTCCTTCTTTTTTGTCGATGAATAGTCCTTATCACTACCGCAGTAGTTCTCCCTTTAGGCCATGAACAGTGTTTCGCCCTAACGACCTCGGTCTTGGCTACTTCGTTACTGTTCCCTCCTAAGGCTGAAGATCGCAACCTTCACTTAAGACTATTAATAGAGTTTTAAGAAGAGAAGTATAGAAATCAACTTTTTATTTTATATTATAACTTTTACAATCACACCCTACATATTATACTAATACTCACAACATATATAGAAAATACTTTTCCCTGGCGGGAGAAGTTACTACTCACTCATACTCTTTGAAGCACCTAACATTTTTCTTTCAAGTGTTTTTCTCTCAGAAAATGTAGGCTGCTTCTCAAATATGAAGTTCCTCTCCTTTTTATAGATGGAAGGAGGGACTTATTACAAAATGTAAATTTTTAGGGACTTCCCTAAATTTTTACATATTTTCTCTTTGGTCCTTCACTGATTGAAGATTCCTTGTTGATAGGATAAGGACTTGTCCGTCTTCTTTTGTTGATGGCCGACAGGATGGGACCTCTCTTTTTGACTTTGAGAGAAAGGAAAGATTCCTTTCTTTGTTGCTATCTCCATGACGTAAGTGCGTACGTCTTTATTCTTGTCTTCTTCCTTATGATACATTAGCATGGTCATGCTCTAGCATTTTACATGCTAGTTTCCACGTTTCTTCCGTTGCTCCCAATCTATGGAGCTCTATGTCAAGTATTCTTTCTTTGAGTTCTTGTGACTTGGATCTTCCTTTAGTAATCAAAACCCAATCATGGTCTTGATCTATGACTCCGCAATCTTCATTGTAGAATCGTTTAAGAATGGCATATAAGGCTTATATCCCTAAAGCTCTTCTGGTTTGAATCCACTTTTTATTAAGGTGTGGAAGTTTTTTGTCCACTCCAGTGACTTTAACATTAAAATCTTTAATTTTTTCAACTAAAATATAGTTGAGTGTTGGATAATATGCATGCAAATCTTTTCCTTCCATGGAAATGCTAAAGAACCTGCAATAGACTCCATCGCCTTGGGCATAATTTTTGACTGTGTTGAACAGTTTTGATGGTAGTTGAGATAATTCATTTAGATCAGGTTTCGCATATACTCGATCTAAATATCAGAATTCGAATAATTGAGACGTAAATCTCGGTGACCCATTTAGAAATATTGATATTCTAGGAAACAAACTTGTTGTTCCTAAAACACCGAATGTTTCTCCACTTACTTCTGGGAGATTGTAAATATATCTCGTGAATGTAAGATACTCTTCTTCCTTAGGGTGCTGTTTGCCAACCTGAAAAGAAGAAAACACTTTTGTTCCTGATGGAACTGGGTTAGTTCTGCTTTCTGGTTTCCCAAATATAATTCTTTCAGCTTTTGCTGAGGATGAGCTTGTGCCTTCTTTCAAAGTAGAAGCTTCAATTGTTGCTGGGAATAGGCATATTCGTGCTTACCTTTAAGATGTTTTGGGCACTAGGTGCTAGTGGGACATCTCTTGCCACTTTGTTGGGATTAAAATTCCTTTTCAGATTTGAATTCTGTTTTGGATATGTATCCAAATGTTCACACAAGAATAAAAATTCTTTCATGGTTTCAGCTTGTGTAATACTGAGCTGATTAATTTCAGATTGTAAAATCCGAGCTTGTTCAGACAACTTTGATAGTTCATCTCTGATTTTGAATAACTTTTGGCTTTTGTTGTCTATGGATTCATCCACTGTTTCCATTTTTTCATATATCCTATTTACTAGGATTTTCGTCTGATTGTCCATATTGGACGTTCCTGGAGATAAAATCTGCAAGAAAATTGTCACTTCCTTTAATATATTCTATTGAAAATGAATAACAAGATAATAACACTTGTCATCGATGCATTCTTCTGTATTGAGGTTCAGAAGGAAGCTTGTTAAATATTAGTCCTGACACCTGCGTATTATCAGTTCTAATAACAAATTATTTTGGTAAAAGGAAAGTAGAAAATTTTCTAATTCCTCTAACAATGGCTAATAATTCCTTTTCATTTGTGGAATATCTTGTTTCTGCATCATTAAAAGTACCACTTGTGTACCTGCAAATTTCATTTAAATCGGTTTGCAATAATGCTCCCCAATGATAATCAGATGCATCAGTTTGTAAAACTAGATTATCATCGTCTTCTGGTAGTCTAAGTTTTGGCAACTTAGCACATTCCTCTTTTAGACTTTCGATACACTGTGTGTGTTCTTCTGTCCATCCAAGTCTATTGGATTTTCTTATTAATTTTTGTAGTATATTTCGTTTTTTTGCTAAATCTGGAATAAATTCTCCTGCGTAATTTAAACAACCTAGAAATTTTTGAATTTCTTGTTTTGTTGTTAATTTATCAGGAAACTCTATAATCTTTTTTGAAATATGTGATTGGAGTTCAATTTCATTTTTTGAAATAATCATTCCTAAGAACTCTATTTCATTTTTATTGATGTCAGCTTTTTTCTGACTTAGCACAATTCCATTTTTCAAACAAATTTATGAAAATTCTTTCAGATGTCTTAAATGTTCTTCATATGTTTTAGAACATATTAGAATATCGTCTATATAGACAATTAAAAATTCTTTTTTAGAAAATATTTTATCCATTTTTCTTTGAAATATTTGTGGCACATTTTTTAAACCGAAAGAAATGACCAACCACTCATAATGTCCGTTTGGAGTGTTGAAAGCAGTTAACTGAATTGAGTTTTCTGCTAATTTTATTTGCCAAAATCCACTTTTACAGTCAAATTTTGAGAAATAGGTTTTTCCTTTGCAAGGTTGATCATATTATTATTATTTGGGATAAAATATCTATCAAATAAACAATTTTTATTTAGCTCTTTATAGTTTATTACCAAAGGAAAAACCTTTGGTAATAACTGCTTTAATAGATATCTATCAAATATCTATCAACCTTGCTAAAGGAAAAACCTGTTTCTCAAAATTTGACTGTAAAAGTGGATTTTGGCAAATAAAATTAGCAGAAAACGCAATTCAGTTAACTGCTTTCAGCACTCCAAACGGACATTATGAGTGGTTGGTCATGCTTTTCGGTTTAAAAAATGCGCCACAAATATTCCAAAAAAAAAAGGATAAAATATTTTCAGAAAAAGAATTTTTAATTGTCTATATAGACAATATTCTAATATGTTCTAAAACATAGGAATAACATTTAAGACATCTGAAAGAATTTTCAGAAATTTTTTTAAAAATGGAATTGTGGTAAGTCAGAAAAAAGCTGACATTAATAAAAATGAAATATAGTTCTTAGGAATGATTATTTCAAAAAATGGAATTGAACTCCAATCACATATTTCAAAAAAGATTATAGAATTTCTTGATAAATTAACAACAAAACAAGAAATTCAAAAATTTCTTGGTTGTTTAAATTACGCAGGAGAATTTATTCCAGATTTAGCAAAAAAATGGAATATACTAGAAAAATTATTAAGAAAATCCAATAGATTTGGATGGACAGAAGAACACACACAGTGTATCAAAAGTCTAAAAGAGGAATGTGCTAAGTTGCCAAAACTTAGACTACCAGAAGACGATAATAATCTAGTTTTACAAATTGATGCATCTGATTATCATTGGGGAGCATTATTGCAAACCGATTTAAATGAAATTTGCAGGAACACAAGTGGTACTTTTAATAATGTAGAAACAAGATATTCCACAAATGAAAAGGAATTATTAGCCATTGTTAGAGGAATTAGAAAATTTTCTACTTTCCTTTACCAAAACAATTTGTTATTAGAACTGATAATACGCAGGTGTCAGGACAAATATTTAACAAGCTTCCTTCTGAACCTCAATACAGAAGAATGCTTCGATAGCAAATGTTATTATCCTTTTATTCATTTTCAATAGAATATATTAAAAGAAGAGACAATTTTCTTGCAGATTTTATCTCCAGGAACGTCCAATATGGACAATCAGAAAAAAATCCTAGTAAATAGGATATATAAAAAAATGGAAACAGTGGGTGAATCCATAGACAACAAAAGCCAAAAGCAATTCAAAATTAGAGATGAACTCTCAAAGTTGTTTGAACAAGCTCGGATTTTACAAACTGAAAATAATCAGCTCAGTATTACAGAAGCAGAAACCATAAAAGAATTTTTATTCTTGTGTGAACATTTGGATATATATCCAAAACCGAATTCAAATCTGAAAGGGTATATTTATCCTAACAAAGTGGCAGGAGATGTCCCTCTCGCATCTAGTGCCCAAAACATCGGAAAAATCCGAGCAACAATTTAATCTTCTACTTCGAAAGAAGGAACAAGCTCATCTTCAGCAAAAGCTGAAAGAATTATATCTAGAAACCCGAAAGCAGAACTAACCCAGTTCCATCAAGAACAAAATTGTTTTCTTCTTTTCAGGTTGGCAAACAACACCCTAAGGAAGAAGAGTATCTTACATTCATGAGACACATTTACAATCTCCCAGAAGAAAGTGGAGAAACATTCAGTGTTTTAGGAACAACAAGTTTATTTCCTAGAATATCAATATTTCCAAATGGGTCACCGAGATTTACGTCTCAATTATTCGAATTCGGATATTTAGATCGAGTATATGCGAAACCTGATCTAAATGAATTATCTCAACTACCATCAAAACTGTTCAACGCAGTGAAAATTTTTGCCCAAGTCGATGGAGTCTAGTGTAGGTTCTTTAGCACTTCCATGGAAGGCAAAGATTTGCAGGCATATTATCCAACACTCAACTATATTTCAGTTGAAAAAATTAAAGATTTTAATGTTAAAGCCACCGGATTGGACAAAAAACTTCCACACCTTAATAAAAAATGGATTCAAACCAGAAGAGCTTTAGGGATATAAGCCTTATATGCTATTCTTAAACGATTCTACAATGAAGAATGCAGAGTCATAGATCAAGACCATGATTGGGTTTTGATTACTAAAGGAAGATCCAAGTCAAAAGATCTCAAAGAAAGAATACTTGACATAGAGCTCCATAGATTGGGAGCAACTGAAGAAACGTGGAGACTAGCATGTAAAATGCTAGATCATGACCATGCTAATGTAGCATAAGGAAGAAGACAAGAATAAAGACGTACGCACTTACGTCATGGAGATAGCAACAAAGAAATGAATCTTTCCTTTTTCTCAAAGTCAAAAAGAGAGGTCACATCCTGTCGGCCATCAACAAAAGAAGACGGACAAGTCCTTATCCTATCAGCAAGGAATCTTCAATCAGTGAAGGACCAAAGAGAAAATATGTAAAAATTTAGGGAAGTCCCTAAAATTTACATTTTGTAATAAGTCCCTCCTTTCATCTATAAAAGGAGAGGAACTTCATACTTGAGAAGCAAACTACATTTTCTGAGAGAAAAACACTTGAAAGAAAAATGTTAGGTACTTCAAAGAGTATGAGTGAGTAGAAACTTCTCCCGCCAGGAAAAGTATTTTCTATATATGTTATGAGTATTAGTATAATATGTATGGTGTCATTGTAAAAGTTATAATATGAAATAAAAATTTGGTTTCTATACTTCTCTTCTTAAAACTCCATTAATAGTCTTAAGTGAAGGTTGCGATCTTCAGCCTTAGGAGGGAAGAGTGATGAAGTAGCCAAAATCGAGGTCGTTAGGGTGAAATACTGTTCATGGCCTAAAGGGAGAATTACTGCGGTAGTGATAAGGACTATTCATCGACAAAATAAGAATGAGTAAAAGTCCTCATAATAGCCCAACATTTATGGTAAGAAACCACGCTGAAATAAAAAGAGGAAAAACTTGTATGGTAATAAACTATAAAGGTCTAAATAAAAACTGTTTATTTGATGGATATTTTATCCCAAATAAAAATAATCTAATCAACCTTGCAAAAGGAAAAAAACTATTTCTCAAAATTTGACTGTAAAAGTGGATTTTGGTTAATAAAATTAGCAGAAAACTCAATCCAGTTAACTGCTTTTAGCACTCCAAACGGACATTATGAGTGGTTGGTCATGCCTTTCGGTTTAAAAAAATGTGCCACAAATAATCCAAAGAAAAATGTATTAAATATTTTCAGAAAAAGAATTTTTAATTGTCTATATAGATGATATTCTAATATGTTCTAAAACATATGAAGAACATTTAAGACATCTAAAAGAATTTTTAGAATTCTGTTTAAAAAAAGGAATTGTGCTAAGTCAGAAAAAAGTTGACATCAATAAAAATGAAATAGAGTTCTTAGGAATGATTAGTTCAAAAAATGATATTGAACTCCAATCACATATTTCAAAAAGGATTATAGAATTTCCTAATAAATTAACAACAAAACAAGAAATTCAAAAATTTCAAGGTTGTTAAAATTACGTAGGAGAATTTATTCCAGATTTAGCAAAAAAATGGAATATACTACAAAAATTAATATGAAAATCCTATAGACTTGGATGGACAAAAGAACACACATAGTGTATCAAAAGTCTAAAAGAGGAATGTGCTATGTTGCCAAAACTTAGACTACCAGAAGACGATAATAATCTAGTTTTACAAACTGATGCATCTGATTATCATTGGGGAGCATTATTGCAAACCGATTTAAATGAAATTTGCAGGTACACAAGTGGTACTTTTAATGATGCAGAAACTAGATATTCCACAAATGAAAAGGAATTATTAGCCATTGTTAGAGGAATTAGAAAATTTTCTACTTTCCTTTTACCAAAACATTTTGTTATTAGAACTGATAATACGCAGGTGTTAAGACAAATATTTAACAAGCTTCCTTGTGAACCTCAATACAGAAGAATGCATCGATGGCAAGTGGTATTATCTGTTTATTCATTTTCAATAGAATATATTAAAGGAAGTGACAATTTTCTTGCAGATTTTATCTGCAGGAACGTCCAATATGGACAATCAAACGAAAATCCTAGTAAATAGGATATATGAAAAAATGGAAACAGTGGATGAATCCATAGACAACAAAAGCCAAAAGCTATTCAAAATCAGAGATGACTGTCAAAGTTGTCTGAACAAACTTGGATTTTACAAACTGAAATTAATAAGTTCAGTATTACACAAGCTGAAACCATGAAAGAATTTTTATTCTTGTGTGAACATTTGGATACATATCCAAAACAGAATTCAAATCTGAAAGGGAACATTAATCCCAACAAAGTGGCAGTAGATGTCCCACTAGCACCTAGGGCCTAAAACATTTCAAAGGCAAGAACATATATGCCTATTCCCTTATCGAAAGATGAAGGAAAAAGCCGAGCAACAATTGAAGCTTCTACCTCGAAAGAAGGAACAGGCTCATCCTCAGCAAAAGCTGAAAGAATTATATCTAGGAAACCAGAAAGCAGAACTAACCTAGTTCCATCAGGAACAAAAGTGTTTTCTTCTTTTCAGGTTGGCAAACAAGACCCTAAGGAAGAAGAGTATCTTACATTCCCAGAAGAAAGTGGAGAAACATTTGGTGTTTTAGGAACAACAAGTTTGTTTCCTAGAATATCAATATTTCCAAATGGGTCACTGAGATTTACGTTTCAATTATTCGAATTCGGATATTTAGATCGAGTATATGCGAAACCTGATCTAAATAAATTATCTCAACTACCATCAAAACTGTTCAACGCAGTAAAAAATTATGCCCATGGCGATGGAGTCTATTGCAGGTTCTTTAGCATTTCCATGGAAGGCAAAGATTTGCAGGCTTATTATCCAACACTCAACTATATTTCAGTTGAAAAAATTATAGATTTTACTATTAAAGCCACTGAAGTGGACAAAAAACTTCCACACCTTGATAAAAAGTGGATTCAAACCACAAGAGCTTTATGGATAAAAGCCTTATATGCCATTCTTAAACGACTCTACAATGAAGATTGCAGAGTCATAGATCAAGACCATGATTGGGTTTTGATTACTAAAGGAAGATCTAAGTCAAAAGAACTCAAAGAAAGAATACTTGACATAGAGCTCCATAGATTGGGAGCAACGGAAGAAACGTGGAAACTAGCATGTAAAATGCTAGATCATGACCATGCTAATGTGGCATAAGGAAGAAGACAAGAATAAAGACGTACACACTTACGTCATGGAGATAGCAACAATGAAAGGAATCTTTTCTTTTTCCCAAAGTCAAAAAGAGAGGTCACATCCTGTCGGCCATCAACAAAAGAAGACGGACAAGTCCTTATCCTATCAATAAGGAATCTTCAATTAGTGAAGGACCAAAGAAAAAATATGTTAAAATTTAGGGAAGTCCCTAAAAATTTAAATTTTGTAATAAGTTTCTCCTTCCATTTATAAAAGGAGAGGAACTTCATACTTGTGAGACAGACTACATATTCTGAGAGAAAAAAACTTGAAAGAAAAATGTTAGGTACTTCAAAGAGTATGAGTGAGTAGTAACTTCTCCCGCCAGGAAAAAATATTTTCTATATATGTGGTGAATATTAGTATAATATGTATGGTGTGATTGTAAAAGTTATAATATGAAATAAAAAGTTGGTTTCTATACTTCTCTTCTTAAAACTCCATTAATAGTCTTAAGTGAAGGTTGCGATCTTCAACCTTAGGAGGGAACAGTAACGAAGTAGCCAAGACCGAGGTCGTTAGGGCGAAACACTGTTCATGGCCTAAAGGGAGAACTACTGCGGTAGTGATAAGGACTATTCATCGACCAAAAAGAAGGAAGGTATACACGCAAACTTTTTATTACATGTTATTAGTTTTATAAGCATACTATATCATGCTATATGAATACTTAAACATAGAAAGAAATATTTAGTACCTATAGGGAGTAAAATATATTGAATATCTCATGTCAATGCAAACTATTTATAACTATGTTATCAACATAAAAAATATTTTAGAAATATTTCTATATCCATGCTATTAGCATAAAAATGAAATTTTTACAAAAATCTGTGCATAGCATAATAAAAAGAGCTTGGAAACATAAAAAGGCTTTATTACATATGGATAAAGCAATTTCAGAAATGGAACAAGTATATCTGCATACTAGTCATACCTATGATGCAATAATATTTTCAATACATGAAATGAAAATGTATAGAATACAAGAATATTTTGAATATAAAAATACTCTATCAATTCTAAAAAACTGTAGAGTGTTTACTGCATAACTGCAATAATTATCCGCAACCCTGTTTAAACAAACAACAAGAAAATAATGGTTTCAATCTTTGATCCTAAGATTATCTCTACTTTCTCTTTAGATTTTGAAAGTTTTTCTTTATCTCCTGTGATTCCAATCATTGATATGTTATTTTTGTTTACGTTCCTATAGTATCTATTGGGAATATATATATATATATATATATATATATATAATTACAAAAATTATGTATTCACTTGGTCCATTTCATTCTATTTTATCTTCTATTTGTTTAATTATATTCCAATAAACTAAACAATCAAATATTATTGATTTATTAAGAATCAAATCAAACTCAAAAGAATTATTAATTTATGTAATTAGTTCAATTTAATCTGCAATTTGAATCGATTTTTTATCAAATTATGAACCCTCCTGGAATTAGGTATACCGCTAATTCTAATTAATGTCAAAATAATACACAAACATTTTAGAAGAGAAATATTATTGTTCAAACATATATAATATAATATTTATGTTCTTTTTCCTACTAAATTTATTGGAATTAAGCCATAAAAGATCCCATTTCATTAAAAAAAAAGATTTGACAAGGTAGGCATACAATGGAAACATAATAAGACAAAATCCTACAATGTATTCTAGAGTTTTTCATTTGGTTTTGTTGTTTGGATACATAACATTTCCACTCATTCAAGAGGCAAATGATAAAAATAATAATAAAGGAGACTCAGACCAAATTGATGTCATTTTAGTTTTATTTTCTTAAAGTAGGAGTCAAAGCTAATTAAGAAAAGCAACATGTAAATTTTTATATGCAAATTTGATTTCTATTTACCTGTTCAAAATTGTATGTCAATCATTATGGCAGATAAGTCCTTTAAATTTGATGAAAGTGTCCAATCACAAAGTTCTTAAAATCTGATCTCTATTGCTATTCCATCACCTCATGCCTCATGATGATTATATACTTTGACACAAGAAAATATTATTAAACAAGTGAGTCGGAAGATTGAATGGTTGAATGATCACTTAGTTTATAATAATTGATCATTAAAAAAATGTACGAACAATCTCTATTTTTGGATGGTTTTTTATTTTTTCATTTTTGTCCTTTAAATTTGTGATCCTTAAATTTTTCTTGGTGTTTATTTAATTAAAAATTGTATGTCAAAATGTCCTTAATTATACATAAGTTTGCTAGGAAAAATCAACTTCACAGGACAAAACTTTTTAGAGAATGTTTGTTTTGGGGCATACGTTTTGTAATATTTAATTGGCAAGCAAGACTCTTAAGAGAACTTTTGTCGGGTGTGCATCGATTGGTTCGGTTCTATATATTATTGGTTTAGTTTATCGATTTTTGATTTTTAAATATACTGAACCAATAACAAACCAATAAGATATTCTTTATCGATTTTTGGTCATTAACAATTCGGTTTTCGGTTTACCCACTAAGAAAATGCTCATAAATTAAATATATGATTTCTCACTTCTCTAACAATTTGACACGATACAGTGAAACAAGCAAATCAGCTGTAAATGCTTTGATATAGTGAAATAAGAAAAATAATGAGAAATTGCATCAATAGGAATAGATGTAGTACGAAGGCTACAACTACATGTTACAACAAAAAATTACTTCCATACTTTGCTAGTCATCCACTACCTTGTAATCGATTTCCTATGTGAAGCATGCACCACCTGCCTGCAATCATTTTGAATTCTTGATTTTGGGATTAGTTATACTTTCCTTGATGCAACACCAAGGAATGTATAAGAGGAAAGAGTTAATATATGTTAGTTTCTGATTTGAATAGTTTAGAACTAATTATTGGATGCAGTACATACCTCGGAAAACAAAGTTGTTGTTGATGGATAGAAGGATCTCTCTTCCTCGGCTTCTGCTCAAGGCGAGATCAATTGTATTCCAAAAAATTGTAATTCTTTCGTACGGATGATCTTGTTGTTGTAGATCTCAGAATGTTTGAGATGGAAAAGGAGAAACACGACGATTCTTCTCCAAGAGGAGTTATGGAAGTGAGCATCAGAAACCCAGAGAATGGCTCCATTTCTCCCAAAGACAACCCCTCAAGTTCTCAAGTCGGGTTGTCAAATCCACGGATGTTCTCTCGCTAGCATAAGTTGTTCAATATGTGGAAAAGAAGCTCCGTCAAAAGACTAGCTTCTGCCTTTCCTTCTCGATATCCTTACAGATGAAAGGAAGGCAGTTTCTTGATGAAACTCTCTTCAATATTTTGAAGAACTTATGCCTAGTGAGGGAATCCGTGAATTCGACAAGCACAATTGATGAGAATATGAGGGTTCGGTTTAGGAAAATTAGAGTCATTGCCTAGGTTCTTATGCACACTTCAATAACAACTCTTGGAAGAATATATTCTCTGCGTGTATAAATGGACAAAGCACCTACATTTAAGATTGACATGAGTTGCAACAAAGTGTAGCATAAAATTTCACTTTCTTATATAAGAAAGAATATGCAAATAAGTGAGAAACTCATTAGAATTTATAGAGTTTGTCTAAGATGAGTAGAAGACTTTACCTTTGTCGTTTACGAATAAAATTATATTACTGGTCAAGAAAAAATTAAATACATGTGATATTTCACATTTAGTCAAGAAAACATCAAAATGTATAATGGTCAAAACACGTTGTTTTGCTCACTTGTACGAAAAATTACAGGACTGCTATTGTGTCGTTTATGAAAATATTATTACCATTTAAGAAAAAGGCAAATTAATGTGATATTACAAAAAATTCAACATTAATATTTTTTGTCATTTACGAATATAATCATATTAGCAGTCAAGAAAAAATCAAATACAAGTGATATTTCACATCTAGTCAAGAAAAAAATCAAATACATGTGATATTTCACATGTATAATGAGCAAAACAGGTTGTTTTACTCACTTGTACAGAAGATTCTAGGACTACTATTGTATCGTTTATGAAAATAATTATTGTCAATTAAGAAAAATACAAACTCACGTGATATCTCAATTGTATAATGTTCGAAACACGCATTTCATGAACATCGTTTTGAAGAACAAACTTTCATAAAACATATTCTTTTATTGAAAATTAGTTTGTTTGAACTTAATAGAGGTCTGAATGTGAATGGTTCTGTCACGACCCGAGAGCACCCCCTAGTCGTAACATGGCGTACTTGACCTCAAATAGGTCTAATACAAGCCTCTTAGCTCATTCATTGCATAGACAATAGAAAATAGTGCGGAATTAAAACCTTTTTTTCAAAACCATAGTATTCAAAAGTCACCAACATTTAAAAACATTTATACGCAAGTGGAAGACTAAGTCTCACATGGCCATCTTAGACAAACTTTACAAGATATGGTCACAACCCTTTACAATTGAAGACTTAACAAAGTCTTAAACATAAAAGCTAGAAACATAAAATCCTTGTCCTCGAAATATGAGGACATACCAAGAGAGATCTTGAGAGAAACTCTAATCCCAAGCTTCAACCTAGCTAGAATCGATCACTTGTTGGAACCTACACTTGTAGAAAATAGAAGAAATATTGATTAGAACACAAAAATGTACTAAGTATGATGACCCTGCAAAAACATGCTTTAAAAGGGACATTTGTTTGAAAGTCATGCTAGTATGCCATTTTTGATAAAACTTCATAAACATGATAATAAAGGAATAATAAGTAACATAACTAACATACAAGTCCTTTATCACAATATAGACATGCTCAATACATATAACTCATTTCCTTTACCTTTAACCATCCACCTCAAGTAACCCTTAAGCAACACTTTATGCAATGTATAGATAGCGTCCTATACCACTATCCACACCAAAGCATCACCCTAAGGTCACCAAAAGTCAACTTACCATTCATCATGCTTCACACTACAAGTAATCATGCTCAACTAGTACCAACATATTACACTTAAGTATATTCATCAAGTAAGTCATTTCATCACCTTAGGACCTCCATCTAAAGTTAACTTAAGACACACCTAAGTAAGACATGAAGTGGCGGCTGATACTACCTCTTCATACCACACCTAGGTATTCCTCAAGGCTACAATAGACAAAAACATTTCTATTTCAACATAACTTGCTAAGTAACTCATTTAATCAATATGAGCTACTCATTCACCATTTCATTTAGACAATAAGTCAACATTCTTCTTTAGAGTCATTTAGGACACATTCATGCATTTAGAGGACTTCCATTCATTCGCCATTAAGGCTTAGAGAACTCACTATAGTACCTTCAAAGCCTACTCGTACAATGTATAGATAACATCCCATACGACTACCTACACTTTGTAGTACGTATCAAGTAACTAGAGTGCACATCTCACATGATGGGAATAGACATTAACCGACATAGACCATGAGAGCTAAATCATGGAATCCGGTGTCATAAACCCCACACCGTGGAAGGTGTTCTACTTGCCAAGGGTAGAACTAGTATACATCCTATGTAGGCACATAGTTTATGAGGTATCCAAAGATGTTCATTGGACACTAGATTAACATTGGGAAGAGTCACCATCTTAACCATATCCACTCGGTGCTTAGCCTTAGTTCCCATAGAGTAGTTTCATTACATTAGTGTACTAGAGAAGGCCACCAACATTAGGCCTACCGACCCTAAGTACCTTTTACCAAGAAGGGCCACCAACATTAGGCCTATCGACCCTAAGTACCTTTCACCAAGAAGGGCCACCACCATTGGTCTACCGTTGAAGGTACGTTAAGGATATCACATTGATCTTCCTAGAGAGAACCACCACCATTAGGTCTACCATCTCTAGGTTCATTATTTCACACAAAAAGGAGGCTACCACCATTAAGTCTACCGCTTCAAGGTTTCACATTCACATAGGGTTCTAGACTCACTATGAAGGGCTACTAACTTTAAGTCTACCGATTGAAGTCATAGTCTAAAATACCTAATTAGTCATTTATGGAAAGGCTACCACCATTAGGTCTACCAATCAAGACATCTATTCACTTATTTATGAAGAGGCTACCAACATTTGGTCTACCAATTCAAGACATTAAGACATCAAGTCAAGATACAATCATTATGCAAGAGGAGGATGCCTGAGCCTACCAATTCAATATATTACATTCATTATTAGAGAACACTTCACATTCATCATCAACATTCATGAGTGTTAAGAGAGAGTATACTTTCAATCACAACACATTCACAATCTATACAAGATCATCATTCCATCATTGAAATCACATACACATAACCAACAAGTAAACACCTCAACCATAAGTGGATCACACATCAATAAATCACAATTGTATATCAATAATACTCTATATCAACCCATAAATACAAGATACTACAAGATATAAGACAATTAACATGATTTCATATCCAATTCATCATCACTCTAACCAATTCAACAAGATCTCATTCGAAACTTACCCTTTCAAGGCCATGATCCTCACATCACCAACACATCAATGATTCACCCCCCAATAAGGCATAACAAATGACATGAATTCATAAATTAACTTCAAATAAACCCATACTATTCATTATACTTTCATAATTAATCAATTTCCAATAAAATTCCATAACAAAGAGATTTGAGGAAAACATGGGTTCTTGAAGGAATTCAATATAAAATCACCTTTAAATCCTTAAGCAAACCACAATTCATCATTATAATGACTTTGAAAACTTTTTACCAATGAACCCATGCTTAGATTAGAAAGTAGGATTTTTGATCATTGAGAAATTTGGTAATCTCTTTTGATTTGACTCCTTGGATGAAAGATTAATCAAGGATCAAGGGTCACCATATCTTATACTTGAATAAACCCACGAAATTGAAGAAGAATCTCCTTGAAATCCCAACCCTAGGTTGAACTTGACCTTGAGCTCCAATGGAGTTTCTAGAGAGAACATTTTTAGGAGGAAAAGGGTTTGATTTTTGAGTTCAAGTCTAAATGAGGGTTTTAATACGCTTAAAATATGTTAAAACACCTAAAATAACCGTCCATGCAATTAAAAAGACTTGGGGTGAATTTACCAATTCACCCCTACCTTGGCCGTGTACAAGACAACAACGAGGTGCCAATCCACTAGCCACCATCCACGGACCGTGGATGGATTGACGGTTCCATGCTGTGCATTCGTAGATTGGGGCTGGGGCTCCACATTGAAGGCCAAGCCTCCCTAGACTAAGTCCTCACCCACGCCCATGACCTACGGGGCGTGGTTTGGCCTTGTGGATCAAACTGTTTTGACAGCTTTTTGGCCAATGTTGGGGTCCTCCTTAAGGGCCCCTAGGGTGGTCCTTGGGGAATCGTACCTGGACGTTCAACCCCTAAACATGTCATTCTAAGTACGGGAACCATTTATCTTGATTTTAGCCCTCATACAACACCCCAAAACACCACCACAAGACTCTACAACACACTAGTTCAATTTACTAGTTTCCGGGCGTTAATTGTCATACCTTGACGTTTTTCCCCTAAACACCTCAACCATGACTCGGGACAACATCAAACACCATCAAAACTCAAGATGAACACAAATGAACACGTGTTAAGTTTTAGTTTCACTAGTTCGCTTTTAGGGTCGTTACATTATCCCCCACTTAGGAACATTCATCCTCGAATGACTAGCAGCCCACAATCATGCATGCAACATCAATATAAATGCATGAACATATGAGGAAAGATCAACTCCACATCAAAAAGCTCAAAGCACAACAAAAAGGTAGGAACTATATCTACAAACTCATTATGCAACAAAACTTCACATTTCTCATTTTATTGGAGGAACTTTCTTCTCCAAATCACATCATGCTCATTATAACATCATTAAGCACATTATGCCATTACCTCATTAAAGCACATTATGCAACTTCATCATAAGAACACATTTAGGCATGCTCAATTATTTCACCTCATGAACCAAATAGACAACTTATACTAAGTGCACATTAACATGAAGATTACAATTCATAAAAACTCATTTAACAAGAATTCAAATAGAACATGCATGACATAAGGAGGACATGGAAACCACAGATGACTCCAAAACATGCATCATGCTACTAGAAACTCTAAGTCTCAAGCTTGAGTAAGAATAGAAGGCACGAGATAAGGATATCAACACCCTCAACAATCTTACTACTCAACATACCATCCCCTACTTAAAAGATAACCCAACTAAGGCTATCATGAACAACATATAAGGATCTCATCACAAAACAAGGACCTATAACTTATCGGTACCTTCATCTGGATTTTCTCCTTTGTTAGCTTGAAGAGAATAGAAACGGTTCTTCTTTGGAGCATCAAGATTGGGGCCATTAAGAGAAGCTTGCTTGGCCTTCCTTCTTTTAGCCGCAAGAGTAGGACAATCTTTCACTTGGTGGTCATTCTTCCCACAACCATAGAACCCACTAGTATCGGCTAGAGATTTCCCAAAATGCTTCTTTCCATAATTTTGAAAAGTAGGCTTAGCAAATTAAGAACCACTACCTCTCTCTTGATTGACCTTAGGAGCACTTGAAGAATCTTGGTTATGAGCTCTCTTCTTAAACCTAGGTTGACCTTGCTCATCGGATCTACCCCTCTTCAAATCCCTACTCATCCTCTTAAGTTTGGACTCCTCAATGGATTGAGCATACACCATGAGCCTAGAAATATTCATGTTATCATGGAGCATTGTCGTATGGAACTCTTCCTTAACAAGGTCAGATACTCCGGTCACAAACCTACTCATTTTATTTCTAGGGTTAGAGACCAAAGATGGAGCATACTTAGATAATAGGGTAAACTTCAAAGAATACTCCTCCACACTCATAGTACCTTGCCTAAGATTTATAAACTCCTCAACCTTAACCTCTCTCTTCTCACAGGGAAAGTACTTACTAAGGAAACCTCCCTTAAACTCCTCCCATTCTAAAAGACTTGCTTCAACCGGCCTATTGTCTTTCCATTGTGTGAACCACACTTGGGCCACATCCTTCAATTGATAGGACACCAACTCCACTTTCTCTCTAGAAGATACCCCATAGCATTGATAATTTTATAAATTTCATCCAAGAATTCTTGGGGATCTTCTCCCACTCTAGAGCCAAGAAAGATAAGAGGGTTAAACTCACAAAGTCTATCAATCTTGAGGCCACGGTACTCTCATAAGCATTTACCCTAGGCCCCACATCTCTATTCACTGGAGCCCTCATGGCTCGGGCAAGGGTTAGAAAAGCCGCCCTAATCTCTTCATTGGTCATGTCCGGGGGAACCACCGAAACTTCATTTCCTTGATTGCCTAGAGGAACTTGGCCACCTTGAAGAACTTGATCACCTTGGGGAAGAACTCCCTCATTAACAATCTCCTCTTCCATTTTCCTGGGGTTAGCTCTTGTATTCATATCCTATAAACACAAGAGAAAGGATTAGGAAAAGGACACTTATAGAACCACACTCTAACGCACAACTTCAAGAATATGAAAGAAGTGTAACTTCTAATGTCCTATAGCCTCTCGCTCATAGATGTGTCACGACTCATACCGATGAACAAAACTCTACTAAACGTGGCTTGTGAGACTCTGAACCTAAAAACCATTTCCAAAACCTTATGCTTTGAAACTGAGTTTGTCACGACCTGAGAACACCCCCTATTCGTAACATGGCGTACTCGACCTCGAAGAGGTCTAATACAAGCCTCTTAGCTATTCATTGCATAGACAATAGAAAATAGTGCGGAATTAAAACCTTTTATTCAAAACCATACTATTCAAAAGTCACCAACATTTTAAAACATTTATACGCAAGCGGAAAACTAAGTCTCACATGGCCATCTTAGACAAACTTTACAAGATAAGGTCACAGCCCTTTACAATCGAGGTCTTAACAAAGTCTTAAACATAAAAGCTAGAAACATAAAATCCTTGTCCTCGACATATGAGGACATACCAAGAGAGGTATTGAGAATAACTCTAATCCCAAGCTTCAACCTAGCTAGAATCGATCACTTGCCGAAACCTACACCTGTAGAAAATAGAAGAAATATGGATCAACACACAAAAATGTACTAAGTATGATGACCATGCAAAAACATGTTTTAAAAGGGACATTTGTTTGTAAGTCATGCTAGTGTGCCATTTTTGATAAAACTTCATAAACATGATAATAGAGGCATAATAATCAACACAACCAATATAAAAGTCCTTTATCACAATATAGACATGCCCAATAAATATAACCCATTTCCTTTACCATTAACCATCCACCTCAAGTAACCCTTAGGCAACACTTTATGCAAGGTATAGATAGTGTCCCATACCACTACCAACCCCAAAGCATCACCCTAAGGTCACAAAAAGTGAACTTACCATTCATCATTCTTCACATTACAAGTAATCATGCTCAACTAGTACCAACATACAACACATAAGTATATTCGTCAAGTAAGTCATTTCATCACCTTAGAACCTCCATCTAAAGTTACCCTAAGACACACCTAAGTAAGACATGAAGTGGCAGCCCATACTACCTTTTCATACCACACCTAGGTATTCCTCAACGCTATAATAGACAAGAACCTTTCTATTTCAACATAACATGCTAAGTAACTCATTTCATCAATATGAGTTACTCATTCATCATTTCATTTAGACAATAAGTCAACATTCTTCTTTTGAGTCATTTAGGACACATTCATGCATTTAGAGGACTTTCATTCATTAGCCATTAAGGCTTAGAGAACTCACTATAGTACCTTCAAAGCCTACTCGTGCAATATATAGATAGCATCCCATACTACTACCTACACTTTGTAGTACCTATCAAGTAACTAGAGTGCACATCTCACATGATGGGAGTAGGCATTAACCAACATAGACCATGAGAGCTAAATCATGGAATCCGGTGTCATAAACCCCACACCGTGGAAGGTGTTCTACTTTCCGAGGATAGAACTAGTACACATCTTATGTAGGCACATAGTTTATGGGATATCGAAAGATGTTTATTGGACTCTAGCCTAACATTGGGAAGAGTCACCATCTTAACCATATCCACTCGGTGCTTAGCCTTAGTTCCCATAGATTAGTTTCATTACATTAGTGTACTAGAGAGGGCGACCAACATTAGGCCTATCGACCCTAAGTACCTTTTACCAAGAAGGGCCACCACCAATTGGTCTACCGTTGAAGGTACATTAAGGATATCACATTGATCTTTCTAGAGAGAACCACCACCATTAGGTCTACCATCTCTAGGTTTATCATTTCATACAAGAAGGAGGCTACCACCATTAAGTCTACCGCTTCAAGGTTTCACATTCACATAGGGTTCTAGACTCACTATGAAAGGCCACCAACTTTAGGTCTATCGATTCAAGTCATAGTCTAAAATACCTCATTAGTCATTTATGAAAAGGCTACCAACATTAGGTCTACAAATCAAGACATTCATTCACTCATTTATGAAGAGGCTACCAATATTTGGTCTACAAATTCAAGACATTACGACATCATAAGATACAATCATTATGCAAGAGGAGGATGCCTAAGCCTACCAATTCAATATATCACATTCATCATTATAGACAACTTCACATTCATCATCAACATTAATGAGTGTTATGAGAGAGAGTATACTTTCAATCACAACACATTCAAAATCTATACAAGATCATCATTCCATTATTGAAATCACATACACATAACCAACAAGTAAACACCTCAACTATAAGTGGATCACACATCAATAGATCACAATTCTATATCAATAATACTCTATATCAACCCATAGATACAAGATACTATAAGATATAAGACAATTAACATGATTTCATATCAAATTCATCATCACTCTAACCAATTCAACAAGATCTCATTCGAAACTTACCCTTTCAAGGCCATGATCCTCACATCACCAACACATCAATGATTCACCCCCAATAAGGCATAACAAATGATATGAATTCATAAATTAACTTCAAATAAATACATACTATTCATTATACGTCCATAATTAATCAATTCCCAATCAAAATTCCATAACAAAGAGAATTGGGGAAAACATGGGTTCTTGAAGGAATTCAATATAAAATCACCTTTAAATCCTTAAGCAAACCACAATTCATCATTATAATGACTTTGAAAACTTTTTACCAATGAACCCATGCTTAGATTAGAAAGTAGGATTTTTGATCATTGAGAAATTTGGTAATCTCTTTTGATTTGACTCCTTGGATGAAAGATTAATCAAGGATCAAGGGTCACCATATCTTATACTTGAATAAACCCACGAAATTGAAGAAGAATCTCCTTGAAATCCCAACCCTAGGTTGAACTTGACCTTGAGCTCCAATGGAGTTTCTAGAGAGAACCTTTTTAGGAGGGAAGAGTTTTGATTTTTGAGGTCAAGTCTAAATGGGGGTTTTAATGTTTTAATACACTTAAAATATGTTAAAACACCTAAAATAACCGTCCAAGCAATTTAAAAGACTTGGGGGTGAATTTACCAATTCACCACACCTTGGCCCTGTACAAGACAACAACGAGGTGCCAATCCACGAGCCACCATCTACGGACCGTGGATGGATTGACAACTCCGTGCTGTGCCTCTGTGGATTGGGGTTGTGGCTCCACATTGAAGGCCAAGCCTACCTAGACTAAGTCCTCACCCACGCCCATGACCTACAGGGCGTTGACGGGTCTAAGGGACGTGGTTTGGTCACGTGGATCAAGCAGTTTTGACAGCTTTTTGGCCAATGTTGGGGTCTTCCTTAAGGGCCCCTAGGGTTGTCCTTGGGGAGTCGTACCCGAATGTTCAACCTATAAACATGTCGTTCTAAGTATGGGAACCATTTATCTTGATTTTAGCCCTCATACAACATCCCAAAACTCCACCACAAGACTCTACAACACACTAGTTCAATTTACTAGTTTCCGGGCATTATTGTCGTACCTTGATGTTTTTCCCCTAAACACCTCAACCATGACTCAGGACAACATCGAACACCATCAAAACTCAAGACGAACAGAAACGAACACACGTTAGGTTCTAGTTTCACTAGTTTGCTTTTAGATTCGTTATAGGCTTAGAGTTCAAACCTTAAATCATTAACAACACTTATTTACATTAAGATTTGTTTTAACACTTATTTTTTGTGTGGATACTTTTCACCACCATTTCGTCCATAACAACAAACCACCATCACCATCTGTCACGACCCAGACCGTCGTGATTGACACCCACACTAACCCTTCGTTGGGAGAACTATTAATACTAATCAGCTAACCTAAAAGCTAGACATTTAAAGATACAGAAGCATGTTTAAATGCAGAAATCATATAGAGTTCCCATAAACTCCAAAGGTTTAAATAAAACTAACCAATCTAATGATGAAGAACAACCCTTAGAACCTGAAAGTCAATGTACCAAAACTCTACTAACGACAAGTGTAAGAAAATGGGTACAAACCAAAATAAACATACGAGTAAATCTAATTAGAAAGTCTGAGTCTGAAAAGAGTGGACTAAAACATAGAGGACCCATGGCAGCCTGAATGAACTAGCTCACCCTTGAATCTGATCTTGCTCACTGATCTACTAAACAAGGTCTGTTCGTAGCTGCCTGAAGATGCAATGTACTCAACAAAGAACGAGCAAGTGCAGTATCGGTACACAACCACAGTGTACTGGTAGGATCACACGGCTATTCCAATAAGCACAACATACATAAGCAGTCATAACAAAGTAACCATGACATGTACAATATATATATATATATATATATACACACACACATCAATTATCATTTCAGGAGCAATGTACCATTCCACATTCTCAATACAAGTAGATATAACAATTCAATGGTCCTCTCATTAAACCCAATTCAATGGTCCTCTCATGGAACCATATCCAAACTGTAAGTGTGCCAGAACGTGACACCCGATCCCATATGTGCGCTGGAACGTGGCACCCGATCCAAGGTAGTATGTCAAAACATGACACCTAATCTAATATGTATGTCGGTACGTGACATCTGATCCTAGTTAGTGTGTCGAAACGTGACACCCGATCCATTTAACAAGCCACAATCACAATCACAATGTACATTCTCATAATCATACAATCAAGTGTTGATTCATGACATACAATCATTCATTCATACTCAATTACATTAGGTGTGATCAATGGGCTTCATTCACATACATACATGCATTAAATGAAGCAATTACTAACATACATCACACAAAACATGAAATCAAACCATCACTTACCTCGAACCAAGCTTGAATCCTCCTAAGAAACTTGATTCTTCTCTTTATGGATTCTTTCCACTTGTTCTTAGTCTACAAACGAATAATTTCATATAAGGATCAATAATTAAGGTCTAATTTACCCGGATTATAACAAACCCAATTGTAACACCCCGTATCCGAAACGGACCAAAAATGCAGATTTTGAGAAGTTGCAGGTGCAACTTACGGTCACCATCCACAGACCGTAGGTCAGACCACGGCCCGTGTTGGTGGTCCGTGGTTCACCACTGCAACCCCTCCCCAAACCAGCTCAGAAAATTAGCTAAGTCCCGACTCACGGACAGACCCACGGTCCGTAGATCAGACCACGGTCCGTGGTCTGTGTCCGTGGATCGAGACTTCCCTTACCAGCCTCTGACACAAACTACGGTAGACCAGCATGGACCGTCAATCGATCCACGGTCCGTAGGTCTGACCGTAGATGAGGATCAACAGCCAGTTAGCTGAAAGTTCTGATGGGTCAACTTCAAATGGTCATAACTCTTAGCACAAAATGAATTATGTGTCCCATGACATATGGTTAGATAGATAATTGCATTATCTTTCCAACGCCACCAAGTTTGCTAAATTTCGACATCCGAGTAAAAAGTTATACTCGTTTTAGTGAAGCCCTGTCGGGCAGACTCGACCTACGGATCCAATCGACGGAACGTCGATTGATTGACGGACCGTCATTCACTCTGACAGCAGCTAATTCAAGGGTCTTTTGGTCTTTTCCTATTTCGTTTAACCCCTAAGATACGTCGTTTAAACCCTAAATCATGAGATTTTAATCAGTTTAAGCCTAGAAACATAACTAGAACTTACCTAAGTCAAATCATTAATCAAACTTAGAAGAATTAGAATCAAGAAGGAGAAAAAGGTCAAGAACCCTAGTTCAGGAACGCATCAAGGTTCCTTCAGTTCTAGCCCCGAAATCGAAAGATCTCTCTGTGGAATTCGTCACCAGGTATGTGGGATTTCACTAGTGGGTTCCTTTCGCCTATTAGGTCCCTAGAATTCAGTCAGATTCTTGATTCCTTGATTATGAACAGACCTAGGGTTTCTAGAACTTGAACATATCATCATGAATTAATTATTTAAATGTTCCAAATTAGATTATCATGTTATTGCTCAGTTTATCGCATGAATTTCAGAACCCTAGCTATGTATTTCTTTAGTTCTTGAATTACACATGATAGGTCAGATATTTCAGTATTCAGTTATACATGCTTCAGTTTATGAATGCATCATTATCAAATTAATTGTTGCATTCTCAGTTTGAATGTTCAGTTCGAGCTGTCCAGTATTTAAAGAAATTTAGTCATAACCAGTTAACCACTTAATTCATTGGTAGTAGCATAATACCGAGTTGGACTAGGGTTCAGCGTACCCAGATAGTCCCAGAACTACGAGCCACGTAGGTGTAAGTCCCCTCTGTGGGCAACATCAGTTTAGTGATCACGCCAGCATGCCTCTATACCTCTGGCAGGGTATATTGGGTCCTCTAGATGGGGCGTATACATCGGACTCCACATTTAGCTCATGTGGTTTTATGTCGGTTATTAGTAGCTCCCACAGTTCAGTCAGACTCTATTGCTTTGACCATATTTCAGTACAGTCAGTATTCAGTCTCAGCATGTTATAAATTTGGTCATTGCATCTGTAACGATCCAAAAAAATGAACTAGTGAAACTAGAGCCTCACATGTGAGTTTGGAGTTGAGAACTTGATGAAATGATGAGAAATGACAGTGATGTCCGGAAACTAGTCGTTTGAACTAGTAAGTTGTAAGGGTCTTGTCGTTGAAGTTTGGAGTGTTGTTTAAGGGCTTAAGGGGTTGATTAGCTAGTTGATTAATCAACTTTATAAGCTAGCAAGACCTTAAGCTAGGTCATGAAATCATTTAGAACCGAGACCCTCAAAACAGTCCCCTAAAAACAGGTTTTAGTTTTAAGTTAGGAGTGAGGGTCAAATTTAAATGGTCATATCTTTTAGCTCAAAATGAATTAGGTGGACCATTACCTATCCAATTAAAGGTATCTGAGTCCTCTTTCCAACGCCACCGAGTTTTCCCTTTTCCGATCTCGGAGTAAAAAGTTATGCCCAAAATAGTGAAGCACTGTCAGCAAGGACGAGCTTAGACGGGTTTAGTGGAAACTTTTAAGTGGGTCCTTATTTTTTTTCCTAAGTTGAGCCCCTTTTATTATATGCCTTTCCTAGCAATTATAAAACCCTTCTAGACCAAATTCTTCCATTTTAAGTCACTCCAATTAGAATTAAAAAGAACTCACCTCCTCTCAAATACTTTTCTCTCTACAATCCTCCATTTTAAGAAGGTCAAGAACTTGGAGCTAGGGCTTGGATTGAAGGTGGTTTCTTCATCAATTTTCTTGGGGAATCTTAACAAAGGTATGGTGACCCTTGATCCTTGATTATCTTTCCTTCAAGGAGTCCATTCAAAAGGGCTTCAAAAGTCTTCAAAGAACAAAACTTCTATTTTCTATTCTAGGTATGGGTTCATGGGTAAAATATTTTCAAAGTCATTATATTGGTGAATTGAAGTTCTATTTATGATTTTAAGATGATTTTTATATGAAACTTCTTCAAGAACCCATGTTTTCATTAAAAGCCTAGAATTTGCTAATGAAGTGGGTTTAATGCCTATGATTTAATGTTGATGAAATTGAGTTTAGATTGGATTGTATTGTTGATTTATATGGTTTTCTATACCTATTTATGATGAATTGTTGGTATATGGATGAATTGAGGATTGTGGCCTTACAAATTATGGATGAATTCTCTTGTGGTAAGAAAAATGGTTAGGACTTGAGTGTTGTTGATTATGGCTTTGGAGGATGGTAAGTTGGCTTAATCTCATATTATGGATAAAAAAATTGTTCTTGCTTGGTTTGATCCACTTATGGTGGAGGTGTTTAATTATGGAATGTATTGTGACCATGGCCTTGAAGGCATAGTACGAGAAATATAAGTGTTACATGACATTTTTATGAATGGACATTCAATGGAGCTAATGTGATCATGTTATGAACGTAAATGTGTTATTATTGAAAGGATTTTTCTCAATTTGACACTCATGAATGTTGATGATAGAATATGAAGGATTCTCCAATTTATTGCATATCTCGAATTGGTAGAGCTTGTGCATCATTTTCTTGTTTAAATGATTATATTATTGGTTGTTGAATCCTCGGATCGGTAGGCTAGTAGCACCCTTCCACTTATGATAATAATGAACCTTGGAATCGGTAGGCTTATCGCACCCTTCCATTAATGATAGTAATGAACCTTGGAGTCGGTAGGCCTATGACACCTTTCCATGAAGGTTAATGATGAGACTTGAACCGGTAGGCCTATGGCACCCTTTCAAGAGGAGTTAATGAGCTTTCCTAAATGAACCTTGAAACGGTAGGCTTAAAACAACCTTTCACGTGTTAATGAATGTAATTTGGAGTTGGTAGGCCAATGGCACCTCTCATATGTGATAATGTCAAGGTAACGAACTATTCTATGGGAATGTAGGCTAAGCACCGAGTGGATTTGGTTAGATGGAAACTCCCCCAATGGTTAGGCATGAGTTTCAATGATCGTCTACCTTATCCCATAAACTATGTGCCCGCATAGGTAGCTAGTGGATCCATTAAGCTATATATATATCGGTCTTCCTTAGGCAAATAGACCACCTCTTTACGGTGTGGGGACTTATGACACTGGATTCCATGACAAACTCTCATGGTCTATGTCGGTTAAATGCTTACTTCCCATCATGTGAGATTTCATTATGGTTTCTTGATAGGCTCTACAAAGTGTAGGTAGTAGTATGGGATGCTACCTATACATTGCACGCGTAGGCTTGGAGAGAGTCATAGTGAGTTTCTCTAAATCCTAATGTATGTGACACAATTGTGGCCTAAATAAGGTTATTAAAGAATGTTGGCTCTCAAATGCTTAATATGAGATGCATGCTATACTTGGGTTATATTATGAGTTATTTTCCCTTGTCATGTCTTAATTATGATATATCTCATATGTATGGATATTGTGCAAAGGTGAAAGAAAGGAATGATAAGTTACTTTAAGTGACCTAAATGTGGTGCCTTAGTATGGATAGTGGTATGGGACGCCATCCATACATTGCACGAGGTATAGCATAAGGGTTGCTTGAGGTGAAGGTCCAAGGTAAAGGTTTTCATGTTGATATTGTTTAAAGGTGATATTATGACTTACTTGATGTTTATGCTTGTCTTGTATGTCTTTTATGCAACTGTTCATGAAACTTCAAAAAGTGGCATAATGCATGGTTTCTAGCCAAAATGTTCCTTTTAAAGCATGTTTTGCATGGTCATCATACTTAGTACTTAATTGTGCTAATTTCATATTTCTCTATTTTCTACTAGTGTAGGTTCCGGAAAGTGAGCGGGTTCTATAGTAAGCTTGGAACTTGAAGTTCTTCCAAGATCTTGTGGTATGTCCTCATATGTCGAGGACAAGACTTTTCTATTCTAATTTTATGATAAGGTTCTTATAATAGACTTAATAGACTTCTTTTGATTGTAAAGGGCCGTGTCCCTACTTATGTTTTGTGATTGTGTCTAAGATGGTCATGTGAGACTTAGACTTCCGCTGTGTGTTTTTAAAGTTGTTTTAATGAGGCTTGAATGTTTGGATGTAAATAAGTTTTTATTTCCGCACTATTATCATTATTGAAGGCAATGAATGACTATGTGGCTTGTATAAGACCCCTTCGGGGTCGAATACGCCTTGTTACGACTTGGGGGTGCTCCCGGGTCGTGACAACATCAGTTAGCTCAGTATTCAGTATTTTCAGTATCTATATCATGTTCAGATTATTTCATTGCTTTATTGCTTTGTTCAGTTATATGTTATTTCAGCTTTACTCTATCCTGCATGCTCAGTACCCTTCAAGTACTGACGCATACGTGCGCTACATCTTCTCGTGATGTAGTTTCAGGTTCTCAGCATCCAGATCACGCTTAGATTGATTCCCGATCTTCAGTTCAGCAGCATCAGTGGTGAGTCCTCATTCTTCGAGGACTAGTGACATGTTTATCTTTAGCTCTTTTAGTCTTTAGTTTCAGTTTTGCTAGATCTAGTTGGGGCATGTCCCAACATTTCTAGTCAGTCTAGAGGCTTAATTCAGACATAGTTAGATTCAGCTTAGTGTTTTGAGTTTGATATTTCTTTTGTATTAAACTCTCAGATTTGATATATTCAGTTATAGTATATGGGTATTCCCCATCTTTTCAGATTTATTTATGAATTAGCTTCCGCATCAGTTTATTATCTTTAGTATGCTCATGATCATGCTAGCAGGGTTAGCTTGGGATCACTTGTGGTCCTAGGTCCCGTGTCCGCGTCTCGGGGGTAGCTCGGGGCGTGACAAACTTGGTATCAGAGCATTAGGTTTAAGTGTCCTAGGATGTTTGAAAACCCGCACTAGGTAGAGTCCTTTTCATGGGTGTGTAGTGCGCACCACATCTAATGAGAGGGAGGCTACAAAGTGTCTTTAGGAAAAATCTTCATTTTCTTGTTACTCTTATCGTGCGTAAGGTATGATCTAATTCGATTCTAACTCGACGTTCTACGTTTCAGTGATCATGCCTCCTCGTAGAGCTTATGTCAGGAATGCGAATGCTAGGAACGCAAACGCCGCTCCTCCAGTTCCAGATCAGGAAGTCTCAAATACTGAATTCAGGAATGCCATTCAGATGTTGGCTCAGAGTGTCGCTAACCAGAACAATCAGCGGGTTCAAGCTCTTGTGAATGCAAATGGTGGATCAGCAGCAGCAAGGGTCCGTGACTTTGTTAGGATGAATCCTCCAGAGTTCTTAGGAGCACAGACTGGTGAAGATCCCCAGAATTTCTTGGATGAGATCAAGAAGATCTTTGAGGTGATGCAGGTCACTGGGAATGATCGGGTTGAGTTAGCATCTTACCAACTTAATGATGTAGCTCATATCTGGTATACTCAGTGGAAGGAGAACAGGGGTATAGATGCTGCTCCTATTACTTGGGAATGTTTCAGCGAAACCTTTCTAGACAGGTTTTTCCCCATAGAGTTGAGAGAAGCAAGGGCCCAGGAATTTATGAACTTAAGGCAGAGTAACATGATTGTCCAAGAGTATGGGCTCAAGTTTAACCAACTCTCCAGGTATGCTCCTCACATGGTTGTTGCTTCCAGGGCTCAGATGAATAAGTTTCTCTATGGAGTGTCAGACTTAGTGAAAACAGAGTGCAGGAATGCTATGTTGTTGGGAGACATGAACATCTCTAGGCTCACGACTCATGCTCAGCAGGTTGAGGGTGATAAACTTAGGGAACAGGCTAAGGAGACTAAGAAAGCAAGAACAGGTAACTACGAGTATTCCCACCAGAAATTGGGTGGTGGAAACCGCTCGCATTTTCAGTAGAAGTCTTTGACTCCAGCCCCTTCATCAGCTAGTGTTCCATCCCCCAGGTTCCGTAATGATCAGAAAGGTAGGGCGTCAGGCTCTAAGTCTCAAGGTAGTGTTTCAGGCACCAAAACCTACCCAACTTGCCCGAAATGTAGTAGGGACCATCCGGGCGAGTGCTTTGCAGGTAAGGAAGGATGCTTTGGGTGTGGCCAGTCTGGTCATAGATTGAAGGATTGTCCTTCAAGACAAGGTCAAGGAGGAAATAATGGTAGAGCTCAGTCTACAACTTCAGCAGCACCAGCAGGTCGCCCGACTCATCATGGTAACTCTTTTGGTACTGGTGGCGGACAGCGCCAAAACAGGCTTTATGTTCTTCAGGCTCGTGAAAATCAGGAAGATTCTCTTGATGTAGTCACTGGTACGTTATGAGTCTTTGATCTTGATGTTTATGCATTGTTAGATCCAGGGGCTACTTTGTCTTTTGTAACTCCTTATATAGCAGTCCAATTCAGTGTTAGTCCAGAAACTCTTTCAGAACCCTTCTCAGTCTCTACTCCAGTCGGTGACCCAGTTATAGCAAGACGGGTATACAGAAATTGCCCCGTCACAGTCTCTCAGAAATTCACCTCAGCAGATCTTGTAGAGTTAGAAATGGTAGACTTCGATGTCATTCTAGGCATGGATTGGTTACATTCCTGTTATGCCTCAGTCGATTGTAGAACTAGGATTGTTCGTTTTCAGTTTCCAGACGAACCAATCCTAGAATGGAAGGGTAGTAGCTTAGCGCCTATGGGTCGATTCATTTCTTACCTTAAGGCCAGAAAGGTGATCTCTAAGGGTTATCTCTATCATCTAGTTCGGGTTAAGGATTCTAGTTCCGAATCCCCAACTCTTGAGTCAGTTCCTGTAGTCAATGAGTTTCCAGAAGTGTTCCTAGAAGATCTTCCTGAAGTTCCTCCCGAACGGGAAATAGACTTTGGAATTGATCTCCTTCCAGATACCCAAACTATCTCTATCCCTCCTTACAGAAAGGCTCCAGCTGAGCTTAAGGAATTGAAAGAGCAGTTGAAAGACTTTCTAGATAAGGGCTTCATCAGACCTAGTATTTCTCCATAGGGTGCACCAGTGTTGTTCGTGAAGAAGAAAGATGGTTCTCTCAGAATGTGCATTGACTATAGGCAGTTGAACAAGGTCACAATCAAGAATAAGTATCCTATCCCCAGGATTGATGACTTGTTTGACCAACTTCAGGGTGCTAGTCATTTCTCAAAGATAGACCTCAGATCAGGTTATTATCAGCTTAGAGTCAGAGATAGTGACATCCCGAAGATAGCCTTCAGAACTCGGTATGGTCATTACGAATTTATAGTTATGTCATTTGGACTAACCAATGCTCCTGCAGCTTTCATGGATTTGATGAACAGAGTGTTCAAGCAGTACTTGGACTTGTTCGTTATCATCTTTATTGATGATATCCTTATTTACTCTAGGAATGAGGAAGAACATACAGGTCATTTGAGAGTTGTTCTGCAAACTCTCAAAGATCGCCAGTTATTTGCAAAATTTAACAAGTGCGAGTTTTGGTTACAATCAGTTGCCTTCCTTGGGCATATTGTGTCTAGTGAAGGAATTCGAGTAGATTCCCAGAAGATAGAATCAGTGAAACAATGGCCCAGACCTACCTCTACTACATATATCAGAAGTTTCTTGGGTCTAGCAGGCTATTACAGACGGTTTGTGGAAGGATTTTCATCCATAGCCTCTCCATTGACTAAGTTAACTCAGAAAAAGGTTAAGTTCCAATGGTCAGATGATTGTGAGAAAAGCTTTGCAGAACTGAAAACTAGGTTGACTACAACTCCTGTCTTGACTCTACCATAGGGTTCAGATTGTTATGTGATCTATTGTGATGCATCCAGAGTCGGCCTAGGTTGTGTGTTGATGCAGCGAGGTAAGGTTATAACTTATGCTTCTAGACATCTTAAGGTATATGAGAAGAATTATCCAACTCATGACCTCGAGCTAGCAGCAGTGGTGTTTGCACTTAAGATTTGGAGACACTACTTGTATGGTGTTCATGTAGATGTGTTCACAGACCATAAGAGCCTTCAGTATGTATTCACCCAGAAAGAGTTGAATCTTCGCCAGAGAAGATGGCTTGAGTTTCTCAAAGATTATGATATGAGTGTGCATTACCATCCTGGTAAGGCCAATGTAGTAGCAGATGCCCTTAGCAGACTATCCATGGGTAGTGTATCACATGTTGAGGAAGAAAGAAAAGAGCTAGCAAAGGATGTTCGCAGACTTGCTCGCCTAGGAGTTTGTCTTATGAGCATATCAGATGGTGGTGTAACGGTTTAGAATGGGGCAGAATCTTCTTTGGTAGTAGAGGTTAGGAAAAGCAAGATAGTGATCCAATCTTGCTTGAACTTAATGGTGCAGTCCACAATCAGAGAGTGGAGGTTTTCTCCCAAGGGGGAGATGGTGTACTTCGCTATCAAGGTAGATTGTGTGTTCCTGATGTGGGTGAATTGAGATAACATATTCTCGCAGAAGCCCACAATTCCAGATATTTTATTCATCCAGGCGCCACTAAGATGTACCATGATCTACGGGAAGTCTATTGGTGGAATGGTATGAAAAGAGATATAACAGATTTTGTGGCTAAGTGCCCCAATTGACAGCAAGTCAAGGTAGAACATCAGAAACCAGGAGGTATGACTCAAGAGATTGACATTCCTACTTGGAAGTGGGAAGTGATCAACATGGACTTCATCACAGGTTTACCTCGTACTCGCAGACAACATGACTCCATTTGGGTGATTGTTGATAGAGTTACTAAGTCTTCTCGCTTTTTGGCGGTCAAGACTACAGATTCGGCGGAGGATTACGCCAAGTTGTACATTAATGAGATCGTGAGGTTGCATGGGGTTCCTTTGTCTATCATCTCAGATAGAGGTCCTCAGTTTACCTCTCATTTCTGGAAGTCATTTCAGAAAGGTCTTGGTACTCAGGTTAATCTTAGCACAACATTTCATCCACAAACGGATGGTCAGGCAGAGCGTACCATTCAGACCTTAGAGGACATGTTGAGAGCTTGTGTGATCGTCTTCAAGGGTAATTGGGACGATCACATTCATCTTATTGAGTTCGCCTACAACAATAGTTACCATTCCAGCATTCAGATGGCCCCTTATGAGGCATTATATGGGCGTAGATGTAGATATCCAATTGGTTGGTTTGAAGTAGGTGAAGTAGCCTTGATAGGACCAGATTCGATCCTTGATGCTATGGAGAAAGTGCAACTCATTAGAGATAGACTTAACACTGCCCAGAGTCGCCAGAAGTCTTATGCAGATGTGAGAAGAAGGGAACTAGAGTTCCAAGTTGATGATTGGGTTTTCCTGAAAGTGTCACCCATGAAGGGGATGATGAGATTTGGCAAGAAAGGAAAGCTCAGTACCAGCTATATAGGCCCTTACCGGATCTTGAAAAGGATTGGTAAAGTGGCTTATGAGTTAGAGTTGCCAGTAGACTTAGCAACAGTACATCCAGTCTTTCACATTTCTCTTTTGAAGAAGTGTGTGGGTGATCCAACATCCACAGTGCCATTGGAGAGTGTGGCCGTGAAAGATAGCCTTTCTTATGAGGATGTACCAATTGAGATTCTCGATCGTCAGGTTAGAAGGTTGAGAAATAAAGGAGTCGCTTTAGTCAAGGTTCTGTGGAGGAGTCAGTCCGTAGAGGGAGCTACTTGGGAAGCAGAAGCAGCCATGAAGTCCAAGTATCCTCACCGCTTTCCTTCCGATTCCATTCCAGCTTGAGGTAATAGTTCCTCATCAGTTTTTCAGTCATTCATGCAAAAATTTAGTCTTAGAATCATGTTCCTTCAGTTTGTACTTGCATTTTCAGCGTATTTGCATGTTCTTGGAATTCAATTCAGTTAGAAATTCAGTTCTCAGTGTTTAGTGGTAGGGATTGCAACCCTCTCCCTCTATTTCAGCTAGTTTAGTCTTCATTCAAGGACGAATGGTCCCAAGGGGGAAATAATGTAACACCCCGTATCTGAAACGGACCAAAAATACAGATTTTGAGAAGTTGCAGGTGCAGCTTACGGTCACCATCCACGGACCGTAGGTCAGACCACGGCCCGTGCTGGTGGTCCGTGGTTCACCACTGCAACCCCTCCCCAAACCAGCTCAGAAAATTGGCTAAGTCCCGACTCACGGACAGACCCACTGTCCGTAGATCAGACCATGGTCCGTGGTCTGTGTCCATGGATCGAGACTTCCCTTACCAGCCTTTGACACAAACTACGGTAGACCAGCACGGATCGTCAATCGATCCACGGTCCGTAGGTCTGACCGTAGATGAGGATCAACAGCCAGTTAGCTGAAAGTTCTGATGGGTCAACTTCAGATGGTCATAACTCTTATAAAAAATTGAATTATGTGTCCCATGACATATGGTTAGATATATAATTTCATTATCTTTCCAACGCCACCAAGTTTGCTAAATTTCGACATCCGAGTAAAAAGTTATGCCCGTTTTAGTGAAGCCCTGTCGGGTAGACTCGACCTACGGACCCAATCGACGGAACGTCGATTGATTGACGGACCGTCAGTCAGGTCCGTCAGTCACTCCGACAGCAGCTAATTCAAGGGTCTTTTGGTCTTTTCCTATTTCGTTTAACCCCTAAGATACGTCGTTTAAACCCTAAATCATGAGATTTTAATCAGTTTAAGCCTAGAAACATAACTAGAGCTTACCTAAGTCAAATCATTAATCAAACTTAGAAGAATTAGAATCAAGAAGGAGAAAAAGGTCAAGAACCCTAGTTCAAGAACGCAACAAGGTTCCTTCAGTTCTAGCCCCGAAATCGAAAGATCTCTCTGTGGAATTCGTCACCAGGTATGTGGGATTTCACTAGTGGGTTCCTTTCGCCCATTAGGTCCCTAGAATTCAGTCAGATTCTTGATTCCATGATTATGAATAGACCTAGGGTTTCTAGAACTTGAACATATCATCATGAATTAATTATTTAAATGTTCCAAATCAGATTATCATGTTATTGCTCAGTTTATCGCATGAATTTCAGAACCCTAGCTATGTATTTCTTTAGTTCTTGAATTACACATGCTAGGTCAGATATTTCAGTATTCAGTTATACATGCTTCAGTTTATGAATGCATCATTATCAAATTAATTGTTGCATTCTCAATTTGCATGTTCAGTTTGAGCTATCCAGTATTTACAGAAATTCAGTCATAACCAGTTAACCACTTAATTCATTGGTAGTAGCATAATACCGAGTTGGACTAGGGTTCAGCGTACCCAGATAGTCCCAGAACTACGAGCCACGTAGGTGTAAGTCCCCTCTGTGGGCAACATTAGTTTAGTGATCACGCCAGCATGCCTCTATACCTCTGGCAGGGTATATTGGGTCCTCTCGATGGGGCGTATACATCGGACTCCACATTTAGCTCATGTGGTTTTATGTCGGTTATTAGTAGCTCCCACAGTTCAGTCAGACTCTATTGCTTTGACCATATTTTAGTACAGTCAGTATTCAGTCTCAGCATGTTATAAATTTGGTCATTGCATCAGCTAGCTCAGTATTCAGTATTTTCAGTATCTATATCATGTTCAGATTATTTCATTGCTTTATTGCTTTGTTCAGTTATATGTTATTTCAGCTTTACTCTATCCTGCATGATCAGTACCCTTCAAGTACTGACGCATACGTGTGCTACATCTTCTCGTGATGTAGGTTCAGGTTCTCAGCATCCAGATCACGCTTAGATTGATTCCCGATCTTCAGTTCAACAACATCAGTGGTGAGTCCTCATTCTTCGAGAACTAGTGACATGTTTATCTTTAGCTCTTTTAGTCTTTAGTTTCAGTTTTGCTAGATCTAGTTGGGGCATGTCCCAACATTTCTAGTCAGTCTAGAGGCTTAATTCAGACATAGTTAGATTCAGCTTAGTGTTTTGAGTTTGATATTTCTTTTGTATTAAACTCTCAGATTTGATATATTCAGTTATAGTATATGGGTATTCCCCATCTTTTCAGATTTATTTATGAATTAGCTTCCGCATCAGTTTATTATCTTTAGTATGCTCATGATCATTCTAGCAGGGTTAGCTTGGGATCACTTGTGGTCCTAGGTCCCGTGTCCGCGTCTTGGGGGTAGCTCGGGGCGTGACACCAATAACCCAAGACCAAACCCATAATCCTAAGGTGCTGCTAGGGATTTTTTTCCCACCATCCAATTCAGTCCAAAAACCCTCCTCCAATAGTAATTAACCAAGAATCTAAGTTCTACGGATCGAAAAATGGATTAAGGGAGTAAAACGTTACCTTTAGCACCAAAAGTCGTGGAAAACTATCAAGAAATTGCCTGGGGTCGTCTCCCAACTCTTAAGAACGAAGTTTGCAGAATAATAACATTTTTGGGGTTTATTTCCTACTTAAGTCGCGATTGTCCCGCTATGGCGGCCCTCATTCTACTACAGCGGCCCCTCCCTGGAGGGATAATTTTTGCCTTAGCGGCTCGCATGAAAACAGAGAGTCAAAATTTGAGTTCCAAAACCCTATTTAACAACACACTTTCAACCCATGTCATTCAAAAACTACTTGTTCACGCTAAGATGAGTTTCAGGAGTTCTGCTCACTCGAATTCGATTCCGTTACGGGTTCCTTAATGTCTTAGCTAACTATTCATGTCATCAAATTAATTATTAAATCTATCTTTCAATACAAGAATTCCGTATACCTCACTAACTAAGATTTCGTCCAAATCTGGACTAGGCTAGGAATTCCCAAGTTACTACTTAAATGTTTTCTTGCCCCAATTCTTTTCCCATTGCTTTTCTCTAACGATGGAATCAAGTCATTACAATAGATAACAATTTACCCATCACTCGTCCCCGAGTGATCAACTGAGAAAGACTGGCTAAAGTAAGGGTAGAGTAGTACCCGAATTGTCAAATAACAGGGGATACTTGTCTCACATGTCCTTCTCAATTTTCCAAGTAGCTTCCTCAATCGGACGATGCTCCCATTGAACCTTCACGGACTTTATCTCTTTGGTCCTCATATTCCGAACCTAGCGACCAAGAATTGCGACCGATTCTTCCTCATACTGAAGGTCTTTGTTTAACAAAACTTAGTCCCACTTTATGATGTAATCTACGTCCCTAAATCAACCAATTGAATACCTACTCATCCTCCCAGAAAATGCCTCAATGAAGTCATCTCAATACTCGAGTGATATATATTGTTGTATGTAAACTTAACCAACAACAAAAGAAATTCCCAATAACCACCAAAGTTGATCGTACACACGTCTTTAACATGTTACCAAGGACCTTGACACAATCATCAGGACGAACCCTTTCTCATATAAGCATGATAAAATTCTAAATCAATACTCGCTATAATTAAAAGTGAACCTGAACCAACCAACACACACTCATAATACCCAAACAATCATAGTTCTTAATAACATCTCCATCTCACAACATAAATTCTCATGATCTTAAGTTATAAAAAATTGATTCTTAGACATCAGATACTCATTAAGGGTTATGTCCAAGCATACAAACCCTCTAACAACACTATCGAAATGCTAGATTTAGTAAATATGATCGTAGATTACCCTTAAGAACAGTAGAATTGGACCCAATGATCCCCACATTCAACCACACATAATCGATACATGACCTCAACGACTAGATGAATATTAAGACTATCAGACAACCAAAAATACACATAGTAGCTCTTATATAAGTTATCATAAGCAATGTGGTACTTGTAGAACCACTGAAATACTTTAACAACTCCAAGACAACACCAAATATGTCATCTAAAATAACCAAGTATTCCCAATCATCCCCCTCAACCAAGAGAACATCGCAGGATTGGTACACATGATCCACCACTAGGGATCTACCCACCAAAGTGGAAACACACAAGAGCATAGCTAGTAAATCATACTGTAATGACCCGAACCGTCGTTATTTAGGAAATGGGAACCGTCTAGAAAATTGGGCCCCTCCACCTACTAGAGCGAGCCAGATGCCGCTAGGGCGGTAATACTCTAGCGGGATAAGTGGCGCCCGAGCGAGATGGGCGAGGCAAAATTTAAATAACGCGAAACCTTATTTTCTCCCTGATCCCAAATCACCAAAATAGGCGAGGATTACCTTAGGAACCCTCAAAAAGCTGCTCTAAGCTTGGGAAAGAAGGAGAAAGAGATTTCTAGCGTAAAGGGGATGATCGCTTGCGAATTCTTGGTCAAATCCACCGTCACAAGGTTCAGAAATAAGAATTGAGGCCATAATTCCGTGCAGATACTTGGCGTCCAGGTAGGCTAGGTTTGTTAATTGAGTAGTTATAAATCTATTATTCGATGCGTGCTATATTGATTTTGATGGTAGAATTCATGCGTAGGCTTTCATGCACTGAAAAGAGATGCTTGTACTTGTATCCTAGGTATTACATCAGGCGTATAAGGAAGCCTATGGGGATGAACAAGGGGTAGGTGAGGGTTCTGATTTCATGTTGGTGTGATGTATGTTAGTAACTACTTCATTTTAATGCATGAATGTATGCGAATGTTGCATTATTGATCACACTAATTGTAAATGAGTATGAATGAATAATTGTATGCGATGAATCAACCCTTGATTGTATGATTATGAGAATATACATTGTGATTGTGATTATGGCTTGTTGAATGGATCGCGTGTCACGTCTGGCACACTAACTTCGATTGGGTGCAATGTTTCGGTACACATATGGGATCGGGTGTCACGTCCGGCACACTAACTTGGATTGGGTACCGTACGGGTACACTAAAACTTTGGGTGTGGGTTCCATGAGAGGACCATTGACTTGTCATATACGCGTAATTACTTGATATTGATAATGTGGAATTGGACATGTTTCCTGAAGGATGTGAGTATTGTACATTATGTTCCTATATGTGGGGGTTGTGATGTTGTAAGTTAATTGGAGATTTCTGCTTGTGTGAGGAATTGTGAATGGTAGAGTCCCAAATTGGGTTGTGGTATGACAAGGGGGAACTAAGGGTCCCGGTGCTATCTTTGTTATTTAGAATATGGTCATGGGTATTATTGGTGAGGATTGGGGTGGTGTTTAGTGGTAGCATTATCGTTGGGGTTTTCCCTAGAAAGGGATTAGTATTGAAACTGTTAATAAGCTTGACAGAAAGTACTAGGAAGTCGGGGGTTACGTGTGATGTGGAAAGCGTAAGGGCGTATTGTGAATGGTGACCGGATTGGTAGTAGTATATTCGGAATCTTCTTCGAGGGACAGTATGGTTAAGTTACAATCAAGAATGGAATGAGTAAGGGGTTAGAGTCAAGTGTGCTAATGGAATTTAAGTATTCGGATATTGTAAGGACAATAAATATAAATGTGGAGGAACGAATAGTCTTATTGCATGTCTCGCTGGTTGATTTCTTATATTATGCAGTGGGTATAAGGTTGACCGATGATGCCTACTAGTACGTGTGGTTTTGTATTGATACTACTCTTGCTATGCCTTTTAGGCATAGTCTAGATGCAGGTTTGATTATGTTTCTTAGGTGAAGATGAAGGCAATCTCCAACAGCTTCTACTTTTCTTCCATGTGGTGGGAGCTGTGTCATTTACATTTTGTTATAGCTTGTACTCTTAGTAGCTCGTGTACCTATTTAGACTAGATCCCTGGGGGGTTATGTCACACTCCGAGCCTACACCCTAGACGTGGCTGACACTCGAGAATCATTATTGGCCCCAAGCGAACACTTGGCCTGGCTTACTTACTCAGCAGAAGACTTAAACACAAGTAATAGACTAACAAGGAACTTGTGAAATAACTTAGAATGTCTTTAAATAAACATTCAAACTTAGCCAAAATGGCAACTTCAAGTCTCAAAAACATAAGCCAATAATAAAGTAGTGACAAATGAATTTAACTTACTGACTGTCTGTCTACAAATCCTCTAAAAAACTGAGATGGATGTTGGGACAGGCCCAAGGCATCCTAATGAACTAATAATAAAATTGAAAGCAATAAAAAGGAGTCCTCCGGAATGCAAGGAGGCTCACCAACTGACTCTGGAGTGCTCAACTGGATCAATGAGGTGTTGGATGTTGATCCTGATTACCTATGTCTGCATCATAAGACGATGCAGGCCAACTGGCATCAATACATTGAATGTACGAGTATGCGAGTTGGAATACTAAATATAACATAGGCTTGAAAAGATTCTGAAAGAAACCCTTACCTTGGCTTTTCTCAACTTATGAATACTTACCTAAAAATAAAGCAATGAAACACATGCAATATATGAAAAGCTTTGTAAAACCGTAAAATCAACTTAGTTCGTTAAAGAAAAAGCAATAACAAACTCAACCTTACTCATATAATAAGGTAATATAGTTTATGTGGGAGATTATCTAACCGACAACCACCACTATGAGCCTAAGTGGTGATACATCGTCTTGCCCACGTTGCTAGAACTGTCCTATACTTTGCCATCATATATAATGCTTAATGTAACATCCGACAATTTAAAATGAATATGAAGAAGCTTGAAATTGGAAGTAGTCATTTTTGGAAAAAATTCAAAATCTGGAAATTCGGCCAAGTGTGGAAATCAGTGAGTTTTTGGCCAACTTTGAGCAGTCATAACTCCTAGCTCAGGATGATCTAGGAGTAGTTCCAGTTATGTTTGGAAAGCCCTTGGAACGATCTTTCCAACGCCACCGAGTTTGCTCAATTCCGAGTTCGTATGAGCGAGTTATGCCCTTTGAAAGTTGGGCAGTTGGCAGGTAGTCCGTCCGGAAATTTAAGGGCATTTTGGTCTTTTCACAAATCATTTCTTTTGAGGTTATATTGTTGTGTTAGGCTGATTGTGGATCATTTTTGTTCCATTTGAAAAGAGTAAGAGTTAGGGTTCTTGAGTGAAGAAGAGACGAAGAGAGAAAGAAGAGAAGAAGAAGAAGAAGTGGGAGCTAGGGTTTTGGATGCAAGACGTTTTCTTCATCAAATTTCTTGGGGAATCTTGGTAAAGGTATGAGAGTTCTTTATCTAGGGAAAGCTATCACCCTAGAGCCAATTTCAAATGATAAGTTATGATATTATTGATGTTTATTTGATGCTTTAAGATGAAAAACTCCATGAATCCTTGTATTCTACAAAAACCCCAAAATGTGTTTATGAAGTGGGTCTATTTCTATAAATTCAAAGTTGATGGAATTATGTGTAAAGTGAATTGTATTGATATTTCTTGTGTTGTTTAATGTTTGTTCATGATTAATTGTTGATAATGGGTGAATTAAGGGTGGTAAGCCTTATGAGTGAAGTATTGGTGATTGCTTGGATTTTTGGTGATTTTGGCTATGGCTTTGAATTATGGTAAGAAAGCTTGAACTCTCTTTATTGAATTAATTGTTGTTGGTAGGTTGAATCCACCTTTGGTGGAAGTGCTATATCTTGTTCTTGTGTGGTATTATTGTGAATTGTAGCCATGAAGGCATTGGGGAAGTTGTTGCATAATGTTGGAATATTGTATTATTGTGAATTGAGGCCATGAAGGGCATTATATGAGTGTTATTGTATTGTTATATTATTATATATGAATGAGGCTATATGTAAAGTCCTATATGAAGCTATATGTAAAGTTTTATGTGAAGCTATATGTGAATGTATGATGTGAATGAGTTTTATGTGAAGGTATGATGTGAATGAGTTTTATGTGATCTTGTGATGATCCTATGTAAAGTGGATATCATTGTGAGTTAAAGTATGATTTCTCATGATGTATATATGAAATGATGTTGGATTATGAAGTATCCTTAAATGAAAATGTTGTGACTTGGTTGGTAGACTAAAGTGTCCCTCCTTGTTACTTAAAGTCTTGAATGCATGAATGTGTGAAATGGGCAGAACTAAGAAATGGTGCCCTTTCTATAAATGCTAAAAGAGGAATTCTAGGCCAAGACTTGAATCGGCAAAACTAAGAAATGGTGCCCTTTCATAAGTCTAGCTTTCCTAAGTAAATGTAAAACCATGAAATCGGTAGACCTAATGGTGGTAGCCCTTCTCATGTGTGAAATGATGAACCTTGGACCGGCAGGCTTAAGGCACCGTTAATGAAAAATCGGTAGGCCTAAGGCACCCTTCCAGGGGGATTTAATGAGCTATCCTTATGAACCTTGATTGGCCATGACTAAGAAATGGGGCCTTTCTTGGGAAGAGGTACTATGAGTTGGTTGAACTAGTAAAGGAACCTTCTCTAAGTACATATGTGATTGAGTACTCTATGGGAAACAAGGCTAGCACCGAGTGGATGTGGTTAGGAAGGTGGCCTAGTTGAGTATGAGATTAGGCACAATGAACTTCCTTGGACATCCCCTAAACCATGTGCCTACATGGGTTGCTTACTAGTTCTACCTTTGGCAAGTAGAACAACCTCCACGGAGTAGGATAGACTCTGGATTCCATACCTAGCTAGTATGGTCTATGTCGGTTATGCCTATTCCCATCATGTGGGATGCGCACTCTAGTTATTGGATAGGTTCTACAACGTGTAGGTAGTAGTATGAGATGCTATCTACACATGGCACGAGTAGGCTTTGAAGATACTAAAGTGAGTTCCCTAAGTCTAACGACTATTATGTGAAAGTCCCCTTATGTGCTTGAATGTCTCCAAAAATGGTTTCTTAAAGAATGTTGGTCTATTGATGTTATATTGTAATGGTAAATTTCCTTATCTATGGTAACCCTTAGGAACACTTAGGTGTATATGAAGAGATTGTATGGGCGGTGACTTCATGTTTCACTTAAGTGTGGCTTTGGGTAACTTGAGATAGAGGTCAAGAAATGATGAAAAGGCTTACTTGTCAATTATGTTCATGTGTTGTACATTGGTACTAGTTGTGCATGATGGCTTGTGATATGAAGCATGATAAGTGGTAAGTTCAGATTTGGTGGCCTTAGGATGATTCTTTAGTGTGGATGGTGGTATGGGACGCTATCCATACATTGCACAAAGTGTTGTCCAATGGTTACTTGAGGTGGATGGTTTAAGGTGAAGGAATGGGTTATGTGTGGAGTATGTGCTAAAGTGGTTAATGACTTGTATGTTGGTTATGGTTGGATATTGTGACTCTTATACTTGTATTTTTCATGAAGTTTTACCAAATGGCATAAAAGCATGTTTCTCCAATAAACGTCCCTTTTAGCATGTTTTTGCATGGCTTCCATACTTAGTACTTAATTGTGCTAACCCCTTTCTTTCCCTTTTTGACTAAAGTGTAGGGATTTGGAGATGGTGACATGTCATGGCTATTTGATAGGTTTTCTAAGTGTTGAAGATGAAGACTTGGTGAGTCCTCATATATTCGAGGACAATACCCCATATGTTCTGTTATGTCTTTTTTTGTATTGTTTAAGTTGTGTATGGGATTGGTCCCGAATTTTGTACTTTAAAGTATTAGATGGTTTTGAGACATCATGTATAAGGTCTAGAAAGTCTTCCGCTTGCTATTTTTTTTTTTTAATGAAATGTTTTCTTGGTAAAGAAAGTTTTTAATTCCTTATGGTTTTAGTGTCTATGCGATGAATGAATGCTAAGAGACTTGTATTAGACCTCTTCGAGGTCAAGTACGCCGGTTATGACTAGGGGGTGATCCCGAGTCGTGACACTTAAATTAGTGGATCCACTAGCTTATGCTAAAAGCATCTTAAGGAATCATCTAAAAAGTAAGATCCTTTACTACCCATAATGGCTGCATGGTTTATGGAGACTTGAGTTAATATGAACTCGCATCCCCATAGCGGTGCTCAATACTACTCCCAAAAATATACTTAGCTCATATATTTTAAAAACAAACTTCTTTCTTTGGTTTGAAATAATTACTCAAAACTTAGCTTAAAATCTCTCTTGGAATCGATGTTCCCTTCTTGCTCAAATGTGAAAACATTTATAAACTATTTGGGGAATACATAGTTCCCTTAGAGCTTCTAGAGAAATGAACTCAACTCTTTACTCTTTGCTTAACTTGAAACTTAAGTCTTAAAACAAAGTTAAAACGTTTGTTAAAGACTTTTGTAAACTTTAAAAACTTTGCTTTGACTTGCTTCTTAACTTCTAGACTTGACTCTTAACTTCTCTTGACTTTGATCCTAACTTTCCTTGTATTGGATTATGGATTCAAAGTTCATGATCTCATGTTTATGGATGATTTCATGATATTTAGATTTACCTTAGAGTTTTGGAATCAACTAGAAAACATAGGTACATTGCTAAGGAACAAGTATGAAAAGATGGGGGAAGAATGGGAAGAATTGGCGTCCCTGGCGCTATGAGAGGCGCAGGGCGCCAGCCCTTGAGATTCAGGGACCAAGTTGGGGCAGTCTGGCTGGTGCAGCGACCCAGAGCTCAACATTCAGAGACCCCTTTTTGGGGCTCTGAGAGGCGCGATGTGCCAGGGCCCTCCCCAGGTGTTCCCCGACTTTTGTTCTTCATTTCTCAACTCTAAACCCTCCCAATCAACTTAGTTTTATCCCCAAACACTTATAATCGATTATATCCTCAATATACACAAGATTCAACTCTAAATTACACCCGAAAACATGAATGAAAACGCAAGAAACTCCAACAACACAATCCACAAGAAATTCAACGAAACTTTCAACAATGTTCATCAAGAACTCAATTTCTATACTTTCAAAGACTTAACTTCACTGAATTTAATCATGGTTGACGCGTTGGTCAACTAACCCAATGCTATGTGATCTCACATACCTCGTAGGGATCACCCCTTGACGAAATCCACAAGCGATTCTTGAAGTTCTTGACGAATCTTGAACTTTCTTCTTTTTTCTCCTCTTTTCTCTTTTCTCCAAGCCTTAGTGTGAATTCAACTTTTAAACGGACTAAAATCTGGTTTTACCCCAATTAATCTCCTAAAAATGAATTACAATAATTAGGTAAGGAAAAGACTAAATTACCCTTCCAAAGTCCGGATTAGACTTTCCTTAATCCAATAGCCCAACTTCCGAAGGACATAACTTACTCATATGAACTCGGAATCGTGGATACTCGGTGGAGTTGGAAAGATCATTCCAAGAGCTTTCCAACCATATCTAGAAGTACAGCTAAATCATCCTGAGCTAGGAGTTATGGCCATTTGAAGTTGACCCAAAACTCAATTTTTCCTAACTTAAACAAATTTCCAGATTTTCATTCTTTCAAAAAATGACTATTTCCAATTATTATCTTCTTCCTAGTTATTTCAAATTGCGAGATGTTACAATATCTCCCCATTGGGAACATTGGTCCTTGAATGAGATTACTCTTATTAGGCTAAGGGTATAATATCAAGTTCAAACACCCAACAATCAATTGCAAACAAACAACATGCTCACTCATAATTTAAAGAGTACTAAGAAGAGAATTAGTACCTTGGTCTGCATTTTCTCTGAACTCAAAGAGATGTGGATATCTCTTCTTCATATCCTCTTCAGCTTCCCAAGTAGGTTCTCCAACAAATTGGTTCCTCCAAAGGACTTTGACTGATGCTACTTCCTTAGTCCTCAACTTGCGAACTTGGCGATCTAGAATCTGAATACGAATCTCCTCATAAGATAAGCTATCCTTGATTCCAATATTTTCAGTTGGTATGATCAATGGAGTATCACCTATGCACTTCTTCAACATGGAGACATGAAATACCGGATGAACCGCCGCTAACTCTTGTGGTAGCTCCAATTCATAAGCTACCTTGCCAATCCTCTTGAAAATTCTGTAAGGACTAACATACCGGGAACTAAGTTTCCCCTTCTTGCCAAACCTCATAACACCCTTCATGGGTGAAACTTTCAAGAATACCCAATCATCTACTTAAAACTCTAACTCCCTTCTCCTAACATCACTTTAGGATTTCTGAGGACTCTGCGCCATTTTCAACCTCTCTTGAATCACTTTCACTTTCTCCATAGCTTGATGAACTAAATCTGGTCCTATCAACCATGCTTCACCAACTTCAAAGCATCCAATAGGAGATCTACACCTTCTCCCATAAAAAGCTTCATAAAGAGCGTTTTGGATGCTAGAGTGGTAACTATTGTTGTAAGCAAACTCGATGAGAGGTAGGTGATCATCCCAATTCCCTTTGAAATCAATCACACAAGCCCTCAACATATCTTCTAAGGTATTAATAGTATGCTCTGTTTTCCCATCTGTCTGAGGATTAAAGGCAGTACTTAAGTTCACTTGTGAACCCAAGCCTTTTTGGAATGACTTCCAAAACTGTGCAGTAATTTGCGCACCTCTGTCTGAAATAATGGAGACCAAAACTCCATGAAGTCTAACTACTTCTTGAGGATACAACTTAGCATAATCTTCTACCGAATGGGTAGTCTTTATCGGCAAAAAGTGGGCTGATTTTGTCATTCTATCGACAATCACTCAAATGGAATCATGCTGCCTGTGAAATCTTGGTAGGCCTGTGATGAAATCCATATTAACCATCTCCCACTTCCATTTCAGAAGTTCTATATTTTGAGCTAAACCACCAGGCCTTTGGTGCTCTACTTTAACTTGTTGGCAATTTGGACACTTAGCAATAAATTCAGCAATGCCCTTTTTCATACTATTCCACCAATAAACCTCTCTCAAGTCACGATACATCTTTGTGGAACTAGGATAAATGGAATATCTAGAGCTATGAGTCTCCTCCATGATCCTCGCTTGGAGTCCATCCACCATTGGTACTCACAATCTACCTTGATATCTCAGTACGCCATCTCCTCCTTGTTCAAAATCTAATACTTTTTGCTTATGAACATTTGCCTTTAATTCAAGAAAAATAGGGTCTTGGTCTTGCTTTCCTTTTACTTCTGACACTAATGATGATTCAGTCCCATTCATCACCACTATTCCTCTTTCTGTAGAATCTATAAGTCTGACTCCCAGGCGTGCAAGTCTATGCACATCTTTCACTAACTATCTCTTTTCTTCCTTAACATGGGTAGTACTACCCATAGACAACAGGCGCAAGAAATCAGCAACAACATTAGCCTTACCTGGGTGGTAAAGAATAACTCATGTCATAATCCTTGATTAATTCTAACCACCTCCTTTGTTTGAGGTTAAGCTCTTTTTGATTGAACACATATTGAAGACTCTTGTGAGCAATGAATACATCAACATGAACACCATACAAATGATGACGCCATATCTTCAAAGCAAATACTACAGCAGCCAACTCTAAGTCATGTGTTGGATAGTACTTCTCATGAACTTTCAACTGTCTGGAGGCATAAGCTATGACTTTGCCATTATGCATTAACACACAACCCAATCCAACTCAAGATGCATCACAATACACCACAAAACCTTGACTACCTTCATGTAAGGTCAAAACTGGGGCAGTAGTCAACCTTTTTTTCAATTACTAAAAGCTTTTCTCACAAGCTTCAGACCATTGAAACATTACTATTTTCTGAGTCAACTTGGTCAAAGGGGACGAAATAGAAGAGAACCCGTCTACGAACCTTCTATAATATCCAGCCAAACCCAAGAAACTCCTAATATCAGTTGAAGATGTGGGCCTAGTCCAACTCTGCACTGCCTCTATCTTCTGAGTATTAACTCTAATTCCATCACCGGAAACTATGTGGCCCAAGAATGCCACAAACTTAAGCCAAAACTCACATTTAGAGAATTTAGCATATAAATCCCTATCTTTCAAAGTCTGAAGAACTATTTTGAGGTGACTAGCATGATCTTCTTCATTCCTTGAATAGATTAGTATGTCATTAATAAAGACGATAACAAACATATCTAAATAAGGTTTAAATACTCTATTCATGAGGTCCACGAACGCTGCAGGTGCATTAGTCAAATCGAACGACATAACCAGAAACTTATAATGACCATAACGGGTCCTGAATGGTGTCTTGGGAATATCACACTCCCTTACTTTCAACTGATGGTAGCCAGATCTAAGGTCTATCATAGAAAAACAAGAAGTTGATTGAAAAGATCATCAATTCTTGGAAGAGGATACTTGTTCTTGATGGTAACCTTGTTCAATTGGCGGTAATCTATACACATCCTAAGGGAACCATATTTCTTTCTCACAAATAAGACCGGAGCGCCCCAAGGTGAGACACTTGGTCGAATAAACCCTTTCTCTAAAAGATCTTTTAATTACTCTTTAAGCTCTTTCAACTCTGCTAGATCCATTCTATATGGCGGAATAGAGATAGGACGAGTATCTAGAAGAACATCTATACTGAAGTCTATCTCTCTCTCTGGAGGGACTCCGGGTAGATCATCAGGAAAGACTTCTAGAAACTCTTTTACTATAGGAACTGACTGAATAAGAGGTATCTCAACACTAGAGTCATTAACTCGGACTAAGTGATAGACACACCCTTTGGAAACTAACTTTCTTGCCTTAAGGTACGAAGTGAAACGACCCTTAGGCACTGCTGAACTGCTTTTCCACTCTAAGACTGTCTCATTTGGAAACTGGAAATTGACAAATTGAGTTCTACAATCAACTAAGGCATAACAGGCATGAAGCCAGTCCATACCTAGAATGACATCAAAATCTACCATGTCTAACTCAATTAAATTAGCCATGGTACTCTTGTAATTGACGGAAATGGACAATCACGATAGACTCTCTCTGCTAGAATAGACTCACCAACAGATGTAGAAACACCAAATAATTCACTAAGTTGCTCAGGAATAACATCAAAATTCATAGCAACATAAGGAGTTACAAAAGACAAACTCGCTCCTGGATCTAGCAAAGCATATACAGTAAAGTCAAAGACTTTGATCGTACCAGTGACAACATCTGGAGAGTTCTCTTGATCTTGAGAATTTGTGATTTCATAAAGGCGGTTTGCTCCTCCGCCAGTACCAAAAGTAGCTCTTTTAGATGTAGTCATGTCTGGTGGAGCAACTGAAGAAGATTGGGCTCTATTGTCCTGATTGCCACTACCTTGCTTTTTCTTAGGGCACTCTTTCATGAAGTGACCCTCTTGCCCATACTTGAAACAACTTGTCTGGTTATCACGACACTTAACTGGGTGGATCCTACCACACTTAGCACATGCAGGAGCCCAGTTACCTCCTTGCGCCACACTACCTTGAGACTATGCATGTCTAGCTCTGAAGTTCTACGAATTCTGACCATTATAGTTACCTTTGTTTTTGGGTGCATGTGCACTAGTAGATGATGGAGCAGATCCCTTTTGCTTTTGCTGAAAGGACGAATGATTCACATTACCTTTCTGCTGCCCGAACTCATTTCTTGTCTTAGCTTTCTTATTTCTGAACTCTTCCCTGTCCCTCAGCTTCTCTTCCTCAACTTGCTGGACATAAACCATCAACCTTGATAGGTCCATGTCCCCGATAAGCATTGCAGCCCTACCTTTCTTACTCGACAGACGAGATAGCCTAGCAACAAACCAACTCATTCTACTCTTCATGTCTGCAACCATCTCCGGAGCATAACGAGATAGTTGGGTGAACTTCAACCCATATTCATGAACACTTAGAGAATCCTGCTTAAGTGTGAGGAACTCACGTACCTTGTCCTCTTTCAATTCCCAGGGAAAGAAACGCCCAAAGAAAGCTTCCTCAAAATAGACCCAACTCGCTGGTGGTGCATCCTCAACTCTACCCCATTTCCACTGGTCTAACCAAGTCCTAGCAACATTCTTCAGTTGATATGCAGCTAGTTTAACTCGCTCAGTATCTGCCACATGCATAACATCAAATACCTTCTTCAGCTCCTTAATAAAGTTCTCTGGATCCTCAGTAGTGCTCGAACCAGTGAAACTTGGAGGATTCATCCTCAAGAACTCACGAATCCTTGAAGTGTCAGCCCCTTCTTGTCGAGCTCCTCTTTGCTTCCCAACCTGATTAGTCACAGCTTGACTCAACATCCTAATTGCTTCTGTGAACTCAGTGTTAGTGACTTCCCCTTAAGGTTGCACTTCAGGTGCATTTGGTAACTCTTGCTCCTCAACATTACGCCTAGCAGGACGACCTCTGACAACTCTTTGTGGAGGCATGATTATCTGAAAACACGCGCAAGCACGAATTAGAAGGAAACTTTTTAGAGATCAAACTCTAACGCACGAAATGAGTGTGAAAGAAGTGAGAAATTTTCCTAAGTGTTGCAGCCTCCTAATTATAAATGTGGTGCGTTTCACACCGATAACTAGGATTCTACAGACACTCTCTAGGACTCTTAACTTTGTGCTCTGATACCAAGTTTGTCATGCCTCGAGCCTACACCCCGGACGTGGCTGACACTCAAGAACTATTGCTGGCCCCAAGAGAACCCTTGGTGTGACTTACTTACTCAACGGAAGACTTAAACACAAGAAATAGACTAACAAGGAACTTGTGAAATAACGTAGAATGTCTTTAAATAAACATTCATACATAGCCAAAATGGCAACCTCGAGTCTTAAAAACATAAGCCAATAATAAAGTAGTGACAAATGAATTTAACTAACTGACTGTCTATCTATGAAGCCTCTAAACAACTAAGATAGATGGTGGGACAGGCCCAAGACATCCTAATGAACTAATAATAAAATTGAAAGCAATAAAAAAGGAGTCATCCAGAATGCAAGGAGGCTCACCAACTGAATCTGGAGTGCTCATCTGGATCAACGAGGCACTGGATGCTGATCTTGATTACCTGCGTCTGCATCATAAGATGATGCAGGTCAACTGGCATCAGTACATTGAATGTACGAGTATGCGAGTTAGAATGCTAAACATAACATAGGCTTGAAAAGATTTTGAAAGAAACCCTTACCTTGGCTCTTCTCAACTCATGAATACTTAACTCAAAATAAAGCAATGAAACACATGCAATATATCAAAAGCTTTGTAAAACAGTAAAAGCAACTTAGTTCTTTAAAGAAAAAGCAATAACAAACTCAATTTTACTCATATAATAAGGTAATATAGTTTATGTGGGAGATTCTCTAACCGTCAACCACCACTATGAGCCTAGTGGTGATACAACATCTTGCCCACGCTGCCAGAACTATCTTATACTTTGCCATCAAATAGAATACTTAAATTAGTGGATCCACTAGCTTATGCTAAAAGCATCTTAAGGAATCATCTGAAAAGTATGATCCTTTACTACCCATGATGGCTGCATGGTTTATGGAGACATGAGTTAACGCATCCCCGTATCGGTGCTCAATACTACTCCCAAAAATATACTTAGCTCATATATTTTAAAAATAAACTTCTTTCTTTGGTTTGAGATAATTACTCAAAACTTAGCTTAAAAGCTCTCTTGGAATCGATGTTCCCTTTTCTTGCTCAAATGTGAAAACATTTATAAACTAATTGGGGAATAATTAGTTCCCTTATAACTTTTAGAGAAATGAACTCAACTCTTTACCCTTTACTTAACTTGAAATTTAAGTCTTAAAACAAAGTTAAAACGTTTGTTAAAGACTTTTGTAAACTTTAAAAATGTTGGTTTGACGTGCTTCTTAACTTCTAGACTTGACTCTTAACTTCTCTTTACTTTTATCCTAACTTTCCTTGAATTTTATTATGGATTCAAGGTTCATGATATCATTTTTATGGATGATTTCATGATGTTTGGATTTACCTTAGAGTGTTGGAATCAACTAGAAAACATAGGTACATTGCTAAGGAACAAGTACAAAAAGATGGGGAAAGAATGGGAAGAACTGGCGTCCCTGGCGCTCTGAGAGGCGCCGGGTGCCAGCCCTTGAGATTCAGGGACCAAGTTGGGGCAGTCTGGCTGGTGCAGCGACCCAGAGCTCAACATTCAGAGACCCCTTTTTGGGGCTCTGAGAGGCGCGATGCGCCAGGGCCCTCCCCAGGTGTTGCCCGACTTTTCTTATTCGTTTTTCAACTCTAAACCCTCCAATCAACTTAGTTCTTTACCCAAACACTTAGAATCAATTATATCCTTAATATATACTAGATTCAACTCAAAATTACACCAGATAACATGAATCAAATCGCAAGAAACTCCAACAACACAACCTACAAGAAAGTCAATGAAACTTTCAACAATGTTCATCAATAACTCAATTTCTAAACTGTCAAAGACTTAAATTCACTAAATTTAATTATGGTTGGCGCGTGGGTTAACTAACCCAATGCTATGTGATCTAACATACCTCGTAGGGATCACCCTTGACGAAATCCACAAGCAATTCTTGAACGTTCTTGACGAATCTTGAACTTTCTTCTCTTTTCTCCTCTTTTCTCTTTTCTCCAAGCCCTAGCGTGAATTCAACTTTTCTAAACTGAATAAAATCTGGTTTTACCCCAATTAATCTCCTAAAAATGAATTACAATAATCAGGCAAGGAAAATACTAAATTACCCTTCCAAAATTCGGATTAGACTTTCCTTAATCCAACAGCCCAACTTCTGATGGGCATAACTTACTCATACAAACTCGGAATCACGCAAACTTGGCGGTGTTGGAAAGATCATTCCAAGAGATTTCCAACCATATCTGAAAGTACCTAACTCATCCTGAGCTAGGATTTATGGCCATTTGAAGTTGACCCAAAACTCAATTTTTACTAACTTAAACAAATTTCCAGATTTTCATTCTTTCCAAAAAATGACTATTTCTAATTATTATCTTCTTCCTAGTTATTTCAAATTGCGAGATGTTACATGATAATTACTTTACAAGTCGTAACTGGAATTGCATTAAAAAAACTCTTAATTATAAATCTACATGAGTTACTTTTGTCTACAGTTTTCTTAATCTTCCGCATGTTTTAATTATTGGGAATCTAGGGTTCTCCTGCTTAGGTGTTATATTAGGTGCCCGCACGGCCCAGTGGGTTGGGTCGTTCGTGACAAATATTAGGCTTCATATGAAGTACTATGAAGTCAAGGGTTACGTGTGATATGGAAAGCATAAGGGCGTATCGTGAATGATGGTCATGTTGGTAGTAGTATATTCAGAATCTTCTCTGAGGGACATAATGGTTAAGTTACGATCAAGATTGGAATGATTAAGGGATTAGACTCAAGTGTACTAGTGAAATTTAAGTATTTAGATATGGTAAGGATAGTAAATATAAATATGGAGGAACGAATAGTCTTATTGCATGTCTCGCTAGTCGATTTCTTATATTATGCGGTGGGTATCGGGTTGACCAATGATGCCTACCAGTACGTGTGGTTTTGTACTGATACTACTCTTGCTATGCCTTTTGGGCATAGTCTAGATGCAGGTTCGGTGATGTTTCGTAGGTTAAGACGAAGGCAATCTCCAACAACTTCTACTTTTCTTCCATGTGGTGGGAGCTGTGTCATTTACATTTTGCTATGTCTTGTACTCTTAGTAGCTCTTGTACTTGTTTAGACTAGATCCTTGGGGTGTTAATTACTTTACAAGTCTTAACTGAAATTGTATTTAAAAACTCTTAATTATAAATCTACATGAGTTACTTCTGTCTACATTTTTCTTAATCTTTCGGATGTTTTAATTATTGGGAATTGAGGGTTCTCCTACTTAGGTGTTAGAGTAGGTGCCCGCACGACCTGGTGGGTTGGGTCGTGACACATACTCACCACCATGTACAAAATGAAATAGATGGTCACATAAGAATTTATGAAATAATTATCGAATAGCACTAAAGGTTCTCATCCGAAGAGCCTATACCAGTCCTTTTCCATTCAGTTGACTCCACATACTCTTCACATCATTTCACTGAGGCCCACACTCTCAATACTAACAACCATCATAAGCGCTCCGACCATTTACCTTACTATAAACCAACACTTTTAAATGAAAACCTTTCTTAGGTACTTAACAATCAAAAGTAATAAACTTTACGACTCAACCCATGTGTAAACCCTTTCACATGCTCAATACCTGATACAACTGATCATTTCTCACCTTGCAAATTCATACCTTGACAAAATATATCACCACAAATGTGGACTTACAATGAAAAAATTTGAATTGTAACTTCAACCGTATAACACAATCCCCTTATCTATCAACATTATCTTATACCCTGAAGATTTTTATCAATTCCTGGATCTTCGGTTCTTATTGATTGCCTCTCCATCGAACTTACAATATCATCAAACTCTAGCTAATGTCTGTACGCTCATTTCTCAAGTCTTTTCCAATAGTTTTAATCAATCTAATGGACCCGTGACACAATTACTATAGCCACAACAACATGAATGAAATCACGCGACTCTGAACCCAATTATCTACCCCTCTGACGATACCTCTATAGCCTTTGCAATCAAATAAAATATTCTTGCTCTCGCCTATCTCTAAAGGTTGTACTACATCCCACTATTTTTTATTCATTAGGACTCTAGATCTTTTAAATTCTATTCGAGTGGTGTCCCATCATCTCTTAAAACTTTCCATACAATCACGTTACTCACCAAATATTAGGAAACCACAACCTTAGATACTCGCAAGTCGTAATTACTATACAAAGTTCGCTTAACCAACAATCATATTATATAGTCGCATCCCATCACAATCCATCACGAACTCTTATTACCATTATGCTTCGTTAGCCCTGACTATCACTACGAAGTCAACCTTTTCATCGACATGACACCTCAAACTCAGATATACTCTTCAAATTCAAAGGAATAACCCAATTTTATATGCACTTTCTTACTAAAATACTTCTATTGCCTTCACCCAAGTATAATCATTGGGACCTTTCTTATCCATAAGCTTGTTATTTCGGTATCAATCCACTCCTTTATGACTTACGATAAAATTACCATTCCTCATACCACCATTATTCTTCTTAACAAACAAGACAGGAGAACCCCATGGGGAAACACTAGGACGGATGAAATCTTTATCAAGAAGCTTCTGTATATGAGCTTTAAGCTCTCTCAATTCTACCGGGGCCATGCGATAAAGAGGAATGGGGATGGGGTGAGTGCAAGGTTCCAAGTCAATGTAGAATCTATATCTTTATCCGGAGGCATACTAGACAAATCGGTAGGAAACACTTTCTTGAATTTCAGACACTACAATAATAGACTCAAAAGAGGGAGACTCAACATCAACATCCCGAATATGAGCCACATAAGCCAAACAACCCTGCTCCACCAGTTTCCTAGCCCGAATGATGGATATGACCTTAGCTGGCTTAGCCTTGTACACCCCTTCCCACTCTAACTTTTCCCTACCCGGGATCTCTAGAGTCACAGACTTAGTATTACAATTAAGCACAACAAAGTAGAGGAACAACCAAGTCATGCCTAAGATTATATCAAAGTTAGTCATATCCAAATAACCAAATCAGCCCAAGTCTGAAAACCCATAAACAAGATAGGACAAACACGATAGACATGTGTGACTTTGACAGACTCTCTAACTAGGGTAGAAACATGGATGGGGCATCAAGTACATCACAAATCATATCAAATCCCAAGGCCAACTAAACTGACATATAAGGATAGGTAGAACTCGAATCAAACAAAACAATAGCCATTCAGTCACAGACAATAATAGTACTTGTGGTCACTGCATCAGACACCTCTGCCTCGGTCTTGCCCGAAAAGACATAAAACTGAGTCATGTCATCTTGACGGGTAACCTCCATGCCTGGCTGTACTGCTCCTCTACCTGCATTACCATTACCTCGGCCTCCATGGCCTAACTGATTTCCTCCTCATATGCCCAAGTTCTCCACAATTGTAACACACTTAATAACTTAACTAAGTAAGCATGAACCACTTTGATATGCACTCAATATAGGAAATCATAATAGATATTCTAACCTCAATGGTTGCAACATAATTTCATCATTTACTAAGCAACCCATACATGTTATGACAACAGTACTAAATGCATTTTCCAAAGTAATGGTGTTCATTATCTAGCCTTCCCTTACAAAACTTCTTGAATGTTGTCACTTATAAGCTTGGATCTGCAATTCTGACCTTAATCCCTTCACAAAGCGATGAATTCGCTCTTTTAGACTGAAGTAACGTAGAATACAATAATTGGATAAAACACAATTTTTTTGCCTTAAAGACTGCAACAATTTTATTATGTTGCTCTATATTCAGGAACTCATCTCTCCTCCTATCCTTGAAGATTCAGGGTATGCACTTCTCCATAAAGAAAGCTATAAAATGTCTCCCAAGTCATGAGTAGTGCATTTACTAATCGGCATTTAACATAAGACCACCACCACATTTTGACGTCTCCCTTCAACTGGTATATTATAACTCAACACTAAATCACTCTACCCTATTGATGTATGCATAATCAAGACACAACTTCCAATGCAAGTGTCTACGATTGTACAATAGTAAAGTAACCCCACCAAGGGTTGGGGTAGAGTCCCAAGGGAGTAGTTCCTGAAAATTAATTGTTAAGCACAAAAGTGCTAAAACTAACCGTAACTAAAGACTTTATTGAATAAAAACATGACAAATTAAAGGGTTTGACATGAGTGTCAATTATCAGTGAGGGGTTTGTAAGCAAGTAAAGAGCAAAATTAGCAAAAATAAAGAGAGATATGAATGCGGAGACGGGATTCTTGGGATGTGATAGGAATACGGGTTAGACTAGACTATTGGGTACATGCTTTTGATAATAAATTCGCTGAATATTTGTGACTAGGCTAGACTATAGTGGGGGTAAATTCTCTCTTGAGCAACTTAGCTCGAATCAACTCGGTTTCTCTCAAACACCGAGTTGCCGCATGAAGAACAACCTCCGCCTTAGCCCACTCACTCTCTCGAGCTGAGTGTGTGGGAGAAGGACTAGGGTTCACTCTCTCGAGCTGAACCTCATGTCGACTCACTCCCACCGGCCATCAATTTAGTAGTCTTAGTTTTACGACCTCTCTCTTGAGCAAGCCGAAAACACAAAGGTGAAATCGTATTTACAACAACAATTTCATTAAGTTCCACCACAACTACTAAACGAAATCACATCTAACCAGAAAATAAACAATCAGCAAGCAAGACCTAACAACTAATCTTACCCATATTCACAAAATCATACCCCAAAAATTGGGGTTTTAGCTAGACATGTAAAATAGAGAGAAATTTATACCAAAATGAGTTTGCATTCAAATGGGTATGAAGATTTAAGTCTCAAATCAAGCCAAGAGTGAAGAATCCACAAGTTCCAACTCCAAAATCTTGGAGTTGAAACCCTTTGAATCTCCAAGTTCTTCAAAACCCTCTCCAAACTTAGAACTCAAAATAAAAGTAAAGTCTGATAATAAAACTTGATACTAAAGTAAAAACTTCAACTAGTATTTATAGTTTTCAGAAAATATGCTGCGAAGGATCACTCAGTGAAGTTAGTCGGGATTTTCGATCAACTCGATGATCCGCCCTTTGGTCTAGTTCATCGCCGTCTTGCGTTAGCCTTCAGCATCGTCGTGTTTTGGTTCATTAGGTGACATAGTACTGCTTCGCGAAACTGCTCGATGATACCTCGACTGCTCCTTTTCACCACTGATTTGATCCTTTCCTTCAGGTCTCAGCACACTGGAACAAAAGGCGAGGATAAGACCTTTTGGCGACTCGCCGAATGGGTCCGGCGATTCTCAAATCTTCATATCTTAAACTCCAAATACCTTAAACTTAAGGGTTTTCATCAGATATTGAGACAAAATATGCATTTAAGGACACTAATTCTATCAAAATATAGCCCTAAATGAGTCCAATTTGTGGACTCATCAACGCCCCTAACTTAAACTTTTACTTGTCCTCAAGCAAACTAAAGTTCAATCGTTTAAAAAGGGTGTCTCGAACAGTGCTACACAAGACTCAATCAGAAATGCACATGACAAGACTCAATCAGAAATGCAAAGATCAATTGTGCACTCAAAGATTCAAGTTGTGACTCACCAATATCAAATAATTTCATGCTCACAATACTTGCCACAAGTGCAAGTTCAAGCTCAACCAAAGTGTTCAAATGCCCTCAGACAAAGAATGATTCCATATTCACACACAATGGTTCACAATTTAAAGCTTCAGAATAAAATGCAATGCTCACACTTACAAAGATGAACACAATGCACACTTTCACCCATAGGTTTGCCCGTATTTTCCAATCAACATTTGTTTCAGCTCACTCAAGATCAAAAAGGTCTTTCACGACTTGTAATGGGGCTGAGTGCAAAGGTATGGTCATTTAGGCTCAGTGACATTCATCCTCATGAAATGTGGTGCTCATAACTCTTCCTTTCCTCTTCATCATTTTCTTTAGTGCTCATAAGTCATTCTATTATTCACTTCCCATGGATTTTTTGAGAAACCCATTTCTTTTGCACTTTTCTACTTTATTCCACAATTTTTATTTTTCATTCTTTTTTTCTTTTTCTCTCTTCTCTTTTTTTTTTTTATGGAGGGGTTCCATATTTTTCCTCAACACCATGGGTTAAAGGAGACTTTCCTTGCACTTCTTGACTTGCCCTTATCTTTTTCACCACACCCCCAACTTAGGCTTTTGGCCTAAGTTGGCTATTCAACAACCACAACTTCACGAGGATTATGGGTTATGGATAAAGAAAGGTCATTGTTTTCATCAAGTTTCTTCCGAAGAAAGATAAGGCTCAAGGGGTGTTCAAAAGAGGTTCACATACTCACAAGGTAGGTCACAAAAGAGGTATATGTCAAATTGGGTTACACTCTTAGAAGTTGCCTAAGATCACATCAAGAGATAACATCACTCAGTTGACCGGACCAATGGGGCAAATTCTAGGATCCATCATGCATAGTTCACAGGTAAGCTCATCACACTAGGCATTGACACTAAAAGTCAAACAAGACTACACACTTTCGCTAGTGTGGAACGATCATCACAAGAGACTCGATTTGATTATTGGCTAGTCACAACGAGATGCAAAGAGTTCACATATTGTCTATGCAACTTCATTTGGCCTCATTGTAGCCGCACATTCATGTTTGTTCGATTATAAGCACTATTTAAGTCATCGATATTGATCGGAACCGATACTCAAATTTGTGAAAGAACAACCACATTCAACACATATAAGAGGTGGCGAAAAATTAAAAATATTTCAGGTCAAAATCATTTTGCAATTTATTTAAAACAAAAGGAGCCACAAGCTCAAACATCCATGCAAAGTAGTGTAATAACACAATAATAGCTCACAACCCAAAATATATAATCAAAATTAATACGTACAAAAGTGGGCCTCACCCCACCACAAACAAAAATCATTTGTCCTCAAATGCTAATGAAATAAAGTATTTAAAAGTAAAAGTAAGCAAGACAGAGAGAAAGGTAAAGAAAGGTCCTATCTACACAGTCGCTCCATCTGTCGGGGCCTCAGTGTCCGGTGTAGTGCTCTGAATATGGGCATCAGTGCCAGGAGTAACCTCAGAAGGAATAGCAGTGCTAGATCCACTAGGAGATTTTGTGGACGTCTCAGTCGGCGATGTCTGGGTCAGTGGCTGCACAACTGTCTCCACAAGATTTGGCAAATCTCCGAATATGCTCTCATCTCGGTTCTCTCTCATCTCCTCACCGTGTGCTATTATCAGCTCCTCGTCGATCTCTGCATCCAACTCCTTATATGCTGTGCCACCCTCTGTACATCTCTGGTGGTAGCCGGAGGAATCCCCGAGGTCTCAAGAGCATCCTTGTCATCTGCATCCCGCATCAATGAGGTGAAGCCGGTAGACTTCAAATAGTATACATCTTTTCTCAAATCTGCTACTTTTGCTTTCAAAGCTGAAACCTTGGATGTCTTCCCCTGTCTGCTCTCACAAGCAGTGACTCTAGTAGCCATATCATCAATAGAGGCCCTAAGGAGGGTCAGTGCAGCCAAGATAGCACTATCGATCATCCCTGGGATGGATCTCTTCAATCGAGTTGCTCTCACATGCGCTGAATAAGCCAGATTCCCCATTTTTAGGATCATCGCCTGAGTAATCATGACTAACCGGGTGGAAGAGAAAGCGCCTTGGGCTTGTGAAGAACAGAAACGAGGAGATGTACCTAAAGGCTTACAGGCCGGAGTAAGCGAAGGTGCCTCTGCTGGATGAGTCAATATCGACCTCTGAGGAAGCATCTGTTGGAGCTGCTCTCCTCCTGTCAGCCTCCTCTCGCGTGTACTCGGCCTCAATACATAGGATGTCAGTGGAGGAAGATGGGATGACCTCAATATCCCTCGTAGTGTCCCGAGGAACTCCAGTACGCTGGCAGAGCTCAGTGATCAAGACTGGAAATGGCAGAGAAGTCAACTTCTGCTTGGCCCTCATGGCCATCTCTTGTGAAAGCAGCATCCCCAGATCGATGCGCCTCTTGGACAAGATAGAACCAAGGCAAGATACCTTAGGATGGCGCAAAATGGACTCGTTCTGGGATGGCATGATGGTGCTGCTGATAAAGCCAAATAGGAACCTGGCAGCGATGTTCAAGTCCCTCTCTCGGGGTGGTGTCAGAAATCAGAGGAGCCAGCCAACCCTTCAGGTCATCTAGAGACTGAACACTAGGCAACCCTTCGTAGGGAAGTGCAGAGTGCAGCGGTCTACCCAATACAGTGTTAATATACTCACTGTGGCACTCAACTTCCTTGCCTCTGACCATGACCGACTTTACCGGTCCAAACTCGTTTGCCTTCTTTTTGTTCTTGGGCACCAACTCCCCATAATCTGTGTAAAATTCCCTAACCCAAGAAGGAATGTAAGGGCCTCGAGGCCTTGTGAACTCCTCAAACTCATAGTATCGGAGGGTGTCAATAACATTGAGATGCTTGCCTTCCAAGCCCTCCGTAGATAATAGCTTCTCCTCTAGGATGGTCCATACCCCCTCACCTTTCAGTTTGTTCAGTAGTCTAGGAGGAGGAAAGATAAGGAGTGCAGGGGCCACTGGATATGCCTGAGCTAGCACGGAGTCTGTTGCCGGAGGAGTGGAAGCTGAAGGAATACTGGTGGATGTGGACTGAGATCTGGCCCGGAGCTCATTCCTTCGGTTAATCAGAGGCTGCTCATCTTCTGGTTCTGAAAAATTAACCTGGGTTTCAATAGCTATTCCTTTCCTAGCTATGTGCTTCTTCCTTTTGCCTTTGTTTCCTAGTGGGAGTTCTTCCCCTCTCATCTTTAGAGGATTTGACCCTCCCTCATTTATCGTTATGCCCTGTGCTTTCTTCTGAAGTTGCATGGTTAGATTTGTACGTACCATATCTGCAAAAGATCGGGACAAATTGTTCCCGTCGTTATGGATAAGACAATGAGGAAGGAATTTAGGCCAAAAAACATTTGAGTAGTAACTTGGAAATTTCTAGCCTAGGCGAGACTTGGACGAAATTTGAGTTAGGTAATGTCTAGGGCAATACGGTAATGGATGGAGGATTTAATTATGAATTTAATCATTTGAGTGGATATACAAGACAATAAGGAGCCGTACGACTTTATGGAATCAAATTCACGCAGGTAAAGCTCTCGTAATTGATCTTACCATGAAAGGGTGGTTTTAGAACATCAAGGTTTGAGCTTGTGTAATAAAATGGAAACTTGGAACATAAATTTTGAGTCTCTGTCTCCGTGCAACCCACCACAATGGGATTATTCCCACTATGGAGGGATTGGCCCACTATGGCGGGCCAGTCACGAGTAAAAATGATAAAAGTCCCAAAACATTATTTTTCCTAAAATTTCATTCTTGGAAAAGAAAAGGTGACCTTGGGCTATTTCTTTTGATTTTTCATTAATTCTCGCGCTAAAGGTAAGTCAATTACTCCCCTAATTCATAAATTAATTCTTAGAACTTAGAGTCCTTGCTATTTATCCTTGGGGGTGGTTTTGGCTTGAATTTAATGGTGGAAAAAGCCCTAGTTGGGTGTTAGGATCATGGGATTAGCCAAGGGTTAGTATTTTGATATAATACGGGTAAACTAGGCCACTATTATTGATTCTTTGCATTAATTACTTGTTTTAGACCAAGAACAAGCTGATGGACTCTGGAAAGGGAAAGCTCAAGTTCCTTAAGAGTGTTTAGGCTTGGTTTCGAGGTAGGTGATAGTTTGATTTCCCGTTTATGTTATAATGCCTACTAACTGCTTCATTGTATTCATACATGTATATGAATAAGGAAAGATGTAATGAATCTAATGAAATGTCTATTTGTGATTTTGTAGCATGCAATGAAAATGTTACCTTATTGTATGATACAAGTGTGTAAATCACTCATTGTGGTGTTGATTGTGGTTGATTGAATCGGGTGTCACATTTCTACATATGATTGGATTGGGGGAATGTTTCGACATATTGGATCGGGTGTCACGTTCCGACACATTATTGGATCGGGAGTCACATTTCGATACACTAATAGTTTGAGTGTGGGTTCCATGAGAGGACCACATTACATTTGAGATTTATATTGTGAAACTGATATATTGGGCATGAACTGGTAAATTATTATCCTTTCTGTATATGTCTGTGTTACTATGTTGTAGTTACTTGTGTATGTTTCACTTACTGGAATAGTTGTGTGAGCCTACCAGTACACCGTTGTTTGTGTAATTATACTGCACTTGCTCTTTCTTTGTTGAGTACAGAGCATCTTCGGGAGGCTGTTGAGAGGCCTCAGCTAGGGTATCACTGACTTGTCGAGTTCAAGGGTGAGCCAGTTCGTTCAGGCTACCATGGATTCATCTACGGTCTTAGTCCATTTCCTTCAGACTTAGAACTTTTATAATCTTTACTTTAAGTTTAGTTGTTTTGGGAGGTCATTTTCTTATCCTAGACTATTTAATTAGAAGTTTTGGTACAATAACTTTCAAGTTTAGGGGTTGAATTTCCTCTTGTTTATGTTTGTTTTTGATAACTTACTGAGTTTATGGGAACTCGACTTTAAATTGATTATTTAAACCTATTTCCACATCTTTAAATGCATGTCTTTTGGTTAGTATTGTTTAATTGTGTTGTAGTAATGGTTCTCCCACCGGAAGGTTAGTGTGGGGCCAAACACGACTGTTTGGGTTGTGATAGAACAACAATAAAAACAGAGCATAATACAATGCCCACACATTAAATCAACACTCAACCCCATAATTGCACCCGTATATCTTGGGGTTTTAGCCACGCATCACAAAAAGCAAAGAAACTATACCTTTCATGAAAGCATCCATGGGTAACATAAAATTAAGCAATTACAAGCATACCCACTCTTAATTCAACTTTAATTTGTCAATTTCATGAACAAAGTTGAAAAACGCCCCAAAACTAGAAAGTGTTCTTTCAAGGGTAAAATATTTCTCTCCATTAGATTCTCTTACTATTCTACTCTCAAAACTCACCCAAAAGCTCTTCTTCAAAAAACTCTATTTTTCTCTCTCCTTTGGGATATTTATTGTTTCCATAATTTAGCCCAAAACTGAACATGCTACCCTTTGGGTGACATTAGTCGGGCTCGTCGAGCTCATTTAGTGAATCACCAATAATGCTTCAGCTCACCCTATCTTGTTCTAGGCTTCAGGCTTTTGAACCTCACTTGATGAGATCATTCAAATTTGGCTTTCATATTCAACGTATCGCCGAGTACCACCTTAGTTCACCTTTCGAGCCTTCAATTTTTCTCTTAGCACTGTCACTTTTGGTGATGGATAACAAGGTGTCCTTTATCATTTAGTAGATCACCATCGCTTTTGGAGTTCGCCGACCTGGTTTGACATACACGAGTGTTGTACACTGTCACTTTGGGAAAAGTCATGCTCGCTAGGTGATTCATTTTTCTTATTTGACGATCATCAATGCATAGTTGGCACTTCTTTTTGCATTTTTTGTCATTCTTTCAAACATTCATCATTGCCTTGTCCATTAGTCTTCATAGTTACAAATCATCAAAATATCATCAGAATAGGACATATTTAGGCATTAAGGACACTAATTCTTGAGCTAAGTAGGCCTCAAATGAGTGTAAATCTACCGGTCATCATTAGACAAAGTTGTGAGGCTAACTTCTCTGAAGATGTGTTTGTATAATAGAATTTGAGATAGAAGAAGACCAAATTAGCGTTGTCTAGGTGGAGTAGGGCTAAATTTGGGGATATCTTCAAACAATTGCAGATTAGAGAGGAAATTGTTAGAACGAAAGAAGAGTTATTGAAGTTGATCCTAGTGCCAATAATAGAATAGTGCTTCAACAAGCTCAACCAGACCATAAACATTATTTGCGTTATAAGGAAGAATTTTGGAGGTAAAAGGCTAGCATCCAGTGAAATACCAAAGGAGATAAGAATACCAAATTCTTTCACTGTATGATAAAATAGAGGAGAAACATATTAGCTTTGAAGAGAATTCTCAAATCTGATGGTACTTGGGCTGAGGTGATGATGATATTTATGGGGAAGCCTTGAAATTTACACTCTATTAGTTCGCTGGAACTGAGTGTAATGAAGATTATAGCCCGTTACAACAAATTCAATCACATGTCACTCCAAAAGACAACTATTTTATCAAAACCATGTCTGTAGAAGAAGAAATCAAGTATGTGGTCTTTAAGCTGAATGGAGACAGTGCTTGTGGGCCTGATGGCTTTACTAACAACTTTTATCAATCCTGTTAGCAAATTGTGGGGGTTGATGTTATTAATGTTGTACAAGCCTATTTTCAAGGCCACATTCTACCAAAATCAATAAATATACTAATTTGGTCTTACTTCCAGAAAGGGAGTTTATTCAAACCTTTTCAGACATAAGATCAATTAGTTTAAGTAATTTCATTAATAATGTGATTTCCAAAATTATACATGATAGACAGGAAGGTCATCTACCCAGGTTAATGTCACGACCCAAGCGTACACCATAGATGTAACATGGCGTACAAGATCCCGAGATGCCTCATACAAGATACTTAGCTTTCATAACATAGGACAATATAATTTAGTGGAAATTTAAAACATTTTCAACATAATCAAAGTCTTTATAAAATGAAGCGGAAGTCAATACACTTTGTCTCAAACAATCTAAAAGATGAATATCTTTGGGACACAATCCATACAATAGTTCAAAACATAAAATGAAAGACATAAGAAAATGCTGGTCTAATCCTCGAATGCTATGAGGACTCACCAATCTTCAAATCTGGATCTACTATGATCCTAGCCACGGGGATGAGAGTCGAAATCTCCGAACCCTATATTTGGATAAGAAATATAGGCAAGAGTATGTGTTAGTAGAAACATGTACTAAATATGATAGCTAGCATAAAACATCAACATAAGGATAAGAGATAACAACATAAGTCATAAGCATAATCAATGCACATAAATCATCACATCATAAGAGGAACATTTCTTGAAGTAACCTCACTTATCCTTAATCAATACTTGGGTCATCCACCTCTAGTCATACATATCAAGGAAGGCAACTCTAGCAACAATCCAAGCTAATCTATCGTCATAACAAGCAATTCTCATATTAAACATACTTACGATACTTCCTTGAAGTAACCTTGTTTCATCATAACTATGCTACTTTGATTGGGGACTTGTCCCTCATTAGCTATTTCTACTATCCATGGAAGGCATATCATCTTACCAATTCAAGCTAAATCATTATCCATGGAAGAGTTTATTAATCCAAGATAAGACATTATCCGTGAATGGTTACTATTTACCAATTCAAGGCTACCAAGGAAAAGCACCTCTTTATGCTAGACCAAGCTATCATATAAAGCACCTCATTATGCAAGTCCAAGCTTTCCAAGGAAGGAGATCATTGCTCAATCCAAGCTATCATGAAATGGTATGGCCATACCAAGTCAATCTACCATACAAGCATCTCCTCATCCTAGTTCAAGCTATCCAAGGAAGGGTACTATTTCTCAATCCAAGCTACCATGAAATGATGTGGCCTCACCAAGTCAAGCTACCATTCAAAGCACCCTATTGTGCTTAGTTAAAGCTAACCATTAGAAGGGTACTATTGCTCAATCTAAGGCTATCCATGAGACCTACTAACTCAAGCGACCATGAAATTGTCTTGTCATACCAAATCAAGCTATCAAGAAGGGATCTCTTATCACTACTTCAAGCTACCATGGAGTGCATTTAATTATGCCAACTCAAGTTAATTCTTATCTATCATAGCTCATAAATGCTTTGATTTATTTTAGGTGAGAAAGCCTTTCAACCTAGAATCATTCTATTTGAGAAAACCTTTCACATTCATGCATTTATACATTCATAGAGTAGATCATGTTGGTAAATCCTTCCACAACAATTCTATCTACGAATAAACATTCATCCTATAAGCTTTACTCTCAAAGCCCTACTAATCATAGTTCAACATATAAGCTTTACTCTCAAAGCCATACTAGTAATAATTCATCAGATAAGCTTTACTCTCAAATCCCTAATATTGATAAGCCATGTCTATATGCTTCACTCTCAAGCAATTCATGTCTATATGCTTCACTCTCAAGCAATCTATAATGTACCATATCAATCCTATATGAATACATCTAAATCCTCAATTTCCCCTTTCATGGAGTAAAACCCATTTATATCAAATTCATCTTAGAATCATGGGTTAGGCATGGGTACATGTAAATTTATACTAAAACCATTTAATCTATTCAATTCAAGCATAAACAATCATAATCCACTCAATTGGATCAACATACATCAATACCCACAACATTAGAAGAAACCCTAACTTAATTTAGGAATTTCTACTTCTCAATTAGGGAATCTTAAGGGGTTCCATGGATGAAAAGCCACCATACCATGATTACAAATCCCACAAATGCTTGAGAATTGGAGACTTGACCTTGATCCTAGTTCCAACTCTTTCTTCTTCTTCTTAAAGTTTTAGAAAGAGAAATGTTTTAGAAAAGAACTTTGGGATTTCTTTTGGGTTTATGGAAATAATGACTTGAATGGTGAGTTTAAAGGGTTAAAATCAGTTATATAAGTGTACTGGGCTTGGTTAAAACGGCCTAGATTTATTCTAATTAAAATTGGAATGACCCAATTTACCCTCCACTTAATAGTGGACTACCCAGTTTCACGAAGGGCTCCATGAGCCGTTGTGCCTACCACGAGCCATGGTCCCTCTCGTGGTCACTAACCAGTGGCTAGACAGCCACTCCTTGACCCCTAAAAGACTAAGGCAACACCACGACCCCTCCCACGACCCGTCAAGGCCTTCAGAGCCTTCTAGTGGCTCGTGGGGAGGGTCTAACTTTTGGGTAGCCTTATGAAGCTACTTCCTCACCACCACGAGTGGCACCACGATCTCTGGTGGCCACCACAAGCCGACTAGGATCTCATGGGCGGTGAGCAGCCTTGTTTGCTCACTGCTTAAGGTCTACGGGCACCACCACGACTCGTGGTGCCCTTCACGACTCGCAGGGGCTTCCATGAAGGGTGCCAAGGATAAAATATCTAGTTCATGCCTTTCACATAGCCCCTAGCTTATCCTACTAGATTCCGGGGTGGTACAGTTAATCGCATAATACCAATCTAGTTTTGTAAAAGGAGGGAATATTTTGAGAATATTTTACTGGAACATGAAATTATAACTAATATTGGAAAGAAGGGGAAACCTGATAATGTTGTTATAAAACTTGATATGGTCAAAGGCATATGATTGGGTGAATTTGAAGTTTTTGGCAAGAGTTCTAACTCATATGGGCTTTGATAATATAGTTGTTGATATGGTATGGAGAATTGTGGCTAATACGTGGTATTTCATTCTCATTAATGGACAAGCTCAAGGTTTCTTTCATTCCACAAGGGGTGTTCCTTTATCACCTGATTTATTTATACTAACTACTAAGGTTTTGAATAAGGCACTAAACCAACTATTTTATTGCAATGAGTTCAAATGTTTTGGTATGCCTAAATGGAGTGAAAACTTAAATCAGCTGGCATCTGCAAATGATACCATTACATTCTCATCTGTAGACAATAAGTTTTTGATCTAACAATGAAGGTTTTGCAGGAATATGAAGCACAATCTGGTCAGAAAATCAACAATGACAAGAGTTTCTTCTACATGTCTAACAAGGTTGCAAATGCATCTACGAAGGTGGTGGAAGAAGCTATTGGTTTTCTAAGAGGTAAATTTCCTCTAATGTATCTTAGGTGCCCTATTGGTCATGCATGCTAAGAAAATGAAAGTTGATTTTACAGATTTGATTAAGAAGATCCAGAATAACCTTCACGTTTAAAAAGGCAAATTGTCATCCTTTGGAGGTAAGAGAGTTCTTGTTAAGCATGTACTGCAAAGTAAGTCCTTATGTCTATTGTCTATTTTTTTTTCCTCCTAAATGCATCATATATGACATCCATAGAATATTTGCTATGTTTTTATGGAATTTCATAGAAGAGGGAGGGCAAAATATTGGATTTCCCAGGATGACATCTGTGTACCTACAAAAGAAGGAGGTCTTGGTTTTCGGTCCTTATTTGATTTTTCTAAAGCTCCGTTTGCTAAATTATGGCCGAGCTTCAAAACTAAAATACTTTGTGGTCCAATTTCTTATGGGATAAATATTGCAAGAGGCATGGACCACAAACTGTGGAATGGATAGGGGTTCTCAAGTTTGGAAGTTGATGTTTCAAGAAAGAGATAATCTGGGAAGTATGGTGGTAGCCTAGAAGGGTTCATGCTAGCCTTTGGCATGACAATTGGACTCAACTTGGGGTGCTGCACTATGTTCTACCTTTGTCTCATACAATTATTGATAAATTTACAGAAGTTAATTATGTTATGAACACTGATGGTTGGAATATGAATATGATGAGAGAGATGTTTGGTGAAGAAATATGTGATCATGTGAGTACTAACTTTGGTACTAGTCTTGCATCTAATGAAAGGGACAAATCATGGTAGATGTCCAACAGTAAAGGAAACTTCACTGTTGGAAGTGCCTTTGAAATGTGAGACAAAGGAAGGACAATTAGCAGGATATTATGATCATTTGGAAGAAAAAAGACTCTTTTCACAATCTCTTTTCTTTTATGGAGAAAGTGGCTTAAAAGAATCTCCATTAGAGAGGTATTAGTTAGGTGCAAAATTGTTGATTCAGCTGTGTGTGTTTGTTGTAACAATTCAATGCCACCATTTGTTTGTAGCATGCCCTGATGCCAATTTCTATGGAGAACTTTCTCAGGAGATACAAGGATACATGGGCCTTATATATAGTTGAAACACACACTTGAAAAATGGTGGGTGCTGATTATTATGTTAACCTGAGACCTCTTTTTAGTGCAGTTCAAATATTTATCATTTGGCATATTTAGAAAAGAAGAAATGCTCTTAGAAATGATGAAAAATTATCTTGGTTTGCTATGGTTAGAAAAGTCAACATGAATATCCATTTGTTTGTTATAAGTAGATATCCTTGGCTATCTAATATACCAAACTCTTGTCCTTGGATATAATTTTTTTTGAAGAATATACCCCCCATCTCTCTTGGAAAGTAGTAAGAAGGTCCTTTCCTAGAGTATTTAAATGCATCAGTGATGGTTCTAGTAGAGATCCCTTATCCCCAGCTCTAATGCTTTTTGTGTGAGAAACAATCATGGAGATTTGGTCTATGCAAAAGTTGAAGTGGAGGTATTGTATTGTGTTAAGAACAACTATCTCCCTCTTGTGATAGAAACAAACTCCCTTATAATTAAGAAAGTCCTTGACGAAATATGGGAAATCCCTTAGGGAATATCAGTGGACACAAAGTGTATTATGGAGGTTTTCAAGGAGAAGGAAGTGGCAGTGATACATATTTTCAGAGAGGGGAACAAACTGGCTGATTCTTTTGAAGTAACTATGCGTTCAGTTTAGCAGGTACAAATAACATTCATTTGATTTCATTATAAGATCTACCAGGAAAAGCTAAAGCAGTACTATAAGGTGATAACAAGTCACACCAAATCTCAGGACAAAGAAGTGTAAAAATGCAAACTTCAATATCTAAAACAAAAACCTTTATACAGAGAAGGGTTCAAGAGTCGATAGAAATGGGTGTACACATCAACAAAAATAGATATCAAGCCTACAACAACATCTATATAACATCTATGCAAAGAGGCTATCATAGTCGTGGAGCATCAGCTTGAACCACAACTAAATCAGGCAAGAATTATTTTATTATTCGTTAAGAAATCAGTTTAAAACAAAATTCACGTTCCAATAAATTATTAAAATGAGAATTTTATTATTTTAAAAAAAAATTAGTTTAAAACAAAATTTATATTTTTAAAAAATTTAATGAAAGAATTGTTGAAATTGATTAGGTGACTTTTTAAATGTAATATCAATATTTGAGTGACTGTAATGACCCTCCAGGTCATTTTTGCCTTACTGCCTTCTTTTCGTCATTTAGAGTGTTCCTTTAGTGAACCTAAGTCATTTATGACTTGCTGGCACTGACTGTTTTGTCGCTTGATTATTCGTTTGGGTTTTATGCCGTTCCTCTGTTTTGAAGCTTTCGAAACTTGAATAGTTGACTTTAGTCAAAATGTTAGGTAAACAACCTCAGAATGGAATTCTGACAGTTCCATCAGCTTCAGAATTGTCATTTTAGGCTAGTGGAATGGTATGCTTGAATCCCGAGGCTTTCGGCGCGTGCTTGTACCATTAGGCGTTTTTACTTTTAAGCTTTGGCCTAAGTTTAACCTTTGTCAAAATTCTTGGTAAACGTGCTCAAATTGAAATTCCAGTAGGGCGGTTAGCTCCTGAACGTCGAGTTTGGTCTATAAGGACCTTTAGTTCGGGTCCTAAGGCTTCCAGTGTGAGTTTGAGCACTTAGACGAGATGTTGAAAAGCTTAAAGGCCTAGAGTTGACTTTGGTCATCATTTGGAGAATTAGTTGTCGTATGAGAATTCTGTCATCGCCATTAGCTCTGGAATGTTGAATTTGGTCTAGTAAAACCTTTCATTTGGGTCTTGAGATCTTCTTTTTTATTTTTGGGTGTTTAGGTGAAAAGTTGAATTTTTTGGCCTAATGGGTCCTGAGGGGGTATTTCTATCATAACAATCTTTTTACGGAAATCCGAACATTCCAATGAGTCTAGAATTTTGAATTTAGTAGGGGTAGCATATTTGGTTTATTTTTATCCGGTCTCGAATGAATCCCGAGGGTCCGCTCTGAGAATTTGAAAGACAATGGAAAAAAATCTTATATTTAGTGCAAACTTTTTGGGATTCCCAGTGTGGGTCCCACTATCCCGTTTTAAATCCAATTTGGGTCCATCTCTGAAAATGCAATTTTGGTGTCAAAATGACTGTATTGATGTTGTGATTCTATTTTTGATAGTGTGGCAGCGTTCCAAGTCTGTGCGAAAGGGAAAAGCTCCGGCAATGTGATTTGGAGTGCACGCAGTTGGCCTACAGGTAGGCTACGACTTCCCTCTTCTTATACTAAGTATGATTAACTAATTGTATGTTGATTTGTATGAATTTGGGGTTGAATTGGTGGTTAATCATGTTAAATTCCTAGAATACATGCCTTAGGCTACTTTTCGGGTATATTGAGCGGTTGAAGCATGTCTATTGTGTTTGTTGATCATCCTCACCTTGTGTTTTGCCTTATTTGTGATTTGTGAATATTTTTGGAGCATGTTTGACCTTAGTCTAGGCTTAGGCTAGTGATTTTCGTATACTTGCGTCCTTTTGGAGCCATTAGGCCTTGTAAAATCCCCGATGTTGCTTCAGACGACTTAGCTCCATGTAGCCTGATGTAGCAGACATGAGTCTGATAGTTTGGGCCTTAGCTACGTAGTAAAATCGCTCTTGGAACCATATATCCATAAATCCCCTACTTTCGTCGGTTTTGATGTTTCTGATTCTTGGTATGGAAGCTACTCATCGACTCTTGTTGGATATGGTTTGGGCTAGAATGATTTATTGGTGTCACTCGGATTGGGGGTACTCCCCATGATGCTCGGTTAGCCACTGATCCTTTTTCTAGCAGATTAGCCTCTATTCTTGCTTCAAGTCCCCTAATTCACTCCACCGGGCGTGGTTCAAGTCCTCGCCTTGGTATTATAGCCTAGGTTCATGTCCTGACTTTCTTCTATTGTGGGTCAAGTCCACTCCCATTTGCAGCTGTGGTTTAAGTCCATCGATCCTTACAACTTGGTTCAAGTCCATAGCTACTCTCATATTGGTTCAAGTTCTTGGTCATATTTATACGTGGTTCAATTCCACGATTATCCTTAGCCTTGGTTCAAGTCTTCGGCTACTCCAAATATTGGTTCAAGTCCTTAACCCCTATCGGTTCTGGAAGACATTTAGGCATATGGATTGGTTCAATTCTAGTCCACGGAAAGTTGTGGAAATCTTGGAAACTTCTTCGGATCCTCTTATTCCATTATAAATTCTTCTTTGTACCTGTCGTGCTTATGAGAGTCTGCTCGGGTTTTACTTTTATGTTGAGCACGAGTGTACTCGTCGGGTTTATGGGACCCCGGTCGGATTTAGTTAGTTATTCTCCTTTTCTTTGTGTGTTAGTACACTCGTGTGCATACCTGTTAGATTTTTTGCTCCAGTTTCTGGTAGTGTTTTAGATTCTCACATTTCATATTACTCTTGATTTTCTTGCTTAGTCGGTCTATGAGGCTTACTGGGGACTTGTTGTTTTGGTACTCACACTACACTCTACATCTGTTTTCGTGACGCAGGTCCAAGCACCAGCTATAAGCATCGGCATTGAGCCTGCCACAATCTGATCCGGAGACGAGGTGATCACTTGGCGTTATATGCTATACTAGTCTCCATCTATATATATTGACTTGTCTTCTGCTTTTTGACATAGTCGTGTTATTGTGGTTCACTTTTGGGACTAGTACTTATTTTGTTAGTATCTTTGTACATGTGAATTTCAGGTTCTGTGAGGGATCTCTTATTTGTATATATATTTTTGATTGCTTCGGCTTCTTCAACTATGATTCATGTTATTTATGTTATTGTTTTAGTTTGAGTTTTGTTTTCCACCCTCAATCCCATTACTAGTAATTCTGGGATACAGATTGGCTTGTTTACTGGTGGGTTATAGTAGGCGTCATCATGACTCGAGGAATTGGGGTGTGACACTTTCTAGGTAAAATATTCATAGTCGAATGACTTTGAGGTTATAAAATAAAGTTGAGTGACTTTCTGTGAGAAGAATCGTTGGTTGAGTGACTTTTGGTGAGAAAAATTCTTAGTTGAGTGACTTTGAAATAAGTTGAGTGACTTTCTGTGAAAAAAGTTATTAGTTGAGGGACCATATGAAATATTAAGTAGGGGTCTGGCCATGCGACACCATATCCCTATACAAAATTGTGAGATGGAATTAGCGTTTGGATATGCAATTTCACACTGATTCCATCTCATGATTTCATATCATGAGATGGAATCTCATATTCTCCAAAATTTATGATTTGAGAATTCCATATCATGAGATGAAATCTAATATTCTCCAAGAATCATGATTTGGGAATTCCATATCATGATTTGAAATTTTTAAATATAAAATTGACCCACAAGTTTATATTTTGTTAAAACAACCTCACATTTATATCTACTAACCATTTATTTCATATGTAAATAAAATTAATAATCACATCATTACTTTTTAAAATTAATTATTCACACCAACATAGAATTTATTATTACTTTAAATTTGGTGCATATAAATGAAAAAATAGGAATTTATTTGGTGAATATAAATAAGAACGAAGGGAGTAATATTTTATTTTGTTTTTTCATAACATAAAGAACTTCTCTTTCGCCTACGTATGAAAATGTTTAAAGCAATTAAATATGAAAAATGACATAATTGGTGATGTATGTTTGATAATCACTACTTCCAATATGTTTGATTTTAGTACGAAATTAATGCATTGAAAATGTGTAATTGCACACAAGTGAAACAGGGCATGAACCATTATGATATTGCCACACAAGTGAAAATTGTCATTGCTTGTACAATGTTACATAATTATTTGCGAGAATATCGAAGAAGTGATGAAATATTTATGGTCTATGAGCATGAAAATATAGTTACGAATGATATTGACAAACAAATGGCTCAAAGTAACAATGTTTGTTTGTCTTTTCGGTCATATGATTGACAGATGCAAGTTAACGTGAGGAGATTGTCTGTACTATATAGGAGGATTATATTAAAGACTAGTACACTACAATTTGTGTTCAATTCTTTTTACTGATTTAAAGTTTGATCTATTAAAGTTAGATGAAACAGTTACTTTAGTGGAGAACAAATAGCTTTGTGATAATTTATTATGAGATTTTATAATTTTTTATTTATTTGGTAAGACTGAATAAACAATTGGGCTATTTTAATAGTTTTACAACTTATGAGATTCATATGTTTATGAGAAAATATACAACACAAAAGTTCCATATCGGATGTTCATACAAAACTTTAAGTTCATCTCCTGATTTCATATTATGATATCATAGAATGATTCCATATCGTATGGTCAAACGAGCCCTAAGTATTTTGACTCGTGGGAAGAATCACATAGTGGAGCATAGTTTAATAACCGAAGAGGTTCCAGTGATAATGGTTTGGCTCCCAACAACTGCAGCCAGTACGACAATCACTAGAACCAAACATCTTAATTTCTCTAAAGCAACAATTTAAGATGTCAAAGTCACTTAACTATTATATTTCACTCGAAAGTCACGCAACCAATTTAATTATTTTTCATTAAATTTTATTGAAATATAATTTTTGTTTTAAACTAATTCTTTTTTTTAAAAATAATAAGATGATCATTTAATAATTTTATTAAACTTTGTTGAAACATAATTTTTACTTTAAATTATTTCTTTAAAAATAATAAAATACTCATTTTATTAAATTTTATTGAAATATTATTTTATAAATATATCTGTACAAAAGTATGATGGTATATAGTAGCATACATATTAAATGGAGAAAAAACTTTGATAATAAAAAGAAAGGAAAAAATCAAGTAAATCGTCTAGGACCAGTAATATTAATCCTTATTTGTATAAGTGTTTTCTTATTTGCATAAATTATTTTTTACTTACAACAATTCTAAATATTTGTAATAATAACACATAAATTGTGAACAAATTTTAATTCATATTTTTTAGCTCTTCTTAATTTTTCTTTCTTCCACAAGAGTGACTTCATTTAATGTAACACCCCAAAAATTTATTTTTTGAATTCGAATCATTTGTCTTAAGTATGTGAGCTTGAACCGGGTGATGTACTACTTGATCATGTGATTTTAGGTTCTTCACCAAGTGTATAAAGGGTATCGGAAGTGATTTAGAGTCATAAGGGACCTCTAACACTAAGTCAAGTTTAAAGTCTTTCTACCGACTTAGTTTTTCGCATTAGTTTATGCAAGGGTCAACTTAAAACGATCATATCTCTTAGATTATGAAGAATTACGTGACTCATAGTCTATCAAATTAAAGGTCTATGAGTCTTCTTTACAATGTCACCAAGTTTGCATCAATTGAAGTTCCGAGTAAAATGTTATGCCTATTTTACTGGACACTATCTTGTCCGTGCGCGGAGCACGGCGAGGCAGAAACTACTGCCTTCCTGCGCAGTTTGATGCCCGCCTGAGGCATTTTCTGCGCGGGCGCACAGACATCCGGGTCTTTGAAAAACCCCCAAATTCGCAGTTTACCTCCTTAACTCATAAATTTACCCTAGAAAGAGAGGTTTTCAAGAAACTAACTTCCTCCAAGGCTCATCCATCTTCAAAGGTAAGATTTTACCATATAACTTCATAAATTTTTTATCTTAACATGAATTAATATCTCCTACTCATGAAATTCATAGATTTTCAAGAAACCTCCTCAAGAACTTATCTCTAAGATTCAAGAATTAAATTCTTGCCATATTTTCATCCAAAGATCTCACCTTTCCCAAGAATTTGGAGTGTATAAGTTATGTAAGGCTATTCATAGTGATGGAATGAGTTCGTCCTCACTCCCTACATCTCAATTCAGTCGGTAAAAGATTAATCTACGGTCATACCCTTAGTTTAAAAAATTCTTGATATGAGTTAAGTTGTTGATTTCGAATTCTAAATTCTCGATTATGAGTTGCACTATATTATGCATAATTATTTGGTTGTTTTTCATGCTTTTATTTCACATGAACCCTAGTTGATGATATTTTGTTGAAAACCTTGGTGCATTGATTTTTGAATTTTAAAGTGAGTTCAAGAGTATTTTAAAGTATCTTTTGAGAAGAATTTAAGGGACCACAAATGGTTCTAAAAGTAGTATTTTCACATTGAGAAAAGAACTATGATAAAGGATTAGTATGACAGTCGAATATGCCATCAATGATAAAGCAGTATGATATCTAGATATGTCATCAATGTTTATGCAGTATGACTTTTCGAGTCATCAATGATCACATCAGAATATGATTTCAGATATAGTTTTCATGATCACAACCTAAATACTAATTATTCAAGTATGGGCAGAAGTTCTTGGGGTGTGACCACAATATATATTAATATAAATCATTGGGTACATTCTTTCGATAGGAAATTTGCAAGACAAGAGTGACTAGGCTAAGCTTTATATGGAAATAAGTTCCCTGTCGGGCAACTTACCTCGTTTCAAATGGGTTCCTCTCGGACACCCATTTGCCGTACGAAGGCCAGCCTACGCCTTACCCCACTCACTCTCTCGAGGTGAGTGTTAGGATATGGGACTAGGGCTCACCCTCTCGAGCTGAACCTCATGTCAACCCACTCCTTAGGCCATGAGTCTAGCAGTCTTAGTTTCGCGACCTCTCTCTCGAGCAAGCCAAAAACACATGGGTGGTTTTTTATTTGCAACTACAAACCCATTAAATTAAACCACAACCACTAGGTGAAGTCACCATTAAAATGAATCTAACCTATCAGCAAGCAAAACCCAACAATAATATCAACACATATTTGCTAAATTACACGCCAAGAATGAGGGGTTTTAGCCATACTTCAAGAAATAAGAAATTATACCTAAAATGATACAGAAATCAAATGGGAATAAGAAATTAGACCTTGATTTAAGCAAAGGAGGAAGAATGGAGAAGACCCACTTCCAATTTGGGGAAGATGAACTCCTTTTCTCTTCAAGTCTCCCCAAAAACCCTTTCCAAACTTGAGAGAAAATAAGAAAGCTAAAGTGAAAATTACAATTATGTTTTTTATTTCAAAAACTAGTAAAGAGTTTAGTATTTATAGACTTAAGAAAATAGTGATGGCGAATCACTCGGTGAGGTTAGTTGAGAATGCCGAATGACTTGGCGATTCACCCTTCTTCTAGTTCATCGCCATTTGTGATTTGCCTTCAGCATCTGTGCATTCTGGATCATTGGGCAGTATACTTCTGCTTCGCAGAACTGATCGGTGAAATATCGACTGCTCTTTTCATCGCCTTTTTATCCTTCTCTTTCAAGGGTTTGCGTACTGGAACAAAGGGCGGAGTGTGTCCCTTCGGTGAATCGCCAAGTTCTCAGGCTTTAACTTCTTCGTTCTTTTTACCCTTTTTGTTCCTTTTTGCACCTAAGTGTCCATGCTTCCACTAAAACTTCAAATACCTGAAACTTAAGTGTTTTCATCAGATATTTAGACTAAATAAGCATTTGAGGACACTATTTCTATTAAAATAAAGCCCTAATTGAGTCCAATTTGTGGACTCATCAGAATCCTCCACATTTTACAGGGACAGATTGCAGAGATGACCCTCAATACTTTGTTGATCAGCTTCATAGGATCTTTAGAGTTATGCATGACTCAGTGACTGAATCAGTTGAGTTAGCAGCATTTCGATTGCGCGATGTTGCAGTATTGTGGTACGAAAGTTGGGAGAGATCTAGGGGAAAAGATACATCTCTACCCACTTGGGATAGCTTTACAGAACCTTTCATAAATCACTATTTGCCTCAAGAGATTAGGGATGGCTGGGTAGACTAGTTTCTGAGCCTCCGACAAGGCAGCATGAGTGTCCGAGAGTACGGGCTGAGATTTGACTTATTGGCTAGATATCCACCAGCATTTGCATAGATTTGTGGGAGGGCTCGACTCAGACTATATCGGTGCTTGTTCTACCACTTAACTAAATGATAATATGGATATCTCGCGAATTTAGGCCTTTGCACAAGGCATAGAGGATCGCTGACATCTACAGTATATTAGTGCGAGGGTCGAGAGAGGGCTAGGCCCGCTAGTTCACAGGGAGATTTTTAGGGTAGTCCCAGACCTCGATATTCTGTTCGGCCACCTAGACCTCCACCACAACAGTTCCAGGGTAGTAGATTTGATCATCAAGGATAGTCATACCCAGGTGAGGGTTCACGAGCATCGGGCTCTCAACAATAAAGAGGTTCAGGCCAGGCTAGGAAAGCCCCCCCGCGTTGCGCTACTTACAGTAGGATGCATTTCGGAAGGTGCAGACAGGGTTCCACAGGTTGTTATTCTTATGGACATGAGGGGCATGTGTGGAGAAACTACCCGACCATAGGTCAGGGTGGTATAGGTCAGTCGACCAGGTCAGTAGTAGGTTTCTCCTTATCAGCACAGTCTATAGGGAGTGGACCCTAGACTTTAGCAGGTAGAGGTAGAGGCGGAGGCAGAGAGGGGGCATCTAGTTTTGGTAGTGGACAGAACCGTACATATTCATTAGCCACCTGACAGGACTCGGAGTCATCACCAGATGTTTTGCTAGGTACGATAATTGTTTGCTCCTATTGTGTTTATGCTTTGATAGATCCTGGATCTACTATATCTTATGTTACTCCATTTATTGCAGGGAAGTTATTTATAGTAGCACAGTCATTATATCGACCCTTTATTGTATCTACACCAGTCGGTGAGTCTATTATTGCTAGGAAAGTCTATTGAGGTTGCATGGTAGAAATTATCGACCGTCAGACCTCTGTAGACCTCATAGAGTTAGAGATGGTCAATTTCGACGTCATTATGGGTATGGACTGGTTAGCGTCTTGTTATGCTAATGTTGAGTGCCAGCCAAAGATTGTTAGATTCCACTTTCCATGAGAGGCAGTTCAGGAATGGAAAGACGATACAACAACGCCAAAAGGTAGGTTTATTTCCTATCTTAAGGCAAGGAGGATGATTACTATGGGTTGTATTTATCATCTTGTTCACGTTCATGATATAGATGCAGACCCACCGACTCATCAGTCTTTTCCGGTAGTTAATGAGTTTCTTGATGTATTTCCAGACAATCTCCTTGGTATCCCTCCAGAATGGGAAATTGATTTTGCTATTGATATACTACCAAGTACACAACCCATATCTATCTCTCCTTATAGAATGGCTCCTGCTAAGGTAAAAGAGTTGAAGGATCAAGTGAAAGACTTGCTGGATAAAGGCTTTATCAGGCCCAGTGCTTTACCATGGGGTGTGCTAGTATTATTCGTAGGGAAGAAAGATGGCTCACTAAGAATGCGTATCGATTACCAACAGTTGAATAAGGTGACTATAAAGAATAAGTATCCCCTTTCGAGAATCGATGACTTGTTTTATCAGTAACAAGGTGCTGAGTGCTTCTCAAAGATTGATTTAAGATAAGGGTACCACCAGATACGAGTTCGGGAGAAAGACGTTCCAAAGACAGCTTTTAGAACCAGATATGGACACTTTGAGTTCTTGGTAATGTCTTTTGGATAAACTAATGCCCCATCAGTGTTCATGGACCTGATGAATGGTAAATTCAGGCTGTATCTAGACTTGTTTGTGATTGTATTTATTGATGATATTTTGGTGTATTAACGTTCAAAAGCTGAGCATGCAAATCATCCGCGAACAGTCCTTCAGGTTCTTCAAGACTGAGAACTTTATGTAAAGTTTTTTAAGTGTGAGTTCTAGTTGGACTTTGTAGACTTCCTAGGCCATATTGTATCAGATGCAGGCATTGCGGTTGATACACAATAGATTGAGGTCGTAAAGACTTGGCCCAAACCCATGACTTCGACTGAGGTTCGTAATTCCTTAGGGTTAGTTGGGTACTACATAAGGTTTGTAGAGGTGTTTTCTTCACTTTCAGCACCATTATTGAAGCTAACTCAAAAAGCAGCTATGTTCCAGTGGACTGAGGCTTGCGAGCATAGTTTCCAAGAGCTGAAGGACAGGTTGACATCAACACCAGTTCTAGCATTGCCAGAGGGTTTAGAGGGCTATGTGGCGTACTATGATGCTTCTGGTGTTGGGTTGGGATGTGTTCTAATGCAACATGGTAAGGTTATCGCATATGCTTCAAGGTAGTTGAGAAAGCATGAGAATAACTATCCGACCCACAATTTAGAGTTAGCTGCAGTTGTGCATGCGTTAAAGATCTGGAGATAGTGTTTCTATGGCGTTCATGTTGACATCTTCACATATCATAAAAGCCTTCAATATATCTTTAAACAGAAGGAGTTAAATCTGTGACAGCGTCGATGACTTGAGTTATTGAAAGACTACAACGTGGATATTTTATATCATCTACGAAAGGCAAATGTGGTAATCGATGCCCTCAATCCAAGATCTATGGGTAGTTTATCCTATTTAGGTGTTAAGAAGCGTGAGCTAGCGTGAGAGCTTCATCAGTTAGGTAACTTGGGAGTCAGATTGTTAGAGGCAGAAAATAGTGGGGTAACAATTCAGGACACAGTCGTATCATCTCTAGTTGTAGAAGTAAAATCATGGCAACAAGGGGACCCTAGATTAGAGTAGCTTAGAGGAAAGGCTAAGGATCAGTCTTTCGCATTTGATATACCAGGAGATTGAGTCCTTAGATATAGCAGTCGATTGTGTGTTTCGAATGTTGCAGGGCTTCGACATTGGATTATGGAAGAGCCACATCATTCCCGTTATTCTATTCACCCTGGTTCAAAGAAGATGTACCATAATATTAAGGAGATCTATTGGTGGCACGGGATGAAGAAGGACATTGTTGAGTTTGTCGCATAGTGTCCTAACTGCCTACAGGTGAAGGTTGAGCACCAAAAGCCCGCTGGGCTAGTTCAGGAGATAGCCATTCCTTTGTGGAAGTGTAAAGCAATTAATATGGATTTTACTACAGGGTTACCTCAATCGCGTCGCAAGTTCAACTCTATTTGGGTAATTATTGATAGACTAACAAAATCAGCCCACTTCTTACCAGTCAGGGATACTTTTACGGCCGAAGAGTATGCGGGGCTCTATATTAGAGAGATTGTTAGGCTACACGGTGTCCCAGTATCTATTATCTTTGATAGAGGAGCACAATTTACCGCCAACTTCTGGAAGTCATTCCCGTAAGGTTTGGGGACACAGGTTAATCTTAGTATAGCCTTTCACCCTCAGATAGATGGCAAGACTGAGCGCATAATTTTGACACTCGAGGATATGTTACGGGAGTGCACGCTAGACTTCAAGGGATGTTAGGATGACCACTTGCCTCTTATTGAGTTCCCATACAATAATACCTATCATTACAGCATCGGGATGGCACCTTATGAGGCTTTGTATGGGCAAAAATGTAGGTCCCCCATTGGATGGTTTGAGGTAGGTGAATCAGGGTTGATTGGACCGAACTTAGAACAGAAGATAGTGGAGCAGGTTAAGCTCATTCGGGAGAGGTTGCTAATAGGTCAAAGCCAACAGAAGTCATACTCAAATGTGGGACAAAGGGACTTAGAGTTTTGTATCAATGATTGACATTCTTAAAAGTCTCGCCTATGAAGGGTGCTATGAGATTTTGAAAAAAGGGCTAGCTTAGTCCAAGATCCATTTGGCCATACCGGATCCATTTCTTTTCACTTCCAAACCAGAAAGAAATCTTAAGAGAGGGTTCCGATGGAGTTCTTGTATGATGAAGGTTAGTTTTTGATGATTTCTACCATTAAAGGTTACCCCGTGCCTAGAAACGTGAACTCTACATGCGACAATCATTTTCCCTTCTATGAGCTGCGTTTGGAGCTAGTTTTTGAAGATATAAATTTGTAGTTATTGGTTTTTCTTCAAGGTTTATCCTTGGTTAACTAAGGTGTTCATCTCGGGACTCTTTTATGATTGTTTTTATGAATTTTTACGGATGTTTCGACAAGTTGGGGAAATATGGCAAATCTGCCGATATCAGATTAATTAAGAACTGTTTATAGGTGCGTACCAGCTGTGTATATATAGTGTTTGTGAAGCTTAGGACATAAGGAACAACTTTCGTGAAGGAATTACAGTCGTTCGAGCGTTCATTGGAGAGGTATGTTAAGGCTATTCCCTTCTAACTACATATTTCCTTAGAGCTTAGGAGCAATATAATTGGGTTGTTGTCATTGTTATACTTGTAGCCATTATTGTTGATTGTTGGCTGTTCGAGTGGATATAATCCTCCCTTGTTGGGATTCTTATTCAGTTACTAGCGTCCCTATGTTGGACACAACTTAAAGGCTATTTGTATAGGTTGCTTATAACTAAATTGCTCGCTTTTAGCAATTGAATTGTTATTGTTGCCCTTGGGGCTATTGTTGTTAGATGCAGGATTGCGATTTATTCCTAGAAGGGCTATGTTCTGCCTACGGGGCTATATTAATGCCTAGAAGGGCTATGAGCTGGCTACGGGGATATATTGACCCCTAGAAGGGCAATGAGGTGCCTACGGGGCTATATTGACGCCTAAGAAGGCTATGTGTTGCCTACAGGGCCATGTTGTTGCCTAAGAGGGCTATGAATTGTCTATGCGCTATATTGATGCCTAAGAGAGCTATCTGCTACCTACGGGGATATCATATTGCCTAACAGGACTATGTGACTGCCTACGGGGCTAGGGGGACTGCCGATAGGGGTATATAGATTGATTTGCACCTTCTGGGCTTATGGGGGCCTGGGTTGGTGGTTTGGTGTGCTGTTTGTACCTGCCAAGCTCATGGGAGCTTGGTTAGATTGTTGTTTTATTATTTTTTATATGTTTAGATTTAGGAGCAAGTCAGTACACTTATCTTATCCGTGATTTATTTATCGGATTACTCCAAGTATATTAGGATACCTGCTCATAGTCTATTGTATTTCATACTCTGTACATTATTTCGTACTGATGCCCCATTGCCTAGTGACGCTGCATTCATGCATGTAGGTCCCGACAGATCACCCAATAGACCTCCTCAGCAGCAGGATTGACTTTTATCTGATTGGCTATCCCCTTTCCTCCGGAGCTGCCAAAGTTGGGAGCTTTGTTATATTTTGTTGTATATATTTTTATGAGTAGGTTGGGGCCCTATCCTGCCAATCTTTACTACTCTTAGAGGCTTGCAGACTAGTGTATGGGTGTATAGCTATGTTATGGCCATGCTGGCCTAGTTTGTTGGTTTGATGAAGCTTGTGAGATTTTGATTTATTATCTTGATATATACCTTCTTTCAGTTTTAGTTTAGAGACTATGGTGGCCTCGACGGCCCAATCAGGACTTCTGTGCTAGTTGGATATTTCTTTATATGAATTCTTGGTAGTAGTTGTTTCGTTTATAGATTTGTTGACAGGGGCCTTGCCTGTCGAGGGATTAGTTTTAAGTCGAGATATACTTGTTTGTTTTCTTGATCGCATGTGGCTGCCATACGCTAGTAGTAAATGGTTCAGTAGGGTCGGCTTGGGCCTGAGGTTTGGCATTAAGAGTCAGTTGTGCCCCTTGAGTTTGGGGCGTGACAATACCTTTAAGAGAGAAGTATTTTTTAAAGTGCTTGAATAGTATTGTTGCCTGATAGATAATGTGATTTGCGATAGTATGAGTCAGTAGTAGTAGAAGTGCCTATAGTTAAAATTATGCATTTGGAAGTGTAGTAACTTACGAGATGTGAATAGGTATTGAGTACAGTACGTAAGTTGTACCCATGTACCTATTAAATAATTAATGAGGAGTTTTTCACTTATGTGTGGGCTAAGGAGTAGTAATTTTGTGTGGATTTCATGATAGAAGTTAGAGGAGTAGTTTTTGGTTAGGATGAATTGGAGTATATGATAACAAGAAGTGAGTTTCTGTTGATGTTTCATTATGTTAGGGAAGATCAAATATAAGTGTTAAATAGAAAAGTAGAGTATTCATGAGGTGATAGATTTCAGTTAGGCGTATGATTGTTGAAGGGAGAGCCCATGATATTCAGAAAGTTATAGAACCAATTAGGAAATGGTGGGAAAGAGAATATGTTGATAGGTCGTAATTAGTATAAGGCAAGAATCCACTATTTTGTCACATGGTTTTAGGAGTATAGTGTTTTATTTATTTTATCTACTAGTTGTATGTTAGTGTAATATATGAGAAATAGTTGTTATCCATATTTTGTACTAGACACCAAGCTTGAATTTGAGGCACGTGTCATGATAAAAAAAAAGGATGGCAACACGACGGCGACGATGTTAGTTTTGAGATTTGATCTAGTAGATTTGACATAGAGTAGGTGAGGAATCAAGGTGTTAGTTTTTGATAAATGTGAGTGGTACAAGTGTGGTATTATGACCCTTAGATGAGAGAAATAAAGTGTGGCTAAGTCATTATATTATCAAGAGCATTAAGAAGTGTACCCAAGATCGTATATAGTCAGACGAGGTTTTAATTAAATTTATGATTTTCTATGTGTGCCTAGATAGTATATAAAAGTTACCAATATGGAGTAGGCTGATGTAAGCTTCATTTATTGCTCTTAAGAGTTTGGGCGGAGGGATCATATATAGTCAATGACGAGCCTATTAAATAACTTCAAGTTTCCTCCAATTAGGTAGATATGAGCTTGAAAGGACGGTATTAGTGGGCTAAGAAGGAGAAGTCAAACTATTAGATTAAGTGGCTTTATAAGTCAATATGGGTAACAATTATAGAAAGACTTGTATATGAGTAGAAAGACGTTAAGAGAAGTAGCTTAGAAAGAATTCCTAGAAGGAATCTTAGTATTTGCACATGGAGAGTTCTGCAGACATGAGATTAGCTTTTTCTCGAGTATTAGAGTAAATCAAATATAGACTAGTTTAGAAAAAAAAGGAATAGATCCATAGATTTAAAGTATTGGCTTCAGACATAAGGGAGAGATCATAAGATGAGAAACCAAGTCAAGTATTAAGAATCAAATAGTGATGTGTTCCGAAGAGTTATAGTGTTATATCATTCCATTCATACTCTAATGTATTCCTCAAAGTCCAGTTGTTACAACATCTTGTTGATGTTTCTAACACTATTGTGTCCATGATGTATGCTCATACACTCCAGGTTGATTCACATCTATGCTCAATTCCCATAATAAGGGGAAAAACCTTTATTTTATTGATCTCAATCTTACTCCATAAAGTTATGGATATCAGCCTCATGATATGAACCTATTCATATAAGAACTCATGTCTCATAGTATGCTCAGTCTTGTGAATTCATGACTTACTCTCAATGGATAGCGACAAAATATTATGTCATGCATGTTTTTATATCATATTTCTCAAATGAATCGTGCTTATGATTTTTCTCCCTAAGCTCTTTAAGTGATCTTTCTTAGTTTTGAGAGTGTTGTAGTTGTTAGTAGTTGTGTGATGATAGATAGGCGAGGTTTGATGTTTCTTATTGAGGTAGTGGTGGTAATCTTATTCCATCTAAAGTTATAAATGTGGAGGAAGAAAGAGATGAGGTTTTATGATGAGTAATAGTTAGATGAGAGTAATTAGTCGGTGGTAGTAATGCATGGAATTTCAGTTGGTAAAGATGATAGGAAGGTGGAAAAGTTTAATAGGAGTTGGTTACTTAGAATCCCATGAAGTGGGTATAGTAATAAGCTTGAATGTGGTGTTTAAAGTAAGTGGATGATTGCATTATGCAACTAATGAATTCTTGATTTGAACTTGAGGTCTATTGAAGGAGGTGGTAAGAAGAAGTAGGATTGTTGCAATGAAAGTGTCGACATGTATTATAGATCATGATTATATGATTTAGATTAGTATAATCATGTTATGGGTAGCACCTTGTGATTTAGAGTTAGGCTTGAAACACAGTATGGTGAGAGCGAGCATGCAATTAGACTTAGATCTTGTTCGAGTAGTTATATACCCTTGTAGGAGCTATGAGTTACAGCTAATGAGGTATATCATAAATACACTGAAAATCAAGCTCCAAGATAATCAAAACTTAGACTCAAGCTCCAAGAAATACACTCGTATTTGAATTACAATCTGCACCACAAAAGAGTTCATCAAGTGTAGTATGAGTATGAAACCACATGTACCTAGTATATCTCATAGACCGATAAGAAAGAAGTAGTGACAGGAGTATATAAGAAAATAATCCTTTAATTTTTACAAGTCCACATTAAACTTATTAACCAAGTTTTCATCAATAGGGATAATCAAATGCATGTAATGTCAAACCACCAATAACACAAATAATTAACAAGAATGAGGGATGTAATGAAATGTAATGCAATGTGACACCATGAAATTATATGCCTCAGATGCCAAGTAATCTCTCAACCGTATATACATGATACTCCTCGGAAATACATTGGAAGTTCATGAACCATGAGGAACTCGCGAGGTCCATATACTTACACGGACGATCTCCACGTGTATGTGCCTACGATCTCAACACACTATCATAAAATCAAACAATCCCAGCATGAACGATCTCCACGTGCCCAACTTATAATCATAAGCAATCTCTCACAGATGATCTCCACGTGCCCAAATGATAATCATAACTTGATCTCAACACAGACGATCTCCACATGTTAGACCGTTACTCGTACTCAATCTCATGTCAATGCATGTGCATAATATGATATCAGTAAAAGGAGATGATGAAGAATCTTAATAAATCAAATGGCACTAAGACATATAATCACCTCAACTATTATAAATAGACGGGTTCAATAAAGAAGCACAACCACACAAGAAAATTAAATCGCTAAATACATCAACTAATGCCCATATGCATTGACATTCTCGAATTATAATATATAATACTATGGTAATAAACTTTCACTTTAATAATAACGGTACTCGTACCAAATTCCCGTCACACCATTGGTATGAGACCACATCTTTCACTCTTACCATTTTTTATTTCATTTTTCATCTTTAATTAGAAAAACATCCCTCAACGAAGTCTAGGAAATCTTAACATAACTCAAAAGTCGATCACGTACCACAAATTTTTCAAGATTTCATCGTTCCTTTTTGTAAAGCTTCAAAGTCTTTCCAATCTATCAAATAGGTAATCCTCATAAGAATATGAATTTAATGACACCCATAACACTATATTTAGTTTCGGCTCAAAAATCTAGTAAAAAAGTCATCTCGAGCCATCAAATTAGAATTTGAAATTTTCTTTCAGATTATATTCACCCATATTAAAATAAAATCGCATGCAAAATTTCAGCCAAAACGGATCGTTATTCGACCACCATATCAATTTTGTTCTAAGAACCCTATGGCTATATTTTCTTGATTCAGTACAAATCCTACACATTTTTACCCTAAAAATATGTTCATAGTGACATTAAAATTTAATAGAAAGAACAAGAATCATTACTTTAATGTTTTGGGATGAAATACCTATTTTCCTCCTCTTTTTTTTCTTTTCTTTTGTCCTTTCTTTTCTTCTTTCTTCATTGCGTTTATCTCCTCTGTTTCTGCGTTATCTTTTGTTTTCACTTGTCAGCGTTGCTGACTTTTATGTTTGGGCTTTTGCCATTTTTTTTTCTTTTGATTTTGGGCACTTGCCCTACTTTTTCTTTTATTATTTAATTATTTATTTCTTATTCTTTGATACATGGGTTTTTTTTTATTGTTTTGGGTTTGGCCTACTTTACTTTTTTTTTTCTTTTTCTTAATTAAATTTTAAAAATTCTCCCCCCAACCCCCACTATTTAGTAAAATAAATAACTCTATTTAATTAAAAAATTGTATCACTCATTCTTGGAAGTCATACTTTTTTTTTATTAAAGTTACTAAAAGGATTAAAATAAAAAATGAGTAAAATTCATAAAACGACTAAGAGGGTCGTTACATCATCCACCACTAAAACATACGTTTGTCCTCGAACGTATAGAGAAAGAAAGTACAAGGTGTATCAAATAGTTGAGAATAGTTGCTTTGTATGTTAGATTCAACCTTCAAAGAGGATTTCTAACCTACCTATCCATAATAACTCTAGGACCTTCCTTAGATGTCGAATTCTTGGTCGAACTATTTTGAGTCACATTGAATCACATACAATCATTAACACAATACCTCTTCAGCATCGAAACATGGAAAATCGCATAAACACCTTATAAGTCTGGTGGCGTGTAACACCTCAAATCTCAAAATGAGGAAAATCTTAGTTTTCACAAAACTGGTTCCAGTACCAACGGAATCACCCACGAACAGTAGGTGGGGTTCCACGGTTAAGGTCCAAATTTTGATGGTCTCTGATCCTACCCATGATAAACCAGTACGGTTCGTGGTTGGACCTACGAACCTTAGGTGAGGGTCAGCAGCCAATTAGAGGAAAATTATTGTTGGGTCAGCTTCAAACGGTCATTTCTTTTAGCACAAAATGAATTAGGTGGCCCATCACCCATCAAATTAAAGATAATTGGATCCTTTTTTCAACGCCACCGAGTTTGCTAAAATTCAAGCTTGGAGTAAAAAATTATGCTCATTTTAGTGAATCTCTTTCGGGCAGACCACGAACCACGACCACAGTCGACAGTTGATAAAATGATGGTTCGTCGATCCCTCTGTGGATGGCCTTCGCCAGCTTTTAAGTCAGTAATTTTGGTCATTTTCCCTATGCATTAGGCACTTAAACTACATTGTATGATGTCTAAACTATGTTGTTTTATTCAGTCTAAGCTTAATAACATAGTTAGACATACCTAAAACCCCCATTCTCCAAAAATTATCCAAACATAGAGCAAAAAGAAGAGGAATAGTCGACCAAACCTCCCAAGAACAAGCAGCAGTGTTCTTCAAAATTCAGCCCCGAAATCCAAAGGATTTCTCCGTAGATTTCGTCACGAGGTAAGTGAGATTTAGTGGGTTCCTTACATTCACTAGGTCCCTAGAATTCAGTGAGTTCCTTGATTCTACATAGCCTGTTTAGACTTAGGGTTTTTTAAATCTTGGCAATTATTGTGATTTCAGCTGCTATATAATCCATAGTCTAAATACAAGGTTTTCTTGGAAATGTTTCTTAATTCCTTGTATAAAACTCAGAACCCTAGTTTGTATAAATTTTCTTAGTTCATGAATTATACTCTCTGGGTCAGTTAAACAGATAATCATACTCCAGATTTCGAATGTCACATTATCAGTATGTAAATATTACATTCTCAGATTGCATGTCAATATTTTGAGTTATTCAGTATTTCAGTTACATTTGTATCATATACATGTTCATTTGGGAGTAGACTTAGCACCAAGTTTGAGTTGGGTTCAGCGTACCCTCATAGTCTACGTGCCCCCATAAGATTATAAGTCCCCTCTGTTGGGCATCAATATTAGTGATTAGGCCACAATCATGCCTATATACCCCTGGCAAGGTATATTTGGTCCTCTCGATGGGGTGTATATATCGGACTCCATGTTTAACTCACGTGGTTTATGTCGGTTAATAGTAGCTCCCACAGTCAAACTCTTAGTGCAATGACTAGGTTTTCAACATTTATATTAGTATACAGTTCAACATGTTATCTTCATGATCAATACTTGGTCATTGTATTCAGTTTAGTTTATCAATTATATTTCAGTATCTATATCTCTGCTTAAATAACATCATTGCTCAGTTATGTATTGTTCAACTTATATATCTTTTATTCAACTAAGTATCTATATCATGCATGCTCAGTACATTTCAAGTACTGACGCATATTATGCACTACATCCTTTCATGATGTAGGTTCAAGTACTCAGATCACGCTTAGATCGATTCTCGGTCTGTATTCAACAGCTCTAGTGGTGAGTCCTCATATTCTGAGGACAATAGACATGCTTTCATTTTAGTCATTATTTTTTGTTTTAGTTTTGTTAGAGTTAGCTGGAGGGCATGTCCCAGCAACTCAACTCAGTTAGAGGCTTTTCAGACATAGTAATAGATTCAGCTTGAGTTGTTCAGTGGTTCTCAGTTATCACATAACTCTTAGTATGTTTCATATATTCATACTATTTGGGTTTTGTCCTCAACCAGATATTTATTGATTTAGCTTCCGCATAGTTCATTCTTTACTTAGTTATTTTCATTATGCTTATGATATGTCAGACTCATGTTAGCTTGGGGTCACTCATGATCCTAGGTCTCGTGTTACATCAAGGGAGTAGCCTTGGGGAGTGACAATCTTGGTATCAGAGCATTAAGTTCAAGAGAACTAGGGTGTCCGAAATCCGCACTAAGCAGAGTCACTTTCATGAGTGTGAAGCGCACCAAACCTATGAGGGGAAGGCTACGTTGTGTTTTAAGAAAAACTTCACTTTCTTTGCTATTCTTATCATGCGTGGGTATGATCCAACTTCTCCTTTCTAATCCATCGTTATGCATTTTAGATCATGCCTCCTTATAGAGCTAACACACGGAATTCTAATGTGCACAGTGCTAACACAGTTCCTCCAGTCCCGAACCATGAGGTTGCAAATGCAGAATTTTGGAATGTAATCAAGCTCTTGGCTCAAACTGTAGCAAATTAGAACAATCAGCAGGCTAGATATCATTCAAACACTAATGGTGGATTAGCTGCAGCTAGGGTTTGAGACTTTGTTCGGATGAATTCGGCTGAGTTTCTAGGGTCGAAGGTTGGTGAGGACCCACAGAACTTCATTAATGAGGTTAAGAAGATTCTTGGGGTGATGCAAATGACTGGTACTGAGAGTGTTGAGTTAGCATCCTATCAGCTTTAGGATGTGGCTTATATTTGGTACACTCAGTGGAAAGAAATCATGGGTGGGAATACAACTCCTGTTACTTGGGATTATTTTACAAGACATTTTATGGATAGGTTCTTCCCAAAGGAGTTGAGAGAAGCTAAGGCACAAGAGTTTATGAACTTAAAGTAGTTCAATGTCGGTCCAAGAGTACGGGTTGAAGTTCACTCATCTCTCCAAGTATGCTCCACACATACCGCCAATCCAAGCGCACAAATGAGTAAGTTCTTGTTTGGGGTATCTGATCTAGTAAAGACCGAGTGGAGGAATGCTATGCTTCTAGAGGATTTGGATATCTTCAAACTCATGAATCATGCCCAGAAAGTTGAGGAAGATAAGCTAAGGGAAATGGCTAAGGATAGCAAGAAGGCTAGAACAAGGAATTGTGAATTCTTTCAGTAGAGATCGAATGGTGAAAGTCGCTCACAGTTTCAACAGAGTTCTACAGCCCCAGCACCTTCATTATGTAGTGCTCTATCCCCTAGGTTTCGATAGGATCAGAAAGGTAGGGCATCAAGCTCTATGTCTCTGGGGAGTACTTCAAGTTATAGGACTTTCCCAACTTATCCAAAGTGTGGTAAGAACCATCCGGGTGAGTGTCTTGTGGGAATGGAAGGGTATTTTAGGTGTGTTTAGTCTTGACATAGGTTGAAGGATTGTCCTTCTGTCAGGTAGGGCCAAGGAGGTAACAATAATAGGGCTCAACCTACAGCTCCAACAACACCAGTAGGTCGCCCCAACTCAGCAGGGTGCTTCGCCTAGTACAGGCGGCGGTTAGCGCCAGAACAGGTTGTATGCTCCCAGGCTCGCCAAGACCAGGAAGATTCTCCTGATGTGGTCACTGGTACGTTATGAGTCTTTCATTTAGATGTTTATGCATTGTTATATCTAGGGGCTACACTGTCTTTTGTAACTCCCTATATAGCAATAAACTTCAGTGTCAGTGCAAAAACTCTCTCAGAAGCCTTCTTAGTCTCTACTCTAGTTGGTGACCCAGTTATACCTAGACAGGTATTTAGAACTTACCCTACCACAGTCTCTCTAAAAGTCACCTCAGCAGATCTTGAAGAGTTAGAAATGGTAGATTTTGATATCATTCTAGGCATGGATTAGTTACATTCATGTTATGCGTCAATTGATTATAGAACTAGGATTTTTCGATTTCACTTTCCAAATGAGACAGTCTTAGAATGGAAGGGTAGTAGCTCAGTGCCTATATGTCGATTCATCTCTTACCTTAAGGCAAAAATATGATCTCCAAAGGGTATATCTATCATCTTGTTTGAGTTAAGGATTCAAACTCCTAAACCCCAACTCTTCAGTCACTGCCACGAGTAAATGAGTTCCCAAAAGTGTTCCTAGAAGATCTTCCCGGAGTTCCTCTTGAAAGGGAAATCGACTTCGTAAAAGATCTCCTCCCAGATACCGAACTTATTTTGATTCCTCCTTACAGAATGGATTCAGCCGAGCTTAAGGAATTGAAAGAGAAGTTGAAAGATCTTCTAGATAAGGGCTTCATCAGACCTAGTATAACTCCATGGGGTGATCCAGATTTGTTCATGAAAAAGAATGAAGGTTCCCTCAGAATGTGCATTGACTATCGACAGTTGAACAAAGTAACAATCAAGAATAAATATTCCATCCCCAGGATTGATGACTTGTTCGATCAATTTCAGGGTGCTAGTTGTTTTTCTAAGATAGACCTTAGATCTGTCTATCATCAGCTCAGAGTCAGAGATAGTGACATCCCAAAGACAACCTTTAGGACTCGGTATGGTCACTATGAATTTGTAGTTATGCCTTTTGGACTAACAGATGCTCCTGCAGCTTTCATAGACTTAATGAACATGTTGTTCAAGTATTTAGACTTGTTCATTTTCGTCTTTATCGATGATATCTTCATTTATTCTCGGAGTGAGAGGGACCATGCGACTCATCTGAGAGTTTTTTTGCAAACTCTCAAAGATCATCAATTATTCGCTAAGTTCAACAAATGTGAATTATGGTTATAGTCGGTCACTCTCCTTGGTCATGTGGTATAAAATGAAGGGATCTGAGTGGATTCTCAGAAAATTAAGGCAGTACAGCACTGGCCCAGACCCACCTCTCCAACAGATATGAGAAGTTTCTTTGGTTTGGCCCATTATTATATTAGGTTTGTTGAATGATTTTCATCCATAGCTTCCCTGTTGACCAAGTTGACTCAGAAAAAGGTCAAATTTCAGTGGTAAGACGAGTGTGAGAAAAGTTTCTCAGAACTGAAGACTAGGTTGACTAGAACTCATGTCTTGACTATATCAGATGGTTCAAATGGGTATGTAATTTATTGTGATTCATCCACGGTCGGCCAAGGTTGTGGCTTGATGTAGCGAGGTAAGGTTATTGCTTATGCTTCTAGACAACTTAAGGTCCATCAGAAGAACTACCTGCCTCATGAGCTCGAGCTTACAGTCATAGTATTTTCCCTAAAAATTTAGAGACACTACTTGTATGGTGTTAATGTTGATATGTTCATAGATCATAAGAGCCTCCAGTATGTGTTCACTCAGAAAAAGTTGAATCTTCGTCAGAGGAGATGGCTTGAATACCACAAAGACTATGACATGAAAGTGCTTTACCATCCGGGTAAGGCCAATGTAGTGGTTGATTCTCTCAGCAGACTGTCTATGGGTAGTGTATCACATGTTGAGAAAGAAAGGAAAGAGCTAGCCAAAGATGTTCACCAGCTTGCTCCCTTATGAGTTTGCCTTATAGGCACATCATATGGTGGTGTGATAGTTTAGAATTGGACAGAATCTTCATTGGTAGCAGAGGTTAAGGAAAAAAATGATAGTGATCCTATATAACTTCAGTTGAAATGTGTAGTTTATCAGCAGAAAGTTGAGGTTTTCTCCCAAGGGGGAGCTAGTGTGTTTCGTTACCAAGGTCGTTTATGTGTTCCTAATGTGGGTGAGTTGAGGCAGCAGATCTTTACAGAAGCTCATAACTCCAGGTTTTCCATTTATCCAGGTGTCACTAAGATGTATCGTGATATATGGGAAGTCTTTTGGTGGAACAACATGAAGAGTGACATAGCAGATTTTGTGGCTAAGTGTGCTAATTGTCAACATGTTAAGATAGAACATCAGAAATCAAGAGGTATGAATCAAGAGATTAACATTCCTACATGGAAATGGGGAGTGATAAACGTGGACTTCATTATGGGTTTACCTCGTACTCGTAGACAGCATGACTCTATTTGGGTGATAGTAGACAGATTTACTAAGTTCGCTCACTTCTTGACTGTCAAAACTACAAATTCAGTGGAGGACTACGCCAAGCTCTACATCAATGAGATAGTCAGGTTGCATGGGGTTCCCTTGTCTATCATTTCAAATAGAGGTCTTCAATTTACATCTCATTTTTGGAAATCATTCCAAAAAGGTCTTGGTACTCAAGTAAATCTCAGTACAACATTTCATCCACAAAAACATGGTTAAGCATAGCATACCATTAAGACCTTATAGGACATGGTTAAAGCTTGTGTGATCGATTTCAAGGGTAGTTGGTATGACCACCTACCTCTCATAGAGTTCTCCTATAGTAATAACTTTCATTCTAGTATTCAGATGACCCTGTATGAGGCACTATATGAGCGCAGATGTAGGTCCCTAATTGGTTGGTTTGAAGTAGGTGAAGCAGCCTTGATTGGGCCAAATTCGGTCCATGAGGCTATGGAGAAAGTTCAACTCATCAGAGATGGATTAACGAAATCCCAGATTCGTCATAAGTCCTATATAGATGTGAGAAGAAGGGACTTAGAGTTTGAAATCGATGATTGGACTTTCCTGAAGGTGTTAGCTATGAAGGGGGTGATGAGATTTGACAAGAAATGGAACCTCAGCCCAGATATGTAGGTCTTTACAGAATCCTAAAATTGGTTGGTAATGTAGCTTATGAGTTAGAGTTGTCAGCAGAACAAGCAGTGGTTCATCCAGTCTTTCACATTTCCTTATTGAGGAAGTATGTGGGTGATCCGACATGAATAGTACCATTAGAGACTATGTCTGTGAAGGATAGTCTCACTTATGAAGAGGCGCCAATTGAAATTCCTGACCGTCAAGTTCGTAGGTTGAGCAACAAGGAAGTCGCTTCATTGAAGGTTTTGTGGATGAGTCATTCCGTAGAGGGAGCTACTTGGGAAGAAGAAGCATCCATGATGGCCAAGTATCCACACCTCTTTTCTTCCGATTTTGTTTCAGCTTGAGGTAATAGTTCCTCTCTAGTCTCTTATTTTACTCTTGTTTAATTCAGCCTCAACTTCTTGTTCCCTCAGTTATTCTTGCATTTTAGCATAATTTAATTTTCTTGGAACTCAGTCTAGTTAGATATTAGTTTCTAATACTTAGTGGTAGGGATTGCAACTTCTTCCCTCCATACTCAACTTGTTTAAAATTCATTCAAGGATGAATATTCCAAGGGGGATATAATGTAACACGTCAGATCTTAAAATGAAGAAAATCCTAGTTTTTAGAAAACTAGTGCCAGTACCAACAGAACCACCCACAGACCATAGGTGGGGTTTCGTCGTTCAGGTCTAAATTTTGATGGTCTCTGATCCCACCCAAGGTCAACCAGTACGGTCTGTGGTTGGACCTATGGATCGTAGGTCTAACCGTAGGTGAGGGTCAACAGCTAATGAGTCTGATATTTGGAGTCAATTAGGGCTTTATTTACAATAATTTAGTGTCCTCAAATGCTTATTTTGTGCCAATAACTTATGTAAAACCCTTGATTTCCAAGTATATGGATTTAGGAACCAAGTAAGGACACTAATTTGCAAAAAGGAATGAAGCGAGCTGATAGAGTGAAGAAAAAAAAGACTGGTGATCGCCTAGTCCACTTGGCGAGTCACTGAATGGCTATTTGATCACCTAAAGTTCCAGTGTGCCAAGCCTTGAAGGAGAAAACCAAGTTGGCGAGAGAAAGGAGCAGTCGACGAATCGACAAGTGGTTCCGTGATGCAATGTTGGATTTCCCAAAGTTACAAAACTTGAGGATATTGAAGGTCAAAGAAAAAAGGGCGATGGAAATGACCAAAGGGCGGATTGCCAAGTTGATCGGCGAACCCAAATTACTTCGCTGAGTGGCTATTCGCAGCACATTTTTGGCGACTATAAATACATTTTTGAACATTTATTTTAGTATCAATTGACAATTATTATTATTATTCATATCGAATTCTGAGTATTGAGATAGGTTTCTTTACTTTTTCCTTAGCTTTGAAGAGTTGAAATATCTTCACTTTTGAGAAATTGGAAGTGGTTCTTTGAGATTCTTCAAATTGGACCATTGTCAGAACGTAATCAATCTTACCCAGTTGATGGAAACTCAAATTGGTAACGATTTTTATCTTTTTATGATGTCTAGCTAAAATCCCAATTATTGGGGTATGATTATGTGATTACGGGATTATTTAGTTTATGGGTATTGCTAATTGTTAGTTTAGATGTTGTTTAGAAGTGAGTTCAATCAATAATTGTGGTTTAATTTAAGAATTATAGTTGCAAATGTAGTTCTACCTTCGTGTTTTTGGCCTGCTCGATAGAGAGGTTCGAAAACCAAACTTATTGATTGATGGTCAGTGGGTATTGAGTTGTAATGGGTTCAGCTCGAGAGAGTGAATCCTAAACCAAATTCCACACATTTAGCTCGAGGGAGTGAATGGACGAAAAGGTGTGGGCTTGTCCTTATTTTCATACTTGTCGATGTTCGAGAGAAATTGACTTGATTCAAGGTATATTGTTCGAGAGAAAAATTACCTCCTTTATAGTCTATCTTACTCACTAATATCTAGCTATTTTCTAATAGTTACAATTACCCATTTGTCTATATTAGCCTATAATCAAATCACATCCCAAGAACTCGTCTCACTATTCTTATTTCGAATTGTTCTCTGTTGTTTGTAGTTGATAATTATAACCAAAACCCCCATATTTGACATTCGTGTCATCCCCTGATTTGAATTATGTTTTTATTCGATAAATTCTATTCCTATGGCTGATTTGACCATGTTCATACTTTGCTATTGAATCTCAAACACGTACTGTTCCCTATGGAATTCGACCCCAACTCATTTAGTTGGGTTTTATACTTACTAGCGATCGTTGACACTTAGAATTGGATGAAGTGTCCTTGATACGTTAATCAAGATGGCCCCGCTATCGGGGAGTGGGGTTGTTTGAGAATTTTTGGTGAAGTTGAATTTTGTTCTTTTTAGTCATAGTTGAATTTACTTACTTTTAGTTTTGGTTTGTGTGTTGCTATCTGAAACAGAGGAAATGAGTGTCACTAGAAGCAATGGTAGCCAAGTGGTCCACCAAAACGACATCGGCAACCTCAATGATGTCAATGAACTGAATGTTAATGACCCACATATAATGGGTGGAATTGGTGCCATTCGCTTGCCTCCGGCTGAAGGGAATGATGTGTTCCACATTACAAATACCATGTTGCAACTCTTGCAATTGAAAGGGTTGTTTGGTGGGTTGGCTCATGTGGAACCCCATGAGCATATCAGAAACTTTGTTGATGTTTGCAGGTCATTCTCCTTCAAGAACATATCCCAAGAGTCGGTCCAGTTGAGGTTGTTCCCATTTACTTTAATGGGAGAAGCATCTCAGTGGTTGGCTGAATTGCCTAGCGACTCAATCACTTCGTGGAAAGAGATTGTCACCGCATTTCAAGTGTAATTTTTCACTTCTTTAAAGATGACGACACTTCGGGACAACATCCAAAGCTTCAAGCATTTTGAAGGTGAGCCAATTCATGAGACTTGGCTATGATTCAAGAAGTTGGTGCTTCAATGCCCAACTTATGGTTTGCCTGACAATCTTTTGCTGCAATACTTTTATCGAAGCCTTGATTCGGTTAACGAGGGAGTAGCAGACCAACTTTCTCCGAGAGGTTTGATAAAATAACCGTACATTATAGCAGCCCAGCTCTTGGATGGTACGACCAAAATCAACCGGGCGTGGTACACATGTGAGGATCAAGTCTCTCCTCTCACTTTTAAATTGACCACGGATCAACTTGAGAAAGACAAAGAGAGGGACCAGAACATGGCAAAGATCATGACCCAACTTGACATTTTGTCCAAAAATGTCATGGGAGCTGGTGCTAGAAATGTCAATGTTGTGGGTGTCGGGTGAGCAAACCCCAAAGAATCCAAGTTTGAAGTGTTATATAACGAGAAGGTGAACTTCCTTGCCAACCAAGGAAGTGGTTATCGTGCAAACTACCCGAAGCAGGGTGGTAACCAAGGTTGGAATAGAGTTGATGGCTGGAGAGATCATGATAGAGAGTGGAGGGATCGTAACTCCACTTGGAAAGAAAGGGATGGGGAGAAGGACAGGTACATTCCTCCCCACGAGCGTCAAAAACCAAAGGATGGTGGTCGTTCTGAGGATATGCGCTCGCGTATCCTCAACAAGGTTGAGGGATTCGATAAAATCTTGAAAGAAATGAAGGACGATGTATCGACCCTTAGCCAGCGGTCACCTCTCACTCCATCTCAATCAAATAGCTGGAGACCCAAATGGGTCATATCTCGTCTCATTTAAACCTGAGACAACAAGAAGGGTTGCCTAGTGACACTATGGCCAACCCCAAGAATGAGGTATGAGCGAGAACTTGCGTCATGCCACGATGTTAACTAAGGCTCTGCTTGGGAGGCAACCCAAGTTTTTATTCGCTTTCTTTTTCTTTTAGGAATAATCGTGTGTTAATTTTGCAGGTGCAAGTGTATAATGTGTTTGAAAAGTGCAAGTTGGTGAGCAAAATGCCCAATTGGCGACTCGTCGAAGAGGTCAAAGAGGTTGGCGAGCCCGACTTCGATCGCCGTTGGACTCAAGAACTTCTAAGGTTGGAGTCTGTAAAACTCAGCGAGCCCAGGAGCAAATCGGCATGTCACCAAACAGGTTGGCGATCACGGCTTAGTCCGCCGTTTGGACCCCCACATTAGCTAGATGTCCTGTAAAACACGGCGAGGTAACTACCCACTTGGTGTGTCACCAAGTGGGATCGGCGAGCAAAATTAAAGTCGCCGAAAGGGCAAGAACTCGACAGTTTTAAAGGCTAAAGGTTCAAAAGTTCAACCTCTTTCATATTCCCTCACTTTTTAAATTCCCAAAATCACACATGCACTATATTTTACCATATTTTCATGTTTTTACTACTTCTTAGTCATTGATTGTGTGTTTGGAGTTGGAATTTTTTGCCGCCTAGCTTTTTAAAGTATATATTCAACATGAAAGGCTGGTGTTTTGAACCCCGAATATGTATTTGGCAATTTTACTCATTTGAAATTGTGTTTATCTTAGTGATGTGTGTTGGGCCTCTCTGAATCGTAATTATGTACTTGTGTGCTTGTTTTAATTTGAATATCATGCCTAAAATGCCTATATTGTTGATTTCCCAAATTTTGTGCTTAACATTTGTTATAAATTGTTGGGTTTTCTAAGTTGTTGTTGGTTCTAGTTGGGTGAAGTCTGAGTAACCCAGAATTGTGCTTAATGACGTATTTTGCCTGATTACGGAGTGTTTAACGTCATTCCTAAGGGCATAAGTCTTCAAATGGCCAATTTTGGCAAAACTGGGAGAAGTCTAAGTATCCTGGGAGCATGGGTCTTATGGATATAAGTTTAATTGAATTAGTGTGTGTTTTGATTTTGTTTTCGGGGGCTGTGGGGTTGATTTTGGAACTTGGGGTAGAAATTAGGCACGCTGGCAGTTTGGCGAGCTCGGCCACTCGGCGGTTCGCTGAACCTCCCCTGATCGCCTTTATTTTCCTGCTAATTTTGAGTTTAGGTTCTGTAACTTTCAGCGAGAAGCCTAAGTTTGCCAAGTGCACTCGGTGACTAACTGAAAGTCCTTTTTGATCGCCCTTTATACAATGTAACTTTCGGCGGGTTAGTCCTTGCTCGCCGAATGCTATCGACGATTCTCCAAAAGGCCCCTCCCATCGCCGACATGCTAATTTTTCTGGGAATTTTTGAGCCTATCCTTTCGGAGAACCCGATCTGGCTCGCCAAAGTGATTTGGTGACTCGCCAATCGGTTCGGCGAGTCTGTCTGCAACTATTTTTCTGCAACTTTGATTCAAATGAATCTAACTCTTTCTGATGGTTTTGCATATATGGCTAGAACCAACCTCGATATGCCACCCCGTAAAAGAGCACGGGGCATAGTGATAAATGAAACTAGAGCCAATCCTCCTAAAAAGGGAAGGACAGAGCCTCCAAAAGGAGGCAAGGGCAAGGGAAAAAGGCCCATTACTAAGGTTCCGGAACACAACTACGGCAGCGAGGGAGAGTCCTTTGACTCCCAAGATGCATTCTCCAAACAAGATGATGACCAACCACAACAGTCCAGGCGAGCGGAGATCCGTGCTAGGTCTCGTCCTAATTCATTGAGAGCTCCAGTAGCCACCCCTCCTACAACAGATACAGTGCCAGCTCCAGCACCGACTGTGGCCCTAGGGCCACCAGCATAGGTTCCTCCTCCCCGGCTACTCGACAAATTCAAAGCCGAGGGACTGAGGAAGATGGAAGAGAATTTGTTGTCCATACAAGGCTTAGAGGGAAATACCCTCTATTATGGGACACACTAAACTGATAGATGGAGCAACTGTGTAGACAGGACCTCTCTTTATCTCCCTCTCTATCATTTTGATTGATTTTTTTAGTGTTTTTATTGCATTTGAGGACAAATTGTTTTTTGTTTGTGGTGGGGTGAGGTATTTCCATACCTACCTCTTATGATTATTGTTTTGTTTATACATTGGGATTTTGTGGTGTAAATTGTGTTTTGGCACTATTTTGTGGATGTTTGAGTTTGTGGCTCCTTATTTTGAGCATAAATGGGTTTTGACCTTTCTGAAAAAAAATTCCACCTCTTGATTGTGTTTAAATGTGGTTGTTCTTGTGCAAATTTGAGTGTCGGTCTTTATCAAGACCGGTGGCTTAAATAGTACTCTTAATCAAACAAAAAATGAATGTGCGGCTACGATGAGGCCAAATGAAGTTCATAGACAATATGTGAACCTTTTGTATCTCGTTGTGACTAGCCGGTTATCAAATTGAGGCTCTTGTGATGAACATTGCACACTAGCAAAAGTGTAGAGTCTTGTTTGATGTTGGTGCCAATGCCTTGTGTGATGACACCTAGAATTTTCCCCGTTGGTCCGGTGACTAAGTGATGCAATCTCTTGAAATGATCTTAGGCAACAATTCTAAAGACTGAAACAATTTGACATTATACCTCTTTTGTGGCTAGCCTTGTGAGTGTGTAAACTTTGCTTGAACACCCTTTGAGCCTTAGCCTTTTCTTGAAAGAAATTCAATGCAATAGTAACCCTGTCATTATCCATTCACCCATAATCCTCATGAAATGTGGTTTGTTTGAATTGTCAACTTAGGCCAAAATACTAAATTGGGGGCGTGGTGAAAAGAGAAGGTAAATCAAGAAATGCAAAGAAGTCTCCCTTGATCCATGATTTTAAGAAAAATTGAACCCCTCCATACAAAAAAAAAAAAAAGGAAAAAAAAAGGAAAGAAAAATGAAAAAAAGAGATTGAAAGAGTTGAGAAATAAAAGTTGTGAAAATTGCAAAAGAAATGGGGTTTCCAACATTCCATGAGAAATGAATAATAGGATGAGTTTCGAGCAGGGGTGTGAATGTTGAAGAAAGGGATAGAAAGTGAAGTTTTTACCACATTTCATGAGGATAACAACCATTGAGCCTAAATGACCATACATTTACACTCAGCTCCTTTACAAGCCTTGAAAAGACCTTTTTGATCTTGAGTGAGCTAAAGCGAGTGTTGATTGGAAAATAAGGGCAAACCTATGGGTGAAGTCATGCATGTGTTCATCTTTGTGAGTGTGATAGTTGTATGCGATTTCAGAGTTTCAAATTGTTGAAGAATAGTGTGTGAATATGGAATCATTATTTGTGTGAGGGCATTTGAGTACCTTTGTTGAGCTTGAACTTGCACTTGAAGAAAGTATTGTGAACATGAGAATCTTTGGTAATAGTGAGTCACAACTTCAACCTTTGAGTGCACAATTGATCCTTGCATAAGTAAATTGAGTCTTTTTGTGTGCATTCATGATTGACTCTTGTGTAGCACTGTTTGAGACATCCTTTCTGAACTGCTGAACTTGAGTTTTACTTGAGGACAAGCAAAAGTTTAAGTTGGGGGTGTTGATCAGTCAGAGATTTGGACTCATATAAGGCTTTAATTACAATGATTTAGTGTCAACAAATGCTTATTTTGTGCCAATAACTAATGAAAATCCCTTGATTTCCAGGTATATGGATTGAGGAACCAAGCAAGGACACTAATTTTCAAAAAGGAACGAAGCGAGCTGAAAGAGTGAAGAAAAAAAGTCTGGTGTTCGCCTAGTCCAGTTGGCGAGTCACCGAATGGCTATTTGACCGCCTAAAGTTCCTGTGTACCAAGCCTTGAAAGAGAAAACCAAGTTGGCGAGAGAAAGGAGCAGTCGGCTGATCACCAAGTGGTTCCGCGATGCAGTGTTGTATGGCCCAAAGTTATAGAACTTGAGGATGCTCAAGGCCATGGAAAAAAGGGGCGATGGAAATGACCAAAGGGTTGATCACCGAGTTGATCACCGAGCCTGACTTACTTCTCCGAGTGGCTATTCCCAGCACATTTTTGGCGACTATAAATACATTTTTGAACATTTATTTTAGTATCAATTGACAATTATTATTATTATTCATATCGAATTCTGAGTATTGAGATAGGTTTCTTTACTTTTTCCTTAGCTTTGAAGAGTTTAAATTTTTTCACTTTTGAGAAATTGGAAGTGGGTCTTTGAGATTCTACAAATTGGACCATTGTAAGAATGTAATCAATCTTACCCAGTTGATGGAAACTCAATTTGGTAACGATTTTTATCTTTTTATGATGTCTAGCTAACACCCCAATTCTTGGGGTGTGATTATGTGATTATGGGCTTATTTAGTTTATGGGTATTGCTAATTGTTAGTTTAAATGTTGTTTAGAAGTGAGTTCAATCAATAATTGTGGTTTAAATTTAAGAATTGTAGTTGCAAATGCAGTTCTACCTTCATTTTTTTGGCTTGCTCAAGAGAAAGGTTCTAAAACCAAACTTATTGATTAATGGTCAGTGGGTATTAGGTTGTCATGGGTTCAGCTCGAGAGAGTAAATCCTACACCAAATTCCACACATTCAGCTCGAGAGAGTGAATGGACTAAGGTGTGGGCTGGTCTTATTTTGCATGGTTGTCGATGTTCGAGAGGAATTGACTTGATTAAGGGTAAATTGTTCTAGAGAAAGTTTACCTCATCTATAGTCTAGCTTACTAACTAATATCTAGCTATTTTCTAATAGTTGTAATTACCTATTTGTCTATATTAGCCTATAATCGAATAACATCCCAAGAACTTGTCTCACTATTTTTATTTTTTATTGTTCTCTGTTTGTAGTTCATAATTACAACCAAAACCCCCTTATTTGAGATTCGTGTCATCCACTGATTTGAATTATGTTTTTATTCGATAAATTCTATTCCTATGGCTGATTTGACCATGCTCATACTTTGTTGTTGAATCTCAAACACGTACCGCTCCCTGTGGGATTCGACCCCAACTTATTTATTTGGGTTTCATACTGACTAGCGATCATTGACACTTAGAATTGGATGAACTATCCTTGAAACATTAATCAACAGCCAATTAGAGGAAAATTGTTGTTGGGTCAACTTCAAACGGTCATATATTTGAGCACAAAATAAATTAGTGGCCCATGATCTATCAAATTAAAGAAAATTGAATCCTCTTTTCAACTCCACCGAGTTTGCTAAAATCCAAGCTCAGAGTAAAAAGTTATGCTCATTTTAGTGAAGCCATGTCGGGCAGACCTCGAACCACGACCACAGTTGACGAGGGGTAGTCCAAACGACGGTTTGTCGATCACTGCGTGGATGACCTTCATCAACTTTTACGTCAGGGCCAGTTTGGTCCTTTTCCCTATGTATTAGACACTTAAACAATGTCGTTTAATGTCTAAAATATGTCGTTTTACTAAGTCTAAGCCTAATAACTTAGTCAAATATACCTGGAACCCTTATTCTCCAAAAATCATCCAAACATGGAGCAAAAAGAAGAGAAGAAGTCGACCGAAACTCCTAAGAAAAAGCAACAGTGTTCTTCAAAGTTCGGCCCCAAAATCCAAAGGATTTCTCCGTAGATTTCGTCACTAGGTATGTGGGATTTCACTAGTGGGTTCCTCTCATCCACTAGGTCCCTAGAATTCATTTAGTTCCTTGATTCTATATAGCTAGTTTAGACCTAGGGTTTCTACGTAAAATCTTAGCAATTTAATGTGATTTCAGGTGTTATATAATCCATAGTCTTAATAACATAATTTTTGGAAATATTGCTTAATTCCTTGTATAAAACTCAGAACCGTAGTTTATATAAATTCTCTTAGTTCATGAATTGTACTTGCTAGGTCAATTAAACAGATAATCATGCTCCAGATTTCGAATGTCACATTATCAGTATATAAATGTTGCATTCTTATATTGCATGTCAGTATTTTAAGCTATTCAGTATTTCATTTACATTTCTGTCATATATATATATATATATATATATATTCAGTTGGGAGTAGACTAATCACCGAATTGGACTAGGGTGCATACCCTCATAGTCCCAGAACTATGTACCCTAGTAGGATTATAAGTCCCCTGTGTTTGGCATCAGTATTAGTTATCACACCACAGTCATGCCTTTATACCCCAGGCAAGGTATAATGGGTCCTCTCGATGTGGTGTATACATCGGACTCCATGTTTAGATCACATGGTTTATGTCGGTTAATAGTAGCTCCCACAGTTAGAGTCTTAGTGCATTGACCTGGTTTTCAGCATTTATATCAGTGTACAATTCAACATGTTATCTTCATATTCAGCACTTGGTCAATAAATTCAGTTTAGTTTTTTAGTTAAATTTCAATATCTATATCTCTACTCAGATTTCATCATATCTCAAGTATGTATTGTTAAGCTTATATATCTTTTATTCAGCTTAGTATCTATATCATGCATTCTCAGTACATTCCAAGCACTGACGCATATTCTGCGTTACATCCTTTCATGATGTAGTTTCAGGAACTCAACATCCAGATAACACTTAGATCAATTCTCGGTCTGCATTCAGCAGCTCCAGTGGCGAGTCCTCTGAGAACAATAGACATGCATTCATTTTAGTCATTATTTTTAGTTTTGATTCTGTTAGAGTTAGCTGGGGGTATGTACCAACAACTCAAATGAGTTAGAGGCTTTTCAAACTTAGTAATAGATTTAGTTTGAGTTGTTAAGTGGTTGTCAGTTATCACTAAACTCTTAGTATATTTTATATATTAAGACTATTTGGGTTTTTTCGCCACACCAGATATTTATTGTTTTAGCTTCCGCATAGTTCATGCTTTACTTAGTTATCTTCATTATGCTTATGATATGCCAGACTCAGGGTTAGCTTGGAGTCACTCGTGATCCTAGGTCCCGTGTTACGTCAACTGGGTAGCCTCGGGGCGTGACATGGCATATCCATTTCATAAGTCATTTCTCCTAACTATAGTAGTACCTAAATAGATCAATGAATCTAGGGCTGAGTTTGTCCTTCTTTTCGAACCTTATAACACCTTTTATGAGTGATACTTTCAACAAAACTTTCTCTCATATCATGAACTTCAGATCAAAAACCTTTCGATCGCCATAACTTTTATCCTGGACTATGAGAAGTCTATCTTAAATCAACTTGGCCTTATCTAACAAATATCTCGAAAGATACATGCCTAAAAGTCGAACCACGAATGCGTCAAATCAATAAATTGGAGAACAACATTTTCTATCATACAAAGCCTTAAATGAAACCATCTGGAAGCTGAAATGGTAACTATTGTTATACGTAAACTCCTAGGGGTATAAATTTTGTCCCAATGATCTCTAAAAGCAGTTACACATGTTCGTATCATATCCTCCAACACCTGAATATCCTCTTATATTAGGAATTCATTTGTGAATGAAAAGTTGTGCTAAGCTCTACCCGACTACCCAACTCATTATACATAAACTATCAAAAATTAAATATGAACTGATTAAATCTGTACGAAATGATGAAAATAGACACATCATGAAAATAAACTATCTTTTGAATGTAAATTCTAAGCAAGCTTTTCGCATGTATGAAGTCTAAACCAACCTAAAGTAAGCTTATTCGATCATCTTATCCATGATAAGTCAAATGTCACTGATCTTTCTCAAAGTGTTTGTCAATCCTATCACAAAATTTATGTCAATTCATTCCAGCTTTCACTCATGTATAGACATCTTCTGAGTCTCACCACCTAGTCTCTGGTGCTTATACTTTACATGCTGACAGTTCAAACATCAAGACACATACTTTATAATGTCCCTCTTTATTCGACATCACGATAATGCTTCAGATCATAATATATCTTCCCTCCTCATTGTTGAATAAAATATTTAAATCTATGAGTCTCTTTCATAATCTACTAGATCAAATAACCAACTCTTAAAACACCTTTCGAAGCACCATTCCATCCTTATATTCACCCTTTAATACCATGTCAAGAATTATATTCAACTCCTCATCTCGAACTGTCTAACATTGATCTAATCCCCTATGAGGGAGTGTACCTCAATATGAACAAGAACCTTTCCAAACTCTAAAATATCAAGTCTAGCAAATCTATTAGCCAAGTATTGAACATGTATTCTAGTCGCAACATAATCAAGCTATCCACCCTAACTAACTTCTTACTCAACACATTTTCTACTATAGTTACCTTTCCCAACTGATATACGATAATGATATCATAATCCTTAAGCAACCTTAACCATCTCCTCAACGTTCAACTTAAATCTCTCTACCTAGAAATATATTCAATACTGCGATAATTCATGAACATCTCATATTTCTCTCCAAGTATATAATGCCTTCAAGTTCTTAAAGAAAAAAAATCATTGTCAATTCTAAATAATGAGTAGGGTAGTTATTTTCCTACACCTTCAGTCATCTCAAAATATACTTTATTACCTTACTATTATGCATCAAAACATTTTGAAGATCAACCTGTGAAGCATCATAATACTCTGTAAACTACTTATCTTGTATTGGCGAGGTTAAAATTGAGACAAAAGTCAACAGCGCCTTAAGTTTTTGAAAGCTAGTCTCAGACTTCTTAGATCGTTAGAAAGTTAGAAATCTTCTGAGTTAGTTTTGTCAATGGAAACACAATAAAAGAGAAGTCATTCAAATTTCATTTGTAGTAACCGGTCAAACTCACAAAACTCTGGATCTTTATAGGTGAAGTAGACCTATCCCAATCTCTAACTATCTCAATACTCTACAAATCTACCATATTTTCATCCTTAGACACCACATGCCCGAAAATGTCACAAAACTGAAATATAACTCACACTTAGAAAAATTTACATAATGTCACTCCTTCTTCAAATCTTGAAGCACAATTCTTAAATATTGCTCACATTCCTCTTTACTATAAGAGTATATCAAAACATCATCAATGAAAACTATAACGGAGGAAATCAAAATAGAACCTGAATATCCTATTCATCAACTTCATAAATATTGCTCAGAGTTAGTCACCCCAAATACATAACCAAGAGTTCATCGTGGCCATAATGGGTATTGAAAGTTATCTTATGCATATCCTTTGCACTAACCCTCAGTCTATAGTAACCAACCCTCAAATTAATATTAGAGAATACCAGACTCCTTAAAGTAGATCTAACAAGTTATCAATGTGCGAAGTATGATACTTTTTCTTAATCATTACTTTTTTCAATTGTTTGTAGTTGGTGCACATCCTTGAGTGTCGTTCTTATTTTTTTCACAAATAGGACTTACGTGTCCCAAGAAAAATACTAGGCCTAATAAAGTCTTTACTCAATAAATCATGCAACTACTCTTCAAGATCATTCAATTCTGCCAGAGCCATTTGATATGAAAAGATAAATTGGGTTTGGTGTTTGTCTCTAAGTCAATACTAAAATCAAAATCACGATCAGCTGAAACACCTTCAGAAACCCTTTCATCACTATTTCTGATTCTAAAGAAGGAGTATCACTACTTATATCATAAACATAAGTCAACTAGGGGGGACATTTCTTCTCAATCACTAAGTCATTGAAAATGATAATACCTTCGTCAAATAGGGACTGAGAGTCTCTTGTCACTTAAGTTTAAGAGAACCCGACATATCTAAGGTAACAATCTAGAACTTCATAATATGGATGAAGTCAATCTATGCCCAATGTGATATAATATCTACCATATCCAAAATAATTAAGTATATCCACGTATTTTGTCCTATCAAATCAATTACTTAAGATCGATGTAATAGATCCACCACTAAGAATCACCTAAGGATGTCTGAATACGTAAAAACCTACAAGAAGAGTCACAAAACATATCCAAAATAAGGTACATAAAATAAAGTAGTTTCATAGTCAAAATAAAATTTTCAAAAGTCGAGAGCATACTGAACAATACTCATGACAACCATGGTTATTCCGATTGAGTTAGTTTTTTGTCAATATAATACTTCCAACCACCAAAATATTAGTCCATGAATTATAAGGCGGTCCTTTACCACTATAAAGACGTCGCTATAAATGTTCGTACATAGTTTCATAATCCTTGCCAAAAGTCAAATTTTGTTTTCCATTAATTTCAACTCATATTGTTGATCCTCAATTCAATCTCTAAGAGATATCTCATAGTTGAATATGTCAATATGTATCATTAAGCACCACTTAAATGTCTCTGCTAATTGGAACCTAACTTAGCTCATATCTCTTGATGTATTATATTGAGACCATCTCGCGACTTACATTAAATGGACACTATATCAATATGGTCATTATGTCATTGAAATTGAACTAGCAAACTTCTTTTTAGTACACCTCTACTCTAAAGGAGAGTAAGAAAATCTTTCATACAAATCTTATAATAAGTCATGTAACCTCAAACGTCATTATAAAGAATCATCATTTATGTCTTTGCCAACCATTAACTTTTTATCATATCCTTTCCAAGATAACTATTTTCGCATTTGGTTAATCAATCCTCCCAAGCTTACTATTGTCTTTAAGACACTAATATATAGCCATTCTATTGCTCAATTATTGACTTGTCATTAATACATATGTGTCATAAAACTGTTGTAAAAAATCTGAATTCATTTAAAGTATTTTCATCCAAATCACACCTCAAACAAACCATCGATACTATGTCAAACATTCTCAATGTCACAATTCTTATTACTTATTTATTTGTATAACCACATCATAACATCTCGCACCATACCACGTAACGTCAACTCTCACCCGCTCATGTACAAATTTGAGAACCTATCCCCATAATAGATGACAGAATGAATTAAATAATTTAGATCTTAATGTGAACCACATACACACGATAAAGAATGAAAGAATGAAAGTTTCCTAAAGTCCCATAGCCTCTCGAAGATAAGTAACGGATGTCTCCACATCAATCCACAAGACTCTACTAGACTCAGCTCTTGTACTCTTGAAACCGATGAACCTAGGGCTCTGATACCAATTTGTCACGATTCAAATGCATAAGTCGTGATGACATGTTCACAACCGATAGCAAAGCCAACCCAATAAGTTAAGCAATTCCACTTAAAATATGGAAAAGTAAGTAGCAAGCAAATATCTTACATACTAAGTCTTTTAATTTAAAATCCGAAAAACTAAAATGCCACCCCCAAGATTGAGTGTCATAAATACAAGAGTTTCTAAAAGTCAATATAAGTCTCTAATTATATAAAAAGTCTAAATATAATAAATATCCTATTAGAATACCAAAACAGCCGAATAAATAGAGATATATAAAGGTATGTGATGAAGAATATTCAAGCAGCTCACCACAACTCCAAGATAATCTAAACTCAAACTCAAGCTCCAAGAAATACGCTCGAATTTGAAATATAGCAAGTGTAGTATGAGCACTAAACCATGTGTACCTAGTATATCTCATAGACGAACAACGAAGAAGTAGTGACAGGAGTATATAAGAAAAACAATCCTTTAATTTTTACAAGTCCACATTATACTTATCAACCAAGTTTCATCAATAGGGATAATCAAATGTCACGTAATGTACAACCACCAATAACACACATAATCAACAAGAACGGGGGATATAATGAAATGCAATGCAATGTGAAACCATGAAATGATATGCCTCAGATGCATAGTACTATCTCAACTGTATATACATTGTACTTGTCGAAAATGCATGGAGAGTTAATGACCCATGGGGGACTCGCGAGTTCCATATACCGACACAGACGATCTCCACTTGTCTATGTGGATGATCTCAACGCATTATTATAAAATCAAACAATCATCAGCACTGAGCCCAACTTATAATCATAACCAATCTCTCTCACGGACGATCTCCGGTGCCCAAATTATAATCATAACTCAATCCAATACGGGTGATCTCCACATGTTAGACCTTTACTCATACTCAATCTTATATCAATGCATGTGCATAATATGATATCAATAAAAGGGGATGATGAAGCATCTCAATAAATCAAATGTCGCTATGACATATAATCACCTCAATTATCACAAATATTCGGGTTCAATAGAGAAACACAACCACACAAGGAAATCAAGTCACTAAATACATCAGCTAATTCCCATATGCTTTGGCATTCTCCAATTATAATCTATCAATTTATAGTAATAAACTTTCACATTAATAACATCGGTACTCATACCAATGCCCGTCACACCATTGGTACGAGAACCCATCTTTCGTTATTACCCATTGTCTATTCCATTATTTATCTTTAATTAGAAAATGTCCCTCAACGAAGTCTAGGAAGTGTTAACATACCTCAAAAGTCAAACATGTGCCACAAATTCTTCAAGATTTCGTCTTTCCTTTTTGTAAAGCTTCAAAGCCTTTCTAATCTATAAACTATGTAATCCTAATAAGAATATGAATCTAATGACACCCATATTTACTATATTTAGTTTCGGTTCAAAAATTGGGTCTAAAAGTCATCCCGAGCCACCAAATTCAAATTTGAAATTTCTTTCAGATTATGTTCACCCAATATAAAATAAACAGCATGCAAAATTTCAGCTAAAATGAATCGTTATTCGACCTCCAAATCAAGATTTCTTTCTAAGAACACTAGGGCTATATTTTCTTAATTCAGTACAAATCATACACGTGTTTACCCTAAAAATTTGTTCATAGGGACATAAAAATTTAATAGAAAGGACGAGAATCATTAACTTAACGTTTTGGGACGAAATTCCTATTTTCCTCCTTTTTTTCCTTTTCCTTTCTCCCTTTCTTTTCTTCTTTCTTCACTGCGTTTATCTCCTCTATTTCTGCGTGGTCTTTTATTTTGCTTGTCAGCGTTGCTGACTTTTATTTTTGGGCTTTTGCCTTTTTTTCTTTCAATTTTGGGCACTTGCCCTACTTTTTCTTTGATTATTTATTTATTTATTTCTTATTCTTTGATAAATGCTTCTTCTTCTTCTTCTTCTTCTTCATCATCTTCATCTTCATCTTCATCTTCATCCTCTTCCTCTTCCTCTTCCTCTTCCTCTTCCTCTTCTTCTTCTTCTTCCTCTTCCTCTTCCTCTTCCTCTTCCTCTTCCTCTTCCTCTTCTTCTTCTTCTTCTTCTTCTTCTTCTTCTTCTTATTATATTATTATTATTATTATTATTATTATTATTATTATTATTATTATGGGTTTGGCCCATTTTACTTTTTTTTTCTTTTTCTTAATTAAATTTATTTTTTCTTTTTTTACCACTATTTTCTAAAATAAAATAACTATATTTAATTCAAAAATTGTATCACTCATTCTTGCAAGTCATAATTTATTTATAAACGCTACTAAAAGGATTAAAATAAAAAAATGTGTAAATTTCATAAAATGACCAAGAGGGTCGTTACATTAGCTAATCGTTCACATTTAATAAAATATAAAGTGAACAAATAGAGTTTTAAAAAAATTACTTTTAAGTTTTTACAACGATAACGATAGCAACGAGGCATAAGAACAGAGAGTAGAATCAACCAATTTTTTTTAGAGACACATTCCTTTGGATTTCAATTGGTGATTGATACATTTGTTCATTTTTATCGATTTTTACATTTTACGTCAGTAATTACTAATTATTTTATTAAATAACAAATTTATTAACTATTATAATTACTTAATTGATAGATATAGAAAGTAATAAATTATTATTATTTTAAAAGGTGAGATATTCTGAAAAAATAAAATAATTACTTCCAACAAGGGGATCGAACCTGCAAGTAACTAATTATTAATTATTTTAATAAATAACAAATTTATTAACTATTATAATTACTTAATTAACTGATATAGAATGTAATAAATTATTATTATTTTAAAATTTGAGATGTTTTGAAAAAATTAAATAATATTATTATAATTACTTAATTAACAGATATATAATATAATAAATTATTATAATTATAAAAGGTAAGATATTTTTAAAAAATAAAATAATCACTTGCAACAAGTCGGGATCGAACCTGCAAAACCCAGCCAACACGTAACCTTGACTCTTCACGAAAGCTTTCTACCACTAAGCTACACCATTTAGTTGTAGTCAGGGTGTCCAAAACATAATATAAATAAGCATATTAAATAATATTTTATCTATATACACGGTATAATTTTTCTATGAAGGGTGTCCAATTGGACACACTCAGCCCAATGTAGCTCCACCCTTGTGTATCAAAAGCAACACTAAATCACATTTTAACCACATACTTTATTGTAAATAATAAAAAAAAATTCATGTCCATAAGATCTTAATGCTCCATTGCTTTTTTATCAAGACTTTATTTAGAAAAAGAAGATAGTGTAAGTGAGGGAGAAGCATTATAAATAGTTGTACAAAGACTTTTCGATCATTTATTAAGTTAGATGAACGAAACTCAAATATCCAGAGGACCATATAATAGATAATAGATAACTAATACAATATGAAACAATTGGAAAATATAATGATCAAACAATCACTTGGCTGGAAATAAATACAAAATTAGAGTTGTCAAAGAAATGATGACGATTTCTTCAACTGATTTTTTGTCATGTCACCACTTAGCAAAGGGGAAATCCTTCTGTCGACCCTTCATATCAGAAGCTAACTTTTTGGTTTTATCCACAATCATATTATGTGATTCCCTTAATTGTTATTTATATCTTACTTTTTCTAATTCTCTTTTCTTCCTTAACCTCCTTTGTTCCTCAGTCTCATTGAAATTTTCCACTAGTAATGGAGGAAGAGAATGACATGTTCATGTATGTCTACTTCATTAGAATCCAAGTATTCCTACTTCGTTACCAGTGAAAATTTTCAATGAGACTGAGGAAAAGAGGAGGTTAAGGAAGAAGAGAGAATTAGAAAAAGTAAGGCATAAACAACAATTAAGGGAATCACAGAATAGGATTCTGGAGAAAACCAAAAAGTTAGCATCTGGTATGAAGGTCGATAGAAGGATTTCCCCTTTGCTAAGTGGTGACATAACAAAAAATTGATTGAATAAATCTTCGTCATTTCTTTGGCAATTCTCATTTTGTATTCATTTCTAGCGACATGATTGTTTGATCGTTATATGTTCCAAATGTTCTATGTTGGATTAATTATCTATTATCTATTATCTATTATATGTTCCTGTGAGATTAGAGTTCCGTTCATGTAATTAAAAAAATGATCGAAAAGTCTTTGTTAGAACTATCTATTATGCTTCTCCTCACTAGCACTACCATCTTTTTCTAAAAAAAGTCTTGATCGAAAAGCAATGGAGAATTAAGAGCTTATGGACATGAAATTTTTTATCATTTTCAATAAAGTATGTAGTTAAAATGTGATTTTGTGTCGCTTGTGATACAACACTTAATATGGTTGATGACACTAATCTCATCACAAGAGGTGATCAAATGAAAAATAAGTTTGGGTAGAGTCTAAAATTTCTATTGCATTGTATAGTAATTGTTATACAACGCAATAGTTTAGATTTTGAAAGATAAAAATAAAATGGCAACGAGTTATATAAATAAAATTTTATATACATACATTACAAAATTTCAACTCAATCACGAGGAGAAAAAGATTTGAGTTAAATTGACAATTATGAAGGGTATTTTTATAAATCAATCATCCTTGAAGAATGAGACATTATTTTGCATTGTCTTAAAGGAGTGGCGTTCTACCCCAATCGATTTGATTCTAAAGTATGTTGTTTCAAAAATAAGTAGACATTTAATCCATTCAAAAATTGAGCTAATATAAGCTAAATTTAATTAGGTCTCATTTAATTATGTTGAACTTTGTTGAAATATTTTTTTATTTGATATTAATATTATATAATATCATAATAAAGAGAATTAAATAGTCAAAACATTATAAAATAAATTAAAATGCATTTGATACCTCTTCAACTACAATATAAAATAAAAATAAAAAATTACAGCAATATAGTCGTGACTATCAATTCTTCAAATTTTACCCAAAGTTATCCTAGCAATGAAAAAAACTTTCAACTAATAACTAAACTATAAAGGGGTAAGCTTATACTAAACAAAACGTTTATACCTAAAAAAAATTTATTTCATCAAATAAGTATCAAAATATCGATACAATATTATTTTTGATTTTGAAAATGTCCATTACCGTTCTTGAGAGTTGAGAATCCCTAATTTTGAAAATACCGATGTAACATCTATTTCATGAAATTAAATATCAATACAATGATTTTTATATGCTATACGTTGTTTGATGTTCAAGGAAAGTGCAAAATATCAATCAATCAATTAATAAAATGGATTTGTACCATAGATCTTTACTGAAATAGTCAAAAAAAAGTTACCGTCCATTTCTAGGATCAAAGATTCAGTACAAATCATCTGTTTCTGATTCTCCTGCATTTAAAAACCACAAGAATCTTAAATTAGAATGAGATTCCAACTTTGGCTAAAAATATCAATCAATTAATAAAATGAATATGTACCACTAATACTTACAGAAATCATCGTCCATTTCTAAGATCAAAGACTCGGTAAAAACCTTCCATTTTTGTTTCTCCTGCACTTAAGAACCATAAAAACTTAAGTTAGAATGAGATTTCAAATCTGGAAAAAAAAAATCAATCAAATCAATTAATAAAATGAATCTATACCACTGATATTTTCCAAAATTCCTGGAAAAGAAAATCATCGCCCATTTTTATGATTAAAAGGTAGACAAAACCCCTTCGTTCATGATTCTTCTGCACTCAAGAACCACAAGAATCTTAAATTAGAATGAGATTTCAACTCTTAGCTACTAGGTTATGATAGAATAAATCGAAGAACTTACGAAACGGAAAGATATGTCATTGAAATAAAATGATTTTGTTGTGTATTTTTTTTCTCGGGATGAGCCGACTTGATTTGAAGATTTTTTATAAGAAGCTGAACGGTTATTTACCCGGTGACTCCCATAAAAAATGCAAGTTGAGAGAGAACTTAAGAAAAAATATGATAGAAGTGGTTCGTGAAAATTTATGACTCTAATACTGATAATATGTAAAGAAAAACCTATATTTAAACACCAAAGTACACCCTAGATGTGACATGACATATAAGACCCCGAGAGGCCCTACACAAGCCACTTGACATACATATACACAACATAATAGTGAAAATCAAGAAATCTCATAAGAAGTATAGAGTTTGGCATACAAAAGGTAGTACATCAAAGTCTAGACAAGTCATCTATTACATCATAATGAGTGGTTAGAACATAACTCGTACACCACATACAAGTCTAAAACACAAAAGTGACAAGAAAGCAATAAAAGTGACATGATCCTCGGAACAAAGGACTCACCAACTCTTGATCCTGAAGTCGCTAATGTGATTAACTAGTCATGAATGGAGGGAGATGAATCGTCAAGCCCTACATTAGTGAAACAATATGGGCACAATCAATGTTTTAAAAAGCGGGGGCATGAGGCAAGACGTTTTACTTAGTATAGGGCGAGGCGTAATCCTCGAGACGTTGGGCGTAAGCCCTATGGATATTTAAATTAATAATTTATAATATAGTATAATAACATAATAACACCAAAAAATAAAAATACATCAATACATTGAAATAAATACAAACGTGATTAGAGAAACCTTTAGAAAATAAAACTTCTAACATTATTATAGAAGTAGAAATAATGTAATATCTTAACTTTCTAATAATAAAAGATTCATTATTTCAAAAAATATTATCATACTATGCAATCCACACCCCCACCCCCCATAAAGAAAATAATCAATAAAACTTACTAGTATTATCAAAAATACTTTCTTCAACATTTTGAAGAACTTATGACTAGTGAGGAATCCGTGAATTCGACAAGCAGAATTGAGAATCCGAGGATTCGGTTTAGGAAAATTAGAGTCATTACCCAGCTGATCTGAAGAGAGAAGAACTGTAGATATTTGAAGACAAGCGAAATTTAGTCAAAAGTATTAAGACTGTATTTAACTTTTTTGTGTAAGAAGGGGTATGCAAATAAGTGAGAAACTCATTAGAATATATAGAGTTTCTCCAAGTTGAGAAGAAGACTTTACTTTTGTCGTTTACGAATACAATCATATTACCAGTCAAGAGAAAAAATTAAATATATGTGATATTTCACATTTAGTCAAGAAAAAATCAAAATATATAATGGTCAAAAGAACGTAGTTTTGCTCACTTGCACAAAAAATCCAGGACTACTATTGTGTCGTTTATGAAAATATTATTACCATTTAAGAAAAGGTAAATTAATGTGATATTACATATAATTCAACATTAACTTTTTTTTATTTACGAATATAATCATACTACCAATCAAGAAAAAATCAAAGACAAGTGATGTTTCATATCTAGTCAAGAAAAAATTAAATACATGTGATATTTCATATATATAAGGTCACAACAGGTTGTTTTACTCACTAGTATAGAATATTCTAGGACTACTACTATATCGTTTGTGAAACTAATTATTGCCATTTAAGAAAAAGACAAACTCATGTGATATCTCATGTGTATAACGTTCATAACACGCATTTCAAGAACATCATTTTGAAGAACAAATTTTCATAAAACATATTTTTTAATTGAAAATTGAATTGTTTGCACTTAATGGAGGTTTGAATGTGAATGGTTCAGAGTTCAAACCTTAAACCATTAACAACACTTGTTTACATTAAGATTTAAACACTTATTGTTGTGTGGATAATTTTTACCACCACTTCGTCCAGAACCACAAACCACCACCACCATCACTATCGTTAACAACCACCAGCCATCACAATCAATCACCTATGTCATCACAACCATCACTAAGAATGACTATTGTTGTGATTAACCACTGTTATTAGTCTCTGTCACTCCTACCACCTCCATTATTATAATTTTGTACATTTCTATCACCACTACCGTTACTTTATCTGCCACCATTATTAGCCAGTACCACCAATGCGTTAAATCCTTACTACCATTCACCACAACCTTCACAACCAGTATCACTACCAACTACATGTCGATGATACTTGGATGTCATTTTTTATTATCTTAGAAAGAAGTCAAATTATGAGACAAGTCCATTAAAATTGACAACAAACAACTTTTCAAGTCAATTAATTATCAAATTGTATGCAAAGATTGAGGTTGGGGAATATCAGGAATCTCTTTTTGCAAACATTGCCGATATTCTTGAGTAATACATAAACATTTTACATAAGAAATATTAAAGTTCAAGAGTAATAAAAATGCTATGTATTTAGGTATTTGAAAAACATACATATTTTAACATATTTCCAGGTATTAATGTGTCACAACCCAAAGTACCCCTGAGGCGTGACATAACGCATAAGATCTTGAGAGACCCTACACAAGCCACTAATTATACATCAGAAAAGAATATAGAGTTTAAGAGTTTAAAAGACAATTTAGTATCATAATGAGTTTTTCAAAAATGAAGCAGAAGTCTAACATAGTCTCTAGCCATATATTACATCAAGAGTGATTGGTACGTTACCCATACATCACATACAATATCTGAAAAGTAAAGACGATAACCAGTAAAATGTTTGGTCCTCAAAACATGAGGACTCACCACTTCTCAAAATTAAACCATTAAAGTGATCACTAGCCACGAGGATGCGGAATCGGAGCGTCGGACCCTACATTTTGAAAAAATGTAGGCAAGAGTATGCGTTAGTACAAAGAATATACCAAGTACGATTGCAATGCATAAGAGTAATAAAATCATGCTAAAAAGGACTTTTCATGACATGCAAAGACCAAGTTAAAACATAAGATAAGAGATTAGAAGCATAATCATGAGCATGGTCAATGCAAGTAAAAATCATCTTTGAACACATGTGAGATACTTCGAGAAGTAACCTTAATTCATTATTTTTGTGGGAAGTAGTTGTTAACTAATATAAGACTCTGTGAGCAATAACATGGAATCCAATGTCTAACTCACACCGAAAAGGGATCTTCTTACTTGCCAAGGTAATAACCATAACTTCTAACTTAAGTGGATCCACTAGCTAATGTCAATATGAGACAACCTGTGTGACACATAGTTTATGGGACATGGGTAATAGCCTCTTCTCCACTCTGCTAAGCATAAACCCCACAGAAAAGTCATTAGTATTTACTTGTCTTTTCATTAAGAGACACTGGTAAACATTGTTTGTCTTATCATCCATGGAAAGCACATAGAGTAGCCAATTCAAGCTAGGCTTCATTAGAATAGCTCCTAAATCCTGATTCAAAGTTTAGTTGAGAAAACCTTTTAGCTCTAAGAATCCCTTATGTGAGAAAACCCTTTCACATTCATGTATTGAGTAGTATGTGATAAATCCTTTCACGACAACAATAAACAACATTGATGTTTCACTCTGAATTCAACTTAAACCATTTTAATCAATTTCATAAAGTACATGCATATCTTCACAAGTTCCTGTTTCATAGTTCAAAACCCTCATTATATCATTAGTCTAGAAATAATGGGTGATGTATGGGTTCATGGGGATTCATCTTAAAAGTATGCAATTACTTCAAATCATGTGTAAAAAGGCATTAGACAATCAATTTGATCAACATTGAAGAAACCCATGGCAATTGAATAAAACCCTAGTTTGATTGGGAAATCTATCTTTGCAAAATTGGAGAATCTAGGAGACCTATGGAGGAAAGAGCTCCATACCTTGATGCCAAAAGCTTGCAATTAATGGAGGATTCAGAGACTTGATCTAGAAACCTTAGACTTCTTTTTCTTCCTTAGAGAGAGAAATATTTGAGAGGATGAACTTGATCAACTTTTGGGATTCAAGGAGAATGAATTGAATTGGGTGATTTAGGGGTTTAAAATCATTATATAGGGCCTAGGGTAAGACTACATAGTATTGGGTTTAAAAAATTAGGAAATGACCCAAAGTCATTTAAAAATAATTGTTGGACCCTACCGACGGTCTGACCTATGGTATGTAGGTCCTAGCACAGATTGTCCTAGTCAACTATTGGTGGACTCAGAGATCACCATCTTTGGACCCCACGTACGGTCCATGGGTCGATATACGAACTGTACACCTCAACCATGGGTCCAAACTTTTGATCCTCAAATTTCACTAAGTTTGGGACTCACCTACAAGACCTACGTACGACTCGTGCATTGAATGACGGACCGTCCTGGTGAACTATAAAAGAGTACTGGGGCTGGAAATTTTCTGAACTTTTGAACTTGCCAACCACGGTTCCACCTACGGTCTGTGGTCCAACCATTGGACTGTCGGTGGTTCCGTTGAAACTAACACCAGATTTTTTAGAAACTCATATTGTAATACTTTAGTAACTCTAGCCACCTTCTTTGGCGAAGATTTAGATCCTTATGGTTAAACACATATTGCAAACTTTTTTGGTCGATAAAGAGATTGACGTGAACACTTTAAGTAATTCCTCCAAATCTTTAAAGCAAACACAACTGATACTAATCCTAATCATGGTAGGAGTTCTTTTCGTGCACCTTAAGTTTTCTTGAGGCATAGACAATGACTTTCCCATTTTTCATAAGGACACATCATAACCCCTATTCTTGAAGCATCACAATAAATAACAAACATGTTGGTTCCTTCAGGTAAAGTCAATACCGGAGCGGAAGTAAGTCTATCTTTCGATTCTTGAAAATTCTACTCACAAGCTCCTGACCATAAGAATTTGACTTACTTTTAGGTCAGCACCGTCAATGGAGAGGAAATTAAAGAAAACCCTTCCATAAACCTTTTATATTAACCGGCTAAGCCCAAGAAACTTCTAATATCCAAAGGGGATAGAGGTCTAGGCCAACTCTTAACCGCACCCGTCTTCTTAGGATTTATCTCAATACCCTTTCCAGAAAAAATGTGACCAAGAAAACCCACAGATCTTAACCAAAACTCACACTTACTAAACTCTTCAAAGAGTTTTTGGTCATTCACGACATGCAACACAATCATCAAATGATCGGTGTGTTCATCTTCACTCCTTGAATAGATCAATATATCATCAATGAACACAATTACAAACATGCCAAGATATTGTCTAAACACCATATTCATAAAATCCATAAATGCGGCTGGAGCATTAGTCAAGCCAAAGGACATTACAAAAACTAATAATGACCATATCGAGTTTGAAAATCCGTTTTCAGAATGTCATCCTCTTTCACCCTCAGTTGGTGATAGCCCGAAATGAGGTCAATCATAGAGAAGCAACTTTCTTCTTGCAGTTGATTGAACAAATCATATATCCTTGGAAGAGGATACTTATTCTTAATGATAGTCTCGTTCAAATGATGGTGATCGATACATATACAAAGCGAGTCATCTTTCTTTTGAATAAATAACACTGGAGCACCACATGGAGAGATAATCGATCAGATGAAACCTTTATCCAACAAATCTTTCAGTTGGTTTTTAAATTCCATAAGTTCTGCTAGAGCCATTCAGTAAGTAGATGTAGAGATAGGTTGCATATCTGGGAGAAGGTCAATACCAAAGTCTATTTCTCTTTCGGGAGGAATACGGGGTAGATCATCAGGAAACACTTCTGAAAACTCATATACAACAAGGACCAACTCAAGAGTAGGGGTTTCAAAATACATATCCTTCACCCTAACTAGATGGTATATGCAACCCTTAGAAAATATCTTTCTAGCTTTAAGAAAAGATACAACCCGATCTCTCGGCACAAAATTTTCTCCTTTCTCCTCTAGGATAGGCTTATTTGGAAATTGAAACTTGACTAACAAGAATTCAACCAATCCATACCAAGAATAACATCAAAATCTATCATATCATGTACAAGATCAACATGGGTGACTCTAAGGGACAAGGATACATGACAATTTCTATAGACTTTCTTAGCCACAATAGACTCACCATAGGAGTAGAGACAGAAAAAGGGTCTAACAATACATCCAGAAGAATATCAAACCTCATAGCCACATATGGCGTTAAAACAAGACAAGGTCGCGCCGGGATCAATCAAAGCATAAACATCAAGATGATAGACTATCAAAGACATTGGAAGAACCATCTTTCTCATGACGAGCCTGGAGAGCATAAAACTTGTTTTGCTTCTTACTCCCATAAGAACTGGACAAAGGATTAGGTTGAGCCTATCGACAATTATATCCTTCATTCTTAGAAACTGAGGGATAGTCCTTTATTTTGTGATCCGTTTTTCCAGAATCAACACATGCATCAGAACCGGCTAGACATCTACCTCCATGCTTCCTTCCACATTTAGCAAAAGTAGAAAATGAAGATCGACTACCATTTCCTGCTTTAATTTTAGGGTTAGACACCCTATACTTGTTGAATCTAGGAGGGCATTAGAGGAGCCTTGAATGAAAAACATTTGTCGGAACTTAAAACGACCATGTCCATTGAACCTTGAATATGAAAAGTCACCATCACCAGTCCTTGCTTTCTTTGACTCCGTAGATCTTTTCTTAAGTTTCTCTCTTCTATTTGTTGAGCATGCACCATTAATGAGAAATGTCCATATCATTGATGAGCATGGTGGTACGAGATTCCTTGACTACCATCTCAGACACTCCCGACACAAACTCATCCTTGCCTAGAATCGGCATTCATAGTAGGCATACCTACACAACTGTGTGAAATTCAAAGAATATTCCTTCACACTCATGTTTCCTTGAGGAAGTTTAATGAATTCAAGTACTTTTTTCTCCCTCATCTCAAGGGGAAAAACCTATCAAGGAAAGAAACCTTAAAATTTTCCCAATCGAGAGGACCGGCATCAACCACTCTTCTTTCCTTCCATTGGTTGAACCAAACTTGAGAAACATCCTTAAGTTGGTAAGTGGAAATTCTGTCTTTTCCAGTGGCGTCACTCCCATGATCATCAACACCTTATACACTTCATCAATGAATTCTTGAGGATCTTTCTCAACCTTAGAACCATGAAACTCTGGAGGATTCATTCTAGTGAAGCCCCTCAATTTAGATGACGTTGTGCCCACATTCGGGTTCACGGAGACCACAACATCCATATTGGCTTTAGCCGTCATGGCTTGGGCCAATACTTGAAAATCAACCCTAAACTCCGCATTAGTCACTTGCTTGGCCAAAGGGTCGACCGAAACTTGAAAAGCTTGAGGAGGAGCTTCTCATTCCATATTATGATTCGCATTCCTCCTAAAGTATACTCTTCAAGGGGCTATATCCTTAAAAGCATTGGATAGAGATTAGTAGAAAGGACACATAGAGTTACACTATATCGCATGAATTTAGAGTAATGAAAGAAGTGGATTTTCCTAATCATCTTGTCACTTCTTGTTCATAAATATGGCACGCTTCACACTCATTAACAAGACTATAGTTGACATGTCTTAGAGACTTTCGTAGGACCTTTCTAAACCTTTTGCTCTAAATACCAAATTTGTCACGACCCAAAGTAACCCTTAGACGTGACATGGCGCATAGGACCCTGAGAGGCCCTACACAAGCCACTTAGTATACATCATACAAGATTATAGAGTTCAAGATTTTAAAAGATACTTTATATCATATATATTTTCAAAAATGAAACAGAAGTCTAACATAGTCTCAAGCCATCTATTACATCAAAAGTGATTGGGACATAATCCATACATCAGTTATAATATCTAAAAAGTAAAGATGGTAAGCAATAGAAGGTTCGGTCCTCAGAACATGAGGACTCACCACTTCTCAAAACCACTAAAGTGATCACTATCCACGAGGATGCAGAATCGGAGCATCAGACCTTACATTTTGAAAAAATGTAAGAAAGAGTATGCATTAGTACAAAGAATGTACTAAGTATGATAACAATGTATAAGAGTTATAAATCATCCTAAAAAGAACTTTTCATGACAAGGAAAGACCAAATTAAAACATAAGATAAGAGATTAAAAACATAATCATGATTATGGTCAATGCAAGTACAAATCATCTTTGAAACGTGTGAGATACTTCTAGAAGTAACCTTATTTAATTATTAGTGTGGGAAGTAGCCTTTAACCGACATATAGACCATGTGAGCTATAACATGGAATCACGTGTATATGCCACACCAAAAAAGAATGTCCTTACTTGCTAAGGTTAGAACCATAACTTCTAGCTTAAGTGGATCCACTAGCTAATGTCTATCTGAGACAACCTATGGTGGTACATAGTTTATGGGACATGGGTAACCGTCTCTTGTCCACTCGGTGCTAAGCATAAATCCCACAGAAAAGTTATTAGTCTTTACTTGTCTTTTCATTAAGAGACATTGGTAATCGCTGCTCGTCTTATCATCCATGGAAGGCATATCAAGTAGCCAATCTAAGCTAGGTTTCAATAGAATAGCTCCTAAGACTTGATTCAAAGTTTAGTTGAGAAAAATTTTCAACTCTAAGAATCCTTTATGTAAGAAAACCCTTTCACATTTATGGGTCATTTTATATTGTTTTAATAGACCTATATAAGAGTTTTTAAGTCATTAACGTTACACCTCATAAATCCAAAAACCCAAAATTCATAACCAACTTTTCCCCAAATAAACTCTCTCTAGAATTTCAAGAAAGAAGAACAAGAAAGGTGAAGCTAGGGTTGAAGAATAAATCTTTTCTCCTAAATTTCATGGTGAATATTCAATAAGGTATGGTAGCTTTTCATCTATGCGTAGCCTTCACCCATAGAGCCCCTCCAAAACCCCCAATTTCAAAACTAGAAAACCCAAAAGTTAGGGTTTGACTTCAATCTCATGGATTCCTTTAAAATTCATATTAAATGATTGAATTATATTTTTTATGGATATATTTGATTAATTTATATGATTTTAAGTTGAATTACTCAAGAATCCATGAATTACCTTATTTTCCCAAATTGGATCTTAAAGTGTGGGTATTGATTGATGATTGGAGAATGCTATAGAATTATGAATGTTATGAATTGATTACTTGAATTATGTTATTATCCATGCCTAATGTAGTAACTCTAGGTGTTTTGATTGAATGTGATCCATGGTCCTTGAAGGGCAAATTATGAGAATTTTGTATGATCATGATGTTTATGTACATGCTTTATGAATACTTTGAAAGTAATGTGATTATGACTATCAAGTAATTGTGGTGTTGTTGGAAGGCTATTCTCAATTATACACTTATGCATGATGATGACATGATGTGAAAGGTTTTCCTCACCTAAATGAATCGGTAGGCTAATGGCATCCCTTTCATGTGTGAATAAAAGTAATCTTGATTGATATACCTTGAATCAGTAGACTAAGGAAATCCTTTTCATGTGTAATTAAAAGTTATCTTGACTTAATGAACTTTGAATCTGTAGGCCAATGGCATCCTTATCATGAGTGTCTAATGAATTATTCTAAGGCTCTGTCTTAAATTGGTAGACCAATGGTACCCCTTTCATGATGAGTCAATGAACTATTATAATGATGAACCATGAATCGGTAGTCCAATGGTACCCCTTTCATGAGGATTCAATGAGTTATTCTAATGATGTACCTTGAATCGATAGGCTAATGGTATCATTTTCATGTGTAATGATGTACCTTGAATCGGTAAGCTAATGGCATCCCTTTCATGTGTAATGATATACCTTGAATCGGTAGGCTAATGGCATCCCTTTCATGTGTAATGATGTACCTTGATTTGCTAGGCTAATGGCATCCCTTTCATATGTAATAATGTTAAAAGAGGATTAACTACTCCATGGGAATTTAATGCATAGCACCGAGTGGATATTGTGAGGTGCAAGCTCTCCCTATGTATGGCCGGGTTTCTAGTAACAACCTCCTTATCCCATAACTATGTGCCCACATAGGTTATTAGCTAGTGGATCCACCTAAGCTAAAATTTTACTGGTTCTACCTTAGGCAAGTAGACCTAATCTTTCCGGTGTGGGACATGACACCTTATTCCATGATTTGCTCACATGGTCTATGTCGGTTAAGGCTTATTCCCACCATGAACAAGAATATGAGTTATGTACTATGGTTATTCAAGAAGCTCTATAATGTTTGGGTGGGGGTATGGGACTTCATCCATGCATTGCACAAGTAGGCTTTGTGACTAGTTATGGTGTGGTCCTCAATGTAAAATGACTTATGAAATGATGAATGCTTAACTTGGATTATTGCTATGAATTGCTTTCATTGACATGACTTATTAAATGTGAATGTTCCTTGTCTATGAGTATTAACTAAAGATGAGAACAAAGAGTTGTAAGTATGATTATGGTGGCCTAAAAGTGATATTTAGTATAGATGAGATTATGGGATCTTTATCTATACATTGTACAAATATAACTTAGGGTTACTAATGAGTTGGTTCTATTATGTTATAATGATTTACATGATGAATATGCTTGTGACTTATGCTTTTATACTAATGTGCATGATGATTTCTCAAACTTAGTAAGTGCATGCTTTTTTTTTAAAAACTAAAATGTCCATTTTAGCATATTTTAAATGTTTTTTGCATGGCTATCATACTTAGTGCATTTTTGGAGTAACCCATATTTTCTACTTTTTTCCTACAGGGTAGGGTTTGATGATATCGACTTTCATCCTCGGGGCTAGGTTCATAGTAGATCAAGAAGAGAAGTTATGGTGAGTCCTCATAGTATTCGAGGGCTTGACTCCCATGTCCTTTACATTTAATTTTATATTTAGAGCTTTTGTATGGTCTGCGTCCCAAAGTTTAGTTTTAATGGTTATAGATGATTTGAGACAAAGTGTAGACTTCCGCTCATTTTTATTAAATGCTTCGATTGGAAAGAAAAGTTTTAAGTTTTCACACCATTTCCTATTATCTTATGTTATGATATGCAACGAGGCTTGTATGAGACTTTTTGGAGTCGTGTACGCCGTGTCACATCTAGGGGGTAATCTTGGGTCATGACTAACTAGCATCAGAGCACAAGGTTTTGGGATGGTTCTAGGATTGTCTCAAACCATGTCTAGTAAAGTCTTGTTCATAGTGTGAAGCGCGCCACATTTATGATTAGGAGGCTATTGGATGTTAGGAAATATCGCTTCTTCATTCTTTAAGTCGTGCCATAGAGTTTAACTCTATAAGGTCTCTCTCTCCTACTCTTTATCCGATGGTTTTCAGGATACGATGACTTGAAAAGCTCATTCTACAAGGGTTGAGGGAGAAAAGGTTGGTAGTAATGCCAATTATGGCTATGTGACTAGATGGAACTTGATCTTATAGATTTATATGATATCCATTGGTAGAAATGGATTGCATTATGGATATGTGTGTTTGTTGGTACCTGACTTAGTTATTATGAGTTTTAGGGTGTGTTAGAGGATTTGATGAATAGGGTGTTTATGTGATGCCTAGAGGTGTTGAGTGAGTAAACTCCTCTAAAAGTCGATAGAAGTGTAATTCACCATGTTTTAGAATCATATTGTGTTAAGGGTTAGTGATAAATTGGGCCGACCTTAAAGTTGGAAGAACTGGTGCTTAGAAAAGTCTGTATAGGCTTACTCCCAAGGGGGAGATAATGTGCTTAGATAGCAAGGTCGTTGAGTGTTCTTGATGTTCATGATTTATATTGGCTTGAAATTCTCACTTTTAGAGGTGTAGTGAGTTTGAGAAGTTTAGTCCCGGTGCGGTAGACTCATATGAGATCTTGAGTGGTGTTGGTAAGGTTGCTTGTGAGCTAGAGTGCTTGAATGAGAACCTCTCTAATTTCGAAGTATCGGTAGAGGTCTTAGACCGGCAAGTTAAGAAATAGAAGAATGAAGAAGTTGTTTTCATGAAAGTGTGAAAGAGTGGTCTTTGTGTGAGGGTTGTAAGTGAGGGTGCTACTTGGGAGGCCAAGGGCCAATGAGATGTCTGGATATCCTTATCTTTCCTTCTATTCCTCCTTTAGCTTGAGATGATAAGTTTCCCTTGACTTGTTTCATAATTGAGGAGTCTTGGATGTTGTATGTGTTCCATAATTTCCTTGTATTAGGAATGCTCTTGATGAAATCCATGTTTATTAAGAAAATGAGTTTTTATGATTCAAGTTCCTCATGTTGTTGTGCATTAAGTATGAGTTGCCTATTCGACTTCATGATATGAATGGATGAACATGCTTTAAAATGTTTTTTAGAGTAATTGCATGTTGGCCTCATGATATTGTGTTGATCATGCTTTAAAGCTTGGAGAAGGTAATTCCTCCTATGATATGAGTAATGTTGAGTTTGCATGCATAATGGGTTGTTAGATAGAGTCTCTACTTCATTGTGTTGCATTGATTATATTCGAGTTGGAGTAGATGTTTCCTCCTTTAAATGGTGCATTATTTTGATGTTTCATGAATGATGGGTTGCTAGTCTAGAGTTGTGACCTTAAGAAGCACCTATAGTGTATATTCGTGGACGACTGTTCCTAAGGGGGGAGATATTGTAACACCGCGGAAACTAGTAGGTGAAACTAGAGCCTTACGTGAAAGTTTTAGAGTTTGATGTATGAGTTAGAATCGTAAATTGTTTTCCCGTACTTAGGATGAGGGGTTTAGGGGCTAAACGTCAAGGTACGACTCCCCAAGAACCAACCAGGAGCCCTTGAGGAGGACCCTAAAGCCTAACCCCAGAACTGCCCCAAGAAGTGAACCACGAATGGTACCTACGAGGTGTAGCTCCATCCACGCCTCGTGGGTGAGCTCCGTAGCTCAAGCCTCCTCCCAACAGGCCACAGACCACAGACCACGAACAATTCCCAAACAGGACAGGCCTTGATACCACCCATGGTCCATAGGTGGGGGTCGTGAGTAGGGGCATGTAACACTGTCCCATGTCGGCTAGTGTAGGGAAATTTAGGTAATTCTTTTTTAGCTCAGTATGATTTGGGGTCATTTTATATTGTTTTAATAGAACTATATAAGAGTTTTTAGGTCATTCACTAACCCATACACCTCATAAATCCCAAAACTCAAAATCCATAAACAACTTTTCCCCAAATAAACTCTCTCTACAATTCCTAGGAAGAAGAAGAAGGGAAAAAATGAAGCTAAGGGTGAAGAATCAAACTTTTCTCCACAATTTTGTGGTGAATCTTCAATAAGATATGGAAACTTTTCATCTATGGGTATCCTTCACCTATAGGGCCCCTCCAAAACCCCAAATTTCAAAACTAGAAAACCCAAAAGTTAGGGTTTGACTTCAATCTCATGGATTCCTTTCAAATTCATTTTAAATGATTAAATTATATTTTTTTTATGGATATATTGATGATTTTAAATGATTTTAAATGATTTTAAGTTGATTTACTCAAGAATCCATGAATTACCCTATTTTCCCAAATTGGATCTTAAAGTGTGGGTATTGATTGATGATTATAAAATGCTATAGAATTATGAATGTTATGAATTGATTACTTGAATTATGTTATTATCCATGCCTAATGTAGTAATTCTAGGTGTGTTGATTGAATGGGATCCAGGTTCCTTGAAGGGCAAATTATGAGAATTTTGTATGATTATGATGTTTATGTACACGCTTTATGAATACTTTGAAAGTAATGTGATTATTACTATCATGTAATTGTGGTGTTTTTGAAAGTTTATTCTCAATTATACACTTATGAATGATGATGACATGATGTGAAAGGCTTTTCTTACCTAAATGAATCGGTACGCTAATGGTGTCCCTTTCATGTGTGAATAAAAGTAATCTTGATTCATATACCTTAAATCGGTAGGCTAAGGGCATCCTTTTCATGTGTAATTAAAATTTATCTTGACTTAATGAACCTTGAATAGGTAGGCTAATGGCATCCCTTTCATGAGTGTCTAATGAAGTATTCTAAGGCTTTGTCTCGAATCGGTAGACCAATGGTACCCCTTTCATGATGAGTCAATGAACTATTATAATGATGAACCTTGAATCAGTAGACCAATGGTACCCCTTTCATGAAGATTCAGTGAGTTATTCTAATTATGTACCTTGAATCGATAGGCTAATGGCATCCCTTTCATGTGTAATGATGTACCTTAAATCGGTAGGCTAATGGCATACCTTTCATGTGTAATGATGTACCTTGAATCGGTAGGCTAATGGCATCCCTTTCATATGTAATGATGTACCTTGAACCGGTAGGCTAATGGCATCCCTTTCATGCGTAATAATGTTAAAAGAGAATTAACTACTCCATGGGAATTTAATGCTTAGCATCGAGTGGATATTGTGAGGTGGAAGCTCTCCCTATGTATGGTCGGGTTTCTAGTAACAACCTCCTTATCCCATAACTATCTTCCCACATAGATTATTAGCTAGTGGATCCACCTAAGCTAAAATGTTACCGGTTCTACCTTAGGCAAGTAGATCAACTCTTTTCGGTGTGGGACATGACACCGGATTCCATAATTTGCACTCATGGTCTATGTGGGTTACGACTTATTCCCACCATGAACAAGAATATGAGTTATGAGCTATGGTTGCTCAAGAAGTTTTATAAAGTGTGGGTGGGGTATGGGACTTCATCCATGCATTGCACAAGTTGGCCTTGAGAGTAGTTATGGTGTGTTTCTCAATGTATAATGACTTATGAAATGATGAATGCTTTACTTGGATTGTTGTTATGAGTTGCTTTCCTTGACTCTACTTATTAAATGTGAATGTTCCTTGTCTATGAGTATTAACTAAAGATGAGAACAAAGAACGGTAAGTATGATTATGGTGGCCTAAAAGTGGTACTTAGTGTAGATGGAATTATGGGATCTTTTTCTATACATTGCACACGTATAACTTAGGGTTAATTATAATGATTTACATTATGAATATGCTTGTGACTTATGCTTTTATACTAATGTGAATTATGATTTCTCAAACTTAGTAAAGTACATATTTTTCAACTAAAATGTCATTTTAAACAAGTTCAAAGGTTTTTATGCATGGCTATCATACTTCGTGCATTTTTGTACTAAGCCATATTTTCTACATTTCCCCAAAGTGTAGGGTTTGATGATAACGACTTCCATCCTCGAGCCTAGGTTCATAGTATATCAAGAATACAAGTTATGGTGAGTCCTCATATTATTCGAGGGCTTGATCACCATGTCCTTGACATTTCATATTATGTTTAGAGCTGTTGTATGGGCTGCGTCCCAAAGTTTTAGCTTTAATGGTTATAGATGGTTTGAGACAAAGTGTAGAACTTCTACTCATTTTTATAAAAGATTTCGATTGTAAAGAAAATTTTTAAATTTCCGCACCATTTCCTATTAATTTATATTATGATATGCTAAAAGGCTTGTATTAGGCTTTTTGGAGTCTTGTACTCCGTGTCATATCTACAGAGTACTCCTGGGTCGTGACATACAGAGGTTCAAGTAGGCAGGAAATTGCAGCACGTCCAATTAAGTAAGTTATGTCCACTTCTACGAGTGGTTACTTACGGACTCTACAGCAAAATCTTACTCATGATGGTTAGGGAGACTCTTTTGTGCCAAGCAACATGTCATCTCTCGACCGTAGCTGTTACAATTGTGAATAACCAGGACACATAAGAAGAGGTTTTCCCCACCCGCGTATGACTAAACCCATGCAGCAGTAGACCAAAGCAGTGGTACTGACAGGCGAAGGTAATAATGGTAGTGGACCTCCACAAGGTGGGCGAAGTGGAAATCAAAGAGGTCGTGGAGGTCGGGGTAATGGTAATGTAGGTAGGGGAGCACTGCTGCCAGGTAGAGAGGTTGCTCATCAAGATAACATGGCTCAATTTTATGCCTTTACGGGCAAGACAGAGGCCGAGGCATCTCATGTAGTGATCACATGTACTATTCTTGTTTGTGACCGGATGGCTAATATTTTGTTTGATCCAAGTTCTACTTACTTTTATGTGTCAATACAGTTTGCCTTGTGATTAGATGCAATTTGTGATGTACTTGATGCCCTCATCCATGTTTCTACCCTAGTTGGAGAGTTTGTCGTAGTCACCCATGTCTATTGTGTTTGTTCTGTCCTGCTTACGGGTTTAAAGACTTGGACTGATTTGGTATTTTTGGATATGACTATTTTTGATGTAATCTTAGGCATGAATTGGTTGTTCCCTATTATGTTGTGCTTAATTGTAATACTAAGACCGTGACTCTAGAGATCTCGTGTAGGGAAAAGTTAGAGTGGGAAGGGGTGTACTAGCCTAAGCCAGCTAAGATCATATCTTTCATCTAGGCTAGGAAACTGGTGGGGCAGGGTTGTTTGGCATATTTGGCTCATAACCGGGATGTCAATGCAGAGTCCCCCTCTATTGAGTCTACTCTTTAGTGTCTGAATTTAAAGAAGTGTTTCCTACTAATTTACATGGTATGCCTCCACATAGAGATATAGACTTTTGTATTGACTAGGAGCCGGGCACTCACCCAATCTTTATCCCTCCTTATCGCATGGCTCCAGCAAATTTAAGAGGGCTTATGAACCAGATCCAAGAGCTCCTTGATAAGAGTTTCATCCATCCTAGTGCTTCCCCGTGGGGTGCTCCTGTCTTGTTTGTTAAGAAGAAAGATAGAAGTAAGACGATGTGCATAGACTATCGAAAGTTGAATAGGGTCACCATTTGAAATAAGTATATGTTGCCTCGTATATATGATCTTTTTGACCAATTGCAGGGTACATCAATATTCTCAAAAATTGATTTAAGATCTGGGTACCATCAATTAAATATTAGGACCGAGGATGTACCTAAGAAAGTGTCCAGGTTTCGGTATTCGCACTAAGAGTTCTTGGTGATGTCATTTGGGTTGACCAATGCACCTCCATCCTTCATGAGTTAGATGAATGGTTTGTTCAAATCATTCCTAGATTCCTTTGTAATTTTCTTTATTGATGACATTTTGGTCTACTTGAAGAGTAAGGAAGAGCCTCGAAGAGTAAGGAAGAGCATACAGACCCTCTTCGTATTGGTCTGGGTGTCCTTGGGAAATAGAAATTGTATGCAAAATTTTCTAAGTGTGAATTATGGTAGTCCTCGGTTGCCGTTTTGGGTCATGCAGTTTAAAAAGAAGGGGTAATGGTAGCCGAAAATATTGAAGCAGTCAAGAACTGGGTCTAGTGTCATGCCCCAAGCCTACACCCTGGACGTGGCAGACACTTGAGAGCCATTGCTGGTCCCTAAGTGAACCCTTGGCCTGACTCAATACTAAGCGAAAGACTTACTCAACAATATATGAACTCAAAAGTAAAGGTTTACTCATTTGTCTTAAAATAAATAAACTCATAAATATCTGGAAGCATTCAACTAGCCAAAAGAAGGCAACTCAAGTTTTATACATTAATAATGGAAATGAAAAAGACTCCTCAAAACACTACTGTCTATGAAGCCTTTAAATATTATGATAGACATTGGGACGAGACCCACGACATCTTAACAAGACTAAAAGGTAAATGTAAAATCCTCTGGAAGCAAGGAGGCTCACCAAAGCAAATTTGGAACTGCAAATTGTATCAACGGAGCGCCTGTTGATGACCCTGAATACATGTATTTGCATCATGAAAAGATGCAGGCCAAATGGCATATGTACATTGAATGTACGAGCATGTAAAGGGAATTATAAAACATAAACATAAGCTTGCAGTGATAAAAAGGAAACCATACTCACCTCGAATCAACTCAACTCAACCAGAAATGGTGTGGCCTCACCAAGTCAAGCTACCATGCAAATCTCCCTATTGTGTTTGGTTCAAGCTAACCATTGGAAGGGTACTATTTCTTAATCAAAGTTTATCCATGAGATCTACTAACTCAAGCTACCATGAAATGGTCTTGTCTTACCAATTCAAGCTATCATGAAAGTATATCTTATCATTACTTCAAGCTACCATGGAGTCAATCTAATCATGCCAACCAAAGCTAAGTCTTATATATCATAGTTCATAAATTCTTTGATTCATTTTAGGTGAACAAGCCTTTCAACCTACAATCATTCTATGTGAGAAAACCTTTCACATTCATACATTTATACATTCATAGAGTAGATCATGTGGGTAAATCCTTCCACAATAATTCTATCTACTAATCAACATTCATCATATAAGCTTTACTCTCAAAGCCCTACTAATCATAGTTCAACATTTACGCTTTACTCTCAAAGTCACACTAGTCATAAATCTTCATAGAAGCTTTACTCTCAAAGCCCTAATATTCATAATTCATGTCGATATGCTTCACTCTCAAGCAATCTATAATGTACCATATCAATCCTATATGAATACATCTAAATCCTCAATTTCCCCTTTCATGGAGTAAAACTCATCTATATCAAATTCATCTTAGAATTATGGGTTATGCATGGGTACATGTAAATTCATACTAAAACCATCGAATCCTCTCAATTCAAGTTTAAACAATCATAATCCACTCAATTGGATAAACATACATCAATACCCACAACATTAGAAGAAACCCTAACTCAATTTAGGAATTTCTACTTCTCAATTGAGGAATCTTAAGGGGATCCATGGATGAAAATCCATCATACCTTGATTACAAAGCCCACAAATGCTTGAGGATTGTAGACTTCACCTTGATCCTAGCTCCAACTCTTTATTCTTCTTCAAGTTCTAGAGAGAGAATATTTGAGAGAAGAACTTTGGGATTTCTTTTGGGGTTTTGTAAATAATGACTTGAATAGTGAGTTTAAGGGGTTAAAATCACTTATATAGGTGTAGTAGGCTTGGGTAAAATGACCTACCTTTATTCTAATTAAAACCGGAAAGCCTAAATTTACCCTTTACTTAACAGTGGACTGCCCACATTCACGAAGGACTCCACTAACCGTGGTGCCTACCACGAGCCCTGGTCACTCTCGTGGTTACTATCCAGTGGCTAGGCAGCCACTCCTCGACCCCTAAAAGAATAAGGCACCACCACGATCCCTCCCACGGCCCGTCAATGCCTTCAAAAGCCGTCTAGTGGCTCGTGGGGTGGGTCCAACTTTTGGACAGCCATTTGAAGCTACTACCTCACCACCACGAGTGGCACCACAATCCGTGGTGGCCACCATGAGCCATCTAGGCTCTCGTGGGAGGTAAGTAGCCTTGCTTGTTCATTCCCTAAGGTCTACGGGCACAACCATGACTCGTTGGGGCTTCCATGAAGGGTGCCAAGGCTAATATCTCTAGTTCATGGCTTGCACTTATTCCTAGCTTAGTCTACTAGATTCCGGGGTTTTACATTATATCCTTCTTGGGAACATTCGTCCTCGAATGGCATTCTAGGCACCTCTTGAAGGAAACGACTCAAGACTAGCAGCCCGTCATGCATGCAACTAATCTAAATGCACACAACCAAGGAGGAAACATCAACTCCAAGCTAAACATACTCAATTCATCATATGGAAGGTAGGAACTACATCTAACAACCCAATATGCATGAAATTTTAACATTTCTCATGTTCAAGGAGGAACTATCATCTCTAAGGTAAAACGATGATCGATACAATCTTATGGAGCCTATATTCAATCTATACTCAAAAAGCATACATCCAAGGAGGAATCTCTCAACTCCAAGCTAAGGGATTTTCATCAATTCATCTCATGAAGTCTATAGGCAACTCATACCCAATGCACTACACATGAGGAAAATTAATCATATAAACTCATTTTCTTTAAAAAACACAAGTTTTTGATGAACATGCATAATCATAAGAAAATCATGGGAACATCTAAAACATACATGACTTCAACAAAGAGCAAACCATGAGGAATTCATTATCTCAAGCTATAGGAGGAGTAGAAGGAAAAATATGAGGATATCGGGACATTATATCGGCCTCGGCCTCCCAAGTAGCACCCTCAACTAAATGATTCCTCCACAACACTTTCACGGAAACAACTTCCTTGTTTCTTAATTTCTTAACTTGCCGGTCTAAAATCTCAACTGGTACTTCTTCATAGAGAGATTCTCACTAACTCTCAACCCTTCTAAGGGATCTATAGATGTCAGATCTCCAACACTCTTCTTTAACATAGAGACATGGAAAACTGGATGCACCGATGCCAACTCATTAGGAAACTCTAGCTCATAAGCAACTTTACCAACATGTCTCAAGATATAATATGGGCCTACAAAATGGGGACTAAGCTTCTCTTACTTCCCAAACCTCATTACACCCTTCTTGGGTGGGAATTTCAAGTAAACCCAAATCATGAACATTAGGAACACTCAATGACCTTGCTATCTAAGTACACCATCTCTCCCTTGGGAGAAAGCCTAAATGGACTTTCTACGCACAGCTCCTTTAAAATCAACTAAGGTCGGATCAAAATATTACTAAGCTTTCACCTCCGTCACACAAGACAATTCTAAATCATGGTGAACTATAACACCACCCCTTGGAGGAGTCTACTAACTGAACATCTCAAGGTAATATCTAAACACCATATTCATCAAATTTATACATGTCGTTGGGGCATTAGTCAAACCAAATGACATTACCAAAACCTTATAATGACAATATCAGGTTCTAAAAGCCGTTATCGGGAAATCATCATCCTTCACCCTCAATTGGTGGTAACCCAACCTAAGGTCAACCTTAGAAAAGTAACTAGTTTCTTAGAGTTGGTCCACACTAAAATCTATTCCTCTCACCCTAATTAGGGTGATAAAGGCAACCATTAGAAATCATTTTTCTAGCTTGCATATAAGGAGCACACTGGCCTATAGGCATAGAATTTACCCCCTTCTGCTCTAGGATAGGCTCACTTGGGAACTGAAACCTGACTACACGGGTTCTACAATCAATAGAAACATAACCAGAGTGCAACCAATCTATACTAATGATAACATTAAAGTCTAGAATATCAAGTCTATCAAGTCACAAAAGATAAGGTAGCACTGGGATCTAATAAAGCATAAGCAATCAAGTTGAAATCCTTTCAACATACACTGCCATATCTGGAGGACACTCTTGTTCACCTCTAGCCTGGAGAGCATATAACCTATTCTGCCTTGGAGCATTTGCACCTAAACCATTATGAGGAGCTGCTTACCCTCTCTTCTATTAGCCTTAATCATTGGACAATCCCTTATTTTGTGACCTGTTTCACCACAACTAAAGCAACCCTCGGTGCCGACTAGACACTTACCCTCATGCATCCTTCCACACCTAGCACAAGTAGGCAATAGGGATTCACTTCTAATTCCTTGCGGTCTAGGGTTAGACACCCTATCTTCATTATGCCTAGGAGCATTGGAGGAACCTTGTCCGGAAAACCATTGTCTATACCTAGGACGACCATGTCCATCGGACCTTGCATGAGAGGAATTATCATCATCAATTCTAAACCTCTTTTTCTCCCTAGATCTCCTTTTAAGTTTCTCCTCTTCAATATGTTGGACATGAACCATAAGACGAAGAAATATCCATATCATGGACAAGCATAGCCGTACGACATTCTTTCACCACTAAATCAGACACTCTAACACAAACTTTCTCATCCTCGACCTAGGGTCGGCAACTATAGATGGTGCATATTTTGACAACTTAGTGAACCTCAAAGCATATTCCTTAACACTCATATTACCTTGCCAAAGGTTAATGAAGTAAAGTACCATAGCCTCTCTCTACTCTAGAGGGAAGACCTTATCTAAAAAAGCATTTTTAAACCTTTCCCACTCTATGGGACCCGCTTCTACCGGCCTTGATTCTTTCCATTGGTAAACCCAAATCTGAGCAACCCTTTAAAGTTGATAAGCGGCTAATTCCGCCTTCTCTACCGGAGTCACTCCTATAATGTCCAACACCTTATAGACCTCATCTATGAACTCTTGAGGATCTTCTTCAATCTTTGAATCGTAAAATTCCAGAGGGTTCATCCTCGTAAAGTCCCTCACTCTCGAAGCCGTCGTACCCATAATTGGGTTCATGGGGTTCACAACTTCTTGGCTTTAGCCGTCACAACTTGATCCAACACTTGAAAAGCATACCTAAACTCTGTATTAGTCACATTCTTAGTCGTAGGGTCAATCGGAGCTTGTGGATCTTAGGGAGGAGCTTCTTGATCAACATGGTCTTCATCATTCCTTCTAGCATTAGCCTTTGTAGTTGTCATATCCTAAAGATCATCGGGTACGGATAAAGAGAAACACCTTACACTCAATCGCACAACTTAGAGTAAACAAGAAGTGAAGTTTCCTAAGCATCTAGTAATTTCTCATTCATAATTGTGGTGTGCTTCACACTAATGAACAAGACTCAACTTGACGTGGTTTTGAGACATCCTAGAACCATTCTAAACCTTGTGATCTGATTACAAAGTTTGTCACGACCCAGGGGTACACCATAGATGTAACATGGCGTACAAGACCCCTAGAGGCCTCATACAAGATACTTAGCTTTCATAACATAAGATAATAGAATTTAGCGGAAATTTAAAACATTTTCAACATAATCAAAGTCTTTATAAAATGAATCAGAAGTCTAATACACTTTGTCGCAAACCATCTAAAAGATGAATATCTTTGGGACCCAATCCATACAATAGTTCAAAACATAAAATAAAAGACATAAGAAAATGGTGGTCTAATCGTCGTATGCTATGAGGACTCACCAATCTTCAAATCTGGATCCACTATGATTCTAGCCACGGGGATGAGAGTCAAAATCATCGAAACTTACTTTTGGATAAGAAATATAGGCAAGAGTATGCGTTAGTACAAACATGTACTAAATATGATAACTAGCATAAAACATTAACATAAGGATACGAGATAACAACATAAGTCATAAACATAATCAATGCACATAAATCATCATATCATAAGAGGAACACTTCTTGAAGTAACCTCACTTATTAATAATCAAGACTTGGGTCATCAACCTCTAGTCATATATATCAAGGAAGGCAACTCTAGCAACAATCCAAGCTAATCTATCGTCATAACAAGCAATTATCATATTAAACATACTTACGATACTTCCTTGAAGTAACCTTGTTTCATCATAACTATGCTACTTTGATTGGGGACTTGTCCCTCCTTAGCTATTTCTACTATCCATGGAAGGCATATCATCTTACCAATCCAAGCTAAACCATTATCCATGGAACACTACTACTTTACTAATCCAAGCTAAGACATTATCCATGAATAGTTACTATTTACAAATTCAAGGCTACCAAGGAAAAGCACCTCTTTATGCTAGACCAAGCTAACACGGAAAGCACCTCATTATGCAAGTCCAAGCTTTCCAAGGAAGGAAATCATTGCTCAATCCAAGCTATCATGAAATGGTATGGCCATACCAAGTCAAGCTACCATACAATCATCTCCTCATTCTAGTTCAACCTATCCAATGAAAGGTACTATTTCTCAATCCAAGCTACCATGAAATGGTGTGGCCTCACCAATTCAAGCTACCATGCAAAGCACCATATTGTGCTTAGTTCAAGCTAACCATTAGAAGGGTACTATTTCTCGATCCAAGGCTATCCATGAGATCAACTAACTCAAGCTACCATGAAATTGTCTTCTCTTACCAAATCAAGCTATCATGAAGGGATCTCTTATCACTACTTCAAGCTACCATGGAGTGCATCTAATCATGCCAACCCAAGTTAAGTCTTATCTATGATAGTTCATAAATGCTTTAATTCATTTTAGATGAACAAGTTTTTCAACCTAGAATCATTCTATGTGAGAAAACCTTTCACATTCATGCATTTATACATTCATAGAAATATCATGTGGGTAAATCCTTCCACAATAATTCTATCTACTAATAAACATTCATCCTATAAGCTTTACTCTCAAAGCCCTACTAATCATAGTTCAACATATAAGCTCTACTCTCACAGCCATACTAGTCATAATTCATCATATAAGCTTTACTTTCAAATCCCTAATATTCATACGTCATGTTTATATGCTTCACTCTCAAGCAATTGATGTCTATATGTTTCACTCTCAAGCAATCTATAATGTACCATATCAATCCTATATGAATACATCTAAATCCTCAATTTCCCCTTTCATGGAGTAAAACCCATCTATATCAAATTCATCTTAGAATCATGGGTTAGGCATGGGTACATGTAAATTCATACTAAAACCATTTAATCTATTCAATTTAAGTATAAACAATCATAATACACTCAATTGGATCAACATACATCAATACCCACAACATTAGAAGAAACCCTAACTCAATTTAGGAATTTTTACTTCTCGATTAGGGAATCTTAAGGGGATCCATGGATGAAAAGCCACCATACCTTGATTACAAAGCCCACAAATGCTTGAGGATTGGAGACTTGACTTTGATCCTAGCTCCAACTCTTTCTTCTTCTTCAAGTTTTACAGAGAGAAATATTTTAGAGAAGAACTTTGGGATTTCTTTTGGATTTTTGGAAATAATGACTTGAATGGTGAGTTTAAAGGTTTAAAATCACTTATATAGGTGTACTAGGCTTTGGTAAAACGACCTAGCTTTACTCTAATTAAAATTGGAAAGACCCAATTTACTCTCCACTTAATAGTGGACTACCCACTTTCACGAAGGGCTCCACGAGCCGTTGTGCCTACAACGAGCCATGGTCCCTCTCGTGGTCTCTAACCAGTGGCTAGGCAGCGATTCCTTGATCCCTAAAAGACTAAGGCACCACCACGTCCCCTCCCACAGCCCGTCAAGGCCTTCAGAGCCGTCTAGTGGCTCGTGGGGAGGGTCCAACTTTTGGGCAGCCTTGTGAAGCTACTGCCTCACCACCACGAGTGTCACCACGATCTTTGGTGGCCACCATGAGCCGTCTAGGCTCTTGTGGGTGGTGAGCAGCCTTGCTTGTTCACTGCCTAAAGTCTACGGGCACCACCACGACTCGTGGTGCCCTTCACAACTCGTGGGGGCTTCCATGAAGGGTGCCAAGGCTAAAATCTCTAGATTATTCCTTGAACCTAGCCCCTAGATTATCCTACTAGATTTCGGGGTGTTACAGTTAATCGCTCAATACCAATCTAGTTTTGTAAAAGGAGGGAATAGTTTGAGATTATTTTACTGGAACATGAAATTATACCTGATATTGGAAAGAGGGGGAAACATGATAATGTTGTTATCAAACTTGATATGGTCAGTCATGGTTTTCGGTTCTTATTTGATTTTTCTAAAGCTCTGTTTGCTAAATTATGGTGGAGCTTCAGAATGAAAATACATTGTGGTCCAATTTCTTATGTGATAAATATTGCAAGAGGCATGGACCATAGACTGTGGAATGGATAGGGGGTATCAAGTTTGGAAGTTGATGCTTCAAGCAAGAGATCATCTGGGAAGTATGGTGGTAGCCTATAAGGGTTAATGTTAGCCTCTGGCATGACAATTGGACTCAACTTGGGGTACTGCACTATATTCTACCTTTGTCTCATACAACTGCTAATGAATTTACAGAAGTTAATTATGTTATGAACACTGATGGTTTACATATGAATATGATGAGAGAGATGCTTGGTGAAGAAATATGTGATCATGTGAGTACTAACTTTGGTACTAGTCTAGCATCTAATGAAAGGGAAAAACCATGGTGCATGTCCAACAGTAAAGGAAACTTCACTTTTGGAAGTGCCTTGGAAATGTTGAGACAAAAGAAGGATAATTAGCAAGATATTATGATCATTTGGAAGAAAAAGACTCTTTTCACAAACTCTTTTCTTTTATGGAGAAAGTGGTTTAAAAGAATCCCCATTAGAGAGGTATTAGCTAGGTGCAAATTATTGATTCAGCTTTGTGTGTTTGTTGTAACAACTCAATGTCACATTTTGTTTGTAGCATGCCCTGATGCCAATTTCTATGGAGAACTTATCAAGAGATGCAGGGATACATGGGCCTTATATATAGTTGAAACAAACACTTGAAATATGGTGTGATGTTGATTGTTATGTTAACCTGAGACCTCTTTTTAATGCAGTTCAAATATTTATCATATGACAGATTTAGAAAAGAAGAAATGATCTTAGAAATGATGGAAAATTATCTTGGTTTGCTATGGTTAGAAAAGTCAACAGGAATATCCCTTTGTTTGTTGTAAATAGATATCCTTGGCTATCTAATATCCCAAACTCTTGTCCTTGGATATAATTTTTTTTTGAAGAATATACCCCCTGTCTCTCTTGGAAAGTAGTAAGATGGTACTGTCCTAGAGTATTTAAATGCAAAACTGATGGTTCTAGTAGAGATCCCTTACCCCCCCAGCTCTAAGGCTTTTTGTGTGAGAAACAATCATAGAGATTTGGTCTATGCAAAAGTTGAAGTGGAAGTACTGTATTGTGTAAAGAATAACTATTTCCCTCTTGTGATAGAAACAAACTCCCTTATAATTAAGAAAGTCGTTGACGAAATATGGGAAATCCCTTAGGCAATATCAGTGGACACAAAGTGTATTATGGAGGTTTTCAAGGAGAAAGAAGTGGCGGTGATACATATTTTCAGAGAGGGGAACAAACTGGCTGATTCTATTTAACTAACTATGCCTTCGGTTTAGCAGGTACAAACAACATTCATTTGATTTCAATAAATCTACCAGGAAAAGCTAAAGCAATACTACAAGGTGATAAACAAGTCACACCAAATCTCAGGACAAAGAAGTGTAGAAATGCAAACTTCAATATCTAAAACAAAAACCTTTATTTAGAGAAGGGTTCAAGAGTCGATAGAAATGGGTGCACACATCAACAAAAATGGATATCAGGCCTACAACAACCTCTATGCAAAGAGGGTATCATAGTCGTGGAATATCAGCTTGAACCACAACTAAATCAGGCAAGAATTATTTTTGGATGCACTGAATACCATGAAATCAAAGAGGTTTACGTAATAAGCTTTTTAATCAATGTAGTGGTATTAACTTCTCAAAGCTCAACATGCATGATTTAGGGATTTGTTAGTTAAATCTCTTTGTAATAATTGTTTCAAGGTATAAAGCTCTCTGATTTGGTCTTTACCTTACAAACAAGTTGGACGAGTGTTACAAGTTGAAGAAGTCTTCATCAAGTTGGATCCATGGCATTTGTGAGAAGCTTGAAATCCCATGTGGATGTGGCTTAAGCTCTATAACATTTCATGTCTCACTATCTGCAAATGGAAGGTTATTAAAGTTGTTGGTCTCGATGATTATGGAGTTGCTCTCAGAATCTGCAGCTGTCAAGGAAGAAGACGAGGGTTCCTAGCTTTAGCTTCTTTGATATTTCCCTTCCTTAGCTTTATTGTTTCCTTTTTGCTTATTTTGTCTCTGTTTTTGTTGACATGGTTTTCTTACTTTTAATAAAAGGGCAAGTCCCACATTTGTTTTTTAAAAAAAAAAAATACATTGCATTGGCATCTACCATTATGTTGGCAGTACAACATTTATAAAAAAAATAGTTTAAAATAAATTTGTAAATTAACAAAATTTAATTAAATGATTAAAATAAGTATCTTATTATTCGTTAAGAAATCAGTTTAAAACAAAATTCATGTTCCAATAAATTATTAAAATGAGAATTTTATTATTTTTTAAAAAATTAGTTCAAAACAAAATTTATATTTCCAAAGAATTTAATTAAAGAATTGTTTAAATTGATTGGGTGACTTTTTAAATGAAATAGCAATAGTTGAGTGACTATAATGACCCTCCAGGTCATTTTTTCCTTAATTCCTTCTTTTCATCATTTAAAGTGTTCTTATAGTGACCCCAAGTCATTTATGACTTGCTGGCACAGACTGTTCGGTCGCTTGATCGTTCGTTTGGGTGTTATGTCTGTTCCCCTGTTTTGAAGCATTTTGAAACTTGAATAGTTGATTTTATTCAAAACGTCAGGTAAACAACCTCTGAATGGAATTCTGACGGTTCCATCAGCTTTAGAATTGTCATTTTAGGCTAGTGGCATGGTATGCTCGAATCTCGAGGCTTTCGGCGCAAGCTTGTACTATTAGGCGTTTTAACTTTTAAGTTTTGTCCTAAGTTTGACCTTGGTCAATATTCTTGGTAAGCATGCTCAGATTGAAATTCCATCAGGGCGGTTAGCTCTGGAACATCGAGTTTGGTCTAGAAGGACCTTTAGTTCGGGTCCTAAGGCTTCCAGTGTGAGTTTGAGCACTTAGACGAGATGTTGGAATGCTTAAAGGCCTAGAGTTGACTTTGGTGAACATTTGGAGAATTAGTTGTCGTATGAGAATTCTGTCAGCACCGTTAGCTCTCGAATGTTTAATTTGGTATAGTAAAACCTTTCATTTGGGTCTTGAGATCTTTTTTTTTTTGGGTGTTTAGGCGAAAAGTTGAATTTTTGGCCTAATGGATCCCGAGTGGGTATTTCTATCATAACAATCTTTTTACAGAAATTCGACCATTCCATTGAGTCTGGAATTTTGAATTTAGTAGGGATAGCATATTTGGTTTATTTTTATCAGGTCTCGCATGAATCCTGAGGGTCCACTCGTAGAATTTGAAAGACAATAGAAAAAATCTACTATTTGGGACAAAGTTTTAGCAACCGGAATATGTCCTTTTTTAGCGACCAGATCTGCCATTATTTAAAGTCGAATATCACCACTCAACCCTCACTTCCTAAATGTGAATTTTCTCTCATTTTATCTCCATTTTGGGTGATTCAAGGGCAGTATTGCTCGATATTGGCGTCGCTACGCATTGGAGTGCTCGCGGACTGTCGGGGGACCTTCGTTTGAGGTAATGTTTGAGGTTTACCTGTTGTTCTCTCTCCTTCTTTAGTTTTAATGGTGATTTAAATGCATGGACTGATTCTGGGCTATTTCGAGCCTCAAATTGTGTTTCGTTTTAGGACACAAGTTCGGGGAGGTAAAATAAACCTTTTCACAAAGTCAATTTTGGGATTCCCGATGTGGGTCCCACAATCCCATTTTAAATCCAATTTTGGGTCCATCTCTGAAAATGCAATTTTGGTGTCAAAATGATTGTATTGATGTTATGAATCTATATTTTCTAGTGTGGCAGCGTTCCAAGTCCGTGCGGAAGGGAAAAGCTCCGGCAATGTGATTTGGAGTGCGCGCGATCGGCCTACAGGTAGGATACGACTTCCCTCTCCTTAGACTAAGCATGATTACGTAATTGTATGTTGATTTGTATGAATTTGGGGTTGAATTGGTGGTTAATAATGTTAAATTCCTAGAATCCATGCCTTAGGCTACTTTTCGGGTATACCGAGAGATTGAAGCATGTCTATTGTATTTGTTGATCATCCTCACCTTGTGTTATGCCTTATTTGTGATTTGTGAATATTGTTGGAGCATGTTTGACCTTATTCTAGGCTTAGGCTAGTGATTGTCATAGACTTGCATCCTTGTGGAGCCATTAGGCCTTGTAATATCCCCGATGTCGCTTCGAACGACTTAGATCCATGTAGCCTGATGTAGCAGACCTGAGTTTGATAGTTTGTGCCTTAGCTACGCATTAACATCATTCTTGGAACCATATATCCATATATCATTTATTTCCATCTGTTCCGGTGTTTCTGATTCTTAGTGTGGAAGCTACTCGTAGACTCTTGTTGGATATGGTTTGAGCTAAATGATTTATTGATGTCACTCGAATTGGGGGTACTCCCCGTGATGCTCGGTTGGCAGTTGATCCTATTTATAGCTGATTTGCCTTTATTCATGGTTCAAGTCCTCGCTTTGGTATTATAGCCTAGGTTCAAGTCCTGACTTTCTTCTGTTGTGGTTCAACTCCACTCCCATTTGCAGCTGTGGTTCAAGTCCACGATTATCCTTAGCCTTGATTCAAGTCCTCAGCTACTCCAAATGTTGGTTCAAGTCTTTGATCCTCCATCTTTAATTCAGTTCAAGTCCTTAATCCATATCAGTTCTAGATGAACTTTAGGCATATGGATTGGTTCAATTCCAATCCGCAAAAAGTTGTGGAAATCTTGGAAACTTCGTCGGATCCTCTTATTCCATTCTAAACTCTTCTTTGTACCTGTCGGGCTTATGAGAGTCCACTCGGGCTTTACTTTTAGCTTGCGCACGAGTGTACTTGTCGGGTTTATGGGACCCAGCAGATTTAGTTAGTTATTCTCCTTCTCTTTGTGTATTAGTACACTCGTGTGCATACCTGTTAGATATTTTGTTCCAGTTTCTGTTAGTGTTTTAGATTCTCACATTTCATATTACTTTTGATTTTCTTGCTTAGTCGGTCTATGAGGCTTACTGGGGACTTGTTGTTTGGTACTCATACTACACTATGCATCTGATTTCGTGATACAGGTCCAAGTACCAGCTACAAACATCGACATTGAGCTTGTTGCAATCTGATCTGGAGATGGGGTAATCACTTGGCATTTTATGCTATACCAGTCTCCATCTATATATATATATTGACTTGTCTTCTACTTTTTGAGATAGTCTTCTTTTTGTGGTCCACTTTTGGGACTTATACTTATTTTGTTAGTAGCTCTATACATGTGACGTCCAGGTTCTGGGAGGGATCTCTTATTTGTATATATATTTTGGTTTGTTTCCGCTTCTTCATCTATGATTCATGTTATTTATGTTATTGTTTTAGTTTGAGTTTCGTTTTCTGTCCTCAATCCCATTACTTGTAGTTCTGGGATACGGGTTGGTTTTTCTACTGGTGGGTTATAGTAGGCGCCATCATGACTCGAGGAATCATGTTGTGACACTTTCTAGATAAAATATTCATAGTTGAATGACTTTGAGGTTATAAAATAAAGTTGAGTGACTTTCTGTGAGAAGAACCATTAGTTGAGTGACTTTGAAATTAGTTGAGTGGCTTTCTGTGAAAAAAGTTAATAGTTGAGGGACCATATGAGATATTAAATAGGGGTCTGGCCATGTGACACCATATCACGATACAAAATTGTGAGATGGAATTAGCATTTGGACATACGATTTCAAGCTGATTTCATCTCATGATTTCATATCATGAGATGGAATCTCATATTTTCCAAAAATTATGATTTGGGAATTCCATATCATGAGATGAAATCTCATATTCTCCAAAAATCATGATTTGGGAATTCCATATCATGATTTGAACAAAAGTTTATATTTTGTTAAAACAACCTCACATTTATATCTACTAACCATTTATTTCATATGTAAATAAAATTAATTATCACATCATTACTTTTTAAAATTAATTATTCTCACCAACATAAAATTTATTATTACTTTAAATTTGGTTCATATAAATGATAAAATAGGTATTTATTTGGTGAATATAAATAAGAATGGAAGGAGTAATACTTTTTTTGTTTTTTCATGACAAAAAGAACTTCTCTTTCGGCAACATATGAAAATGTTTAAAACAATTAAATATGAAAAATGACAAAATTGGTGATGTATGTTTGATAATCACTACTTCCAATATGTTTGATTTTAGTACGAAATTAATGCATTGAAAATGTGTAATTGCACACAAGTGAAACAAGGCATGAACCATTATGATATTGCCACACAAGTGAAAATTGTCATTGCTTGTACAATGTTACATAATTATTTACGAGAATATCAAAGGAGTGATGAAATATTTATGGTCTATGAGCATGAAAATATAATTGCGAATGATATTGACAAACAAATGGCTCAAAGTAACAATGTTGGTTCATCTTCTCGGTCATATGATCGAAAAATGCAAGTTAACATGAGGAGATTATTGTACTTTATGGGAGAATTATATTAAAGACTAGTACACTACAATTTATGTTCAATTCTTTTTACTGATTTAAAGTTTGATCTATTAAAGTTAAATGAAATAGTTACTTAAGTGGAGAACAAATAGCTTTGTGATAATTTATTATGCGATTTTGTAATTTTTTGTTTATTTGGTAAGACTGAATAAATAATTAGGGCTATATGAGAAAATATACAACAAAAGTTCCTTATCACATGTCCATACAAAACTTTAAGTTCATCTCATTATTTCATATTATGATATCATATAATATTTCTATATCGCATGGTCAAAAGAGCCCTAAGTATTTTGACTCGTGGGAAGCATCACATAGTAGAGCATAGTTTAATAATTAAAAAGGTTCCAGTGATAATGGTTTGGCTCCCAACAACTGCAGCCAGTACAAGTTACAACAATCACCAGAACAAAACATCTTAATTTCTCTGAAGCAACAATTTAAGATGTCAAAGTCACTCAACTATTATATTACACTCGAAAGTCACCCAACCAATTTAATTATTCTTCATTAAATTTTATTGAAATAATTTTTCTTTTAAAGTAATTCTTTTTAAAATAAAATAATAAGATGATCATTTAATAATTTTATTAAATTTTGTTGAAACATAATTTTTATTTTAAATTATTTCTTTAAAAAATAATAAAATACCCATTTTATTAAATTTTATTGAAATATTATTTTGTAAATATATTTGTGAAAAAGTATGATGGTATATAGTAGCATACATATTAAATGGAGAAAAAACATTGATAATAAAAAGAAAGGTAAAAAATCAAGTAAATCATCTAGGACCAGTAATATTAATCTTTATTTGTATAAGAGTTTTCTTATTTGCATAAATTATTTGTACTTACAACAATTCTAAATATTTGTAAAATAACACATAAATTGTGAACAAATTTTATTTCATATTTTTTAGCTCTTTTTAATTTTTCTTTCTTCCACAGGAGTGACTTCATTTAATGTAATACCCCAAAAATTTATTTTTCGAATTCGAATCATTTGTCTTAAGTATGTGAGCTTGAACCGGGTGATGTACTACTTGATCATGTGTTTTTAGGTTCTTCACCAAGTGTATAAAGGTTATCAGAAGTGATTTGGAGTCATAAGGGACCTCTAACACTAAGTCAAGTTTAGAGTCTTTCTACCGGCTTAGTTTTTCACATTAGTTTATGCAAGGGTCAACTTAAAACGATCATATCTCTTAGAATATGAAGAGTTACGTAACTCATAGCCTATCAAATTAAAGGTCTATGAGTCTTCTTTACAATGCCACCAAGTTTGCATCAATTAGAGTGTGGAGTAAAAAGTTATTCCTATTTTACTAGACACTACCTTTTCAAGCGCTGGCCACTCGGCCGAGGTATTTTCCGCGTGGGCGCGCGGCGAGGCAGCAACTACTGCCTTCCTGCGCAGTTGGATGCGTGCCTAAGGCATTTTCTGCGCGGGTGCACAGGTGTCTGGGTCTTTTAAAAACCCCCAAATTCGTAGTTCACCTCCTTAACTCATAAATTTACCCTAGAAAGAGAAGTTTTCAAGAAACCAACTTCCTCCAAGGTTTATCCATCATCATAGGTAAGATTTTACCATAGAACTTCATAATTTTTTCATCTTAATATGAATTAATATCTCCTACTCATGAAATTCTTAGATTTTCAAGAAACCTCCTCAAGAACTCATCTCTAAGGTTTAAGAAACAAATTCTTGCCATATTTTCATCCAAAGATCTCACATTTCTCAAGAATTTGGAGCGTATAAGGTATTTAAGGCTATTCATAGTGATGGAATGAGTTCGTCCTCACGCCCTACATATCAATTCAGTCGGTAAAAGATTAATATACGATCATACCCTTAGTTTCGAAAATTCTTGCTATGAGTTAAGTTATTGATTTCGAATTCTAAATTCTTGATTATGAGTTGCACTATATTATGCATAATTATTTAGTTGTTCATGCTTTTATTTCACATGAACCCTAGTTGATCATATTTTGTTGAAAACCTTTGTGCATTGATTTTTGAATTTTAAAGTGAGTTCAAGAGTATTTTAAAGTACCTTTTGAGAAGAGTTTAAGGGATCACGAATGGTTCTAAAAGTACTATTTTCACATTGAGTAAAGAACTACGATAAATGATTAGTATGACAGTCGAATATGTCATCAATGATAAAGCAATATGACATCTAGATATGCCATCAATGTTTATGCAGTATGACTTTTCGAGTCATCAATGATCACATCAAAATATGATTTCAAATATAGTTTTCATGATCACAACCTAAATACTAGTTATTTTAAGAGTTTTAAGGGAACTTATATGGTTCCGAATGTATCACTTTTACATTCAGAAAGGGAGCACTATTTTCAGAAAAGTATAAAGAATTTTTAGAGTATTTTAGACAGATTGCGCACAACTTCAGGTACCTCTTAAAGAGCTTTTAAGAAATTATCTCAACCCAGAGATTACTTTTACATGAGTATTCAGTTATATTTGGGAGTAGTATTGAGCACTGATTTGGGGTAAGAGTTCAGATAACTCAAACTCCATAACCTATGCCGCCAATGTAGATAGGATCGTATCGCATGATGGGTGACTCCTCACCTTCCTAAAGAAGTTGTTTTAGTTGATCCGGTAGTTCAGTTGCGTTTTATACTCTGGAATGGTATAGGGTGGCTCTGGAAACGTGGGTAAGACATTGTATCATCACAAGGCTCATAGTAATGGTTGTCTGTTAGAGAAACTCCCCAATAAAGTAAAGTAAAGTATATTTTTATATATACATTTCAGTTCACTATTTACTATTATTACATTCCTACAATAAGAGCTTAAATGACTTTCATCATGATTTATACTATATTTCAGTTGAGTTATTTTCAGCCTTTCAGCTCAGTTATTTGTGTTATTCAGCCCTATTACATACTCGTAAATTCAACATACTAATGTCATTCGACCTGCATCGTGTCATGGTGCAGGCTTAGGATTATCAACAAGAGATCATTTGAGATCATATCATCCACTTATCAGCTTTTGGTGAGGCTTCCTTACTTTCGGAGGACTGTAGTTTATGATTTGTTAGACGTAATACTTTGAGGTGTCGTGGGTCTTTTTTTGACACCTATTTTTATACACTAGAGGCTTCATAGATAGACAGTCTTGGTCAGTCTTGCAGTATTCGGTTTTAGATATTTTATTTTAAACTTTATGTCTAATACTAAGTATTTTTAGATAAATATTAAGATTTAATAAGTTGTTTTTTTAATAATTCTTTGGTTTTGATGTTTATGTATACTTGAGTTAGTCTTCCGCTTGTAGTCAGCCAGGAGAAGGGTTCTCTTGGGGACCAACAATAGTTCTCAAGTACCGACCACATCCAGGGTGTAGGCTTGGGTCGTGACAAACTTTGTATCAGAGCATAGGGTTCAAGTATCCTAGGGTGTCTATGAAGTCGTGTCAGTAGGATCTTATTTATGATTGTGAGGGCCCCACTTCTATAAATAAGGTACTACAGACATTTAAGAAAAAAATTCCCGTCTTTCATACTTTAGATCGTGCAATAGAATTGTTCGCTAAGAATTTTATTCACGCTTGTCTGTTTCTCAAATCCGTTCCACTAGACCTCACACTCTAGGTGGTTGAAATAGTAAAGTCCAAATCCTTAATGAAGAGTTACTCTCAAATAAAGTGTTCAGAAGGCCAAGAGATTGTAGTGGGGCTTGAGAGAAGCCTATTAGTGTGCATTAAGTATATTGATTGGAAAGAATGCACCGTTATTCATATGAATTAAGTATTTAAGCCAAGAGAGACGTGCTCTTAGATTCTCTTCTCAAAACCTTGTTTTAGGTGATACCTTTAAGAGAGAAGTATTTTTTAAAGTGCTTGAATAGTATTGTTGCCTAATAGATAATGTGATTTGCGATAGTATGAGTCAGTAGTAGTAGAAGTGCCCATAGTTAAAATTATGCATTTGGAAGTGTAGTAACTTACGCGATGGGAATAGGTATTGAGTAAAGTACGTAAATTGTACCCATGTACCTATTAAATAATTAATGAGGAGTTTTTCACTTATGTGTGGGCTAAGGAGTAGTAATTTTGTGTGGATTTCATGATAGAAGTTGGAGGAGTAGTTGTTGGTTAGGATGAATTGGAGTATATGATAACAAGAAGTGAGTTTATGTTGGTGTTTCATTATATTAGGAAAGATCAAATATAAGTGTTGAATAGAATAGTAGAATATTCATGAGGTGATAGATCTGAGTTAGGCTTATGATTGTTGCAGGGAGAGCCCATGATATTCGAGGGTTATAGAACCAATTAGGAAATGGTGGGAAAGAGAATATGCTGATAGGTCGTAATTAGTATAAGGCAAGAATCCACTATTTTGTCATGTGGTTTTAGGAGTATAGTGTTTTATTTATTTTATCTACTAGTTGTAAGTTAGTGTAATATATGAGAAATAGTTGCTGTCCATATTTTGTACTAGACACTAAGCTTGAATTTGAGGTGAGTGTCATAATTAAAAAAAAGAGATGGCAACATTAGGGCGATGATGTTAGTTTTGAGATTTGATCTGGTAGATTTGACATAGAGTAGGTAAGGAATCAAAGTGTTACTTTTTGATAAATGTGAGTAGTACAAGTGTGGTATATGACCCTTAGATGAGAGAAATAAAGTGTGGCTAAGTCATTAGATTATCAAGAGCATTAAGAAGTGTACCCGAGATCGTATGCAGTCAGACGAGGTTTTAATTAAATTTATGATTTTCTATATATGCCTAGATAGTATATAAAAGCTATCAATATGGAGTAGGCTGATGTAAGCATTATTTATTTCTCTTAAGAGTTTGGTCGGAGGGATCATATATAGTCAATGATGAACCTCGTAAATAATTTCAAGTTTTCTCCAATTAGGTAGATATGAACTTGGAAGGACGGTATTAGTGGGCTAAGAAGGAGAAGTTAGACTATTAGATTAAGTGGCTTTATAAGTCAATATGGGTAACAATTATAGAAAGACTTGTATATGAGCAGAAAGACTTTAAGAGAAGCAGCTTAGAAAGAAGTCCTAGAAGGAATCTTAGTATTTGCACATGGAGAGTTCTGCAGACATGAGATTAGCTTTTTCCCGAGTATTAGAGTAAATCAAATATAGACTAGTTTAGAAAAAAAAGGAATAGATCCATAGATTTAAAGTATTGGCTTCAGACATAAGGGAGAGATCATAAGATGAGAAACCAAGTCAAGTATTAAGAATCAAATAGTGATGTCTTTAGAAGAGTGATAGTGTTATATCATTCCATTCATACTCTAGTGTATTCCCTAAAGTTCAATCATTACAACATCTTGTTGATGTTTCTAACACTAGAATTGTGTCCATGATGTATGCTCATACACTTCAAGCAGATTCACATCTATGCTCAATTCCCATAATAAGGGGAAAAGCCTTTAGCTTATTGATCTCAATCTTACTCTATAAAGTTATGGGTATCAGCCTCATGATATGAACCTATTCATATAAGCACTCATGTCTTATAGTATGCTCAGTTTCACGAATTCATGACTTACTCTCAATGGATAGCAACAAAATATTATGTCATGCATATTCTTATATCATATTTCTCAAATGAATCGTGCTTATGATTTTTCGCCCTAAGCTCTTTCATTGTTCCTTTTTAGTTTTGAGGGTGATGTTGTTGTTAGTAGTTTGTGTGATGATAGATAGGCGAGGTTTGATGTTTCTTATTGAGGTAGTGGTGGTAATCTTATTCCATCTAAAGTTATAAATGTGGAGGAAGAAAGAGATGAGGTTTTATGATGAGTAATAGTTAGATGAGAGTAATTAGTCAGTTTCCTGGTAGTAATGCATGGAATTTCAGTTGGTAGAGATGATAGAAAGGTGGAAAAGTTTGAGAGGAGTTGGTTACTTAGAATCCCATGAAGTGGATTTAGTAATAAGCTTGAATGTGGTGTTTAAAGTAAGTGGATGATTGCATTATGCAACTAATGAATTCTTGATTTGAACTTGAGGTCTGTTGAAGGAGGTGGTAAGAAGAAGTAGGATTGTTGCAATGAAAGTGTCGATATGATAGATCATGATTACGTGATTTAGATTAGTATAATCATGTTATGGATAGCACCTTGTGATTTAGAGTTAGGCTTGAAACACAATACGGTGAGAGCGAGCATGCAATTAAACTTAGATGTTGTAAGAGTAGTGATATACCCATGTAGGAGCTATGAGTTACAGCTAATGAGGTATATCATAAATACACTCAAACTCAAACTCTAGGATAATCCAAACTTAGACTCAAGCTCCAAGAAATACACTCGTATTCGAATTACAATCTACACCGCAAAAGAGTGCATCAAGTGTAGTATGAGTATGAAACCACACGTACCCAGTATATCTCATAGATCGATAAGAAAGAAGTAGTGACAGGAGTATATAATAAAATAATCCTTTAATTTTTACAAGTCCACATTATACTTATCAACCAAATTTTCATCAATAGGGATAATCAAATGTCACGTAATGTCCAACCACCAATAATGCAAATAATTAACAAGAATGAGGGATGTAATGAAATGCAATGCAATGTGACACCATGAAATGATATGCCTCAGATGCCAAGTAATCTCTCAACCGTATATACATGATACTCCTTGGAAATACATTGAAAGTTTATGAACCATGGGGGACTCGCGAGGTCCATATACATACACGGACGATCTCCACGTGTATGTGCCTATGATCTCAACACAGTATCATAAAATCAAACAATCCCAAGCACGAATGATCTCCACGTGCCCAACTTATAATCATAAGCAATCTCTCGCACGGACGATCTTCACGTGCCAAAATTATAATCATAACTTGATGTCAACACGGACGATCTCCACGTGTTAGACCTTTTCTCATACTCAATCTCATGTCAATGCATGTGCATAATATGATATCAATAAAAGGAGATGATGAAGCATCTCAATAAATCAAATGTCGCTATGACATATAATCACCTCAACTATTATAAATATACGGGTTCAATAAAGAAGCACAACCACACAAGAAAATTAAGTCGCTAACTACATTAGCAAATGCCCATATGCTTTGACATTCTCGAATTATAATCTATCATATTATAGTAATAAACTTTCACTTTAATAATATAGGTACTCGTACCGAATTTCCATCACACCATTGGTACGAGACCGCATCTTTCACTCTTACCCATATTCTATTCCATTTTTAATCTTTAATTAGACAAACATCCCTCAACGAAGTCTAGGAAATCTTAACATACCTCAAAAGTCTATCACGTGCCACAAATTCTTCAAGATTTCATCTTTCTTTTTGTAAATTTTCAAAGTCTTTCAAATCTATCAAATATATAATCCTCATAAGAATACGAATCTAATGACACCCATATTACTATATTTAGTTTCGACTCAAAAATCGGGTCAAAAAGTCATCCCGAGCCACCAAATTAGAATCTGAAATCACCCATAATAAAATAAAATTGCATGAAAAATTTCAGCTAAAACGGATCGTTATTCGACCCCATATCAATTTTGTTTTAGGAACCCTATGGCTATATTTTCTTGATTCAGTACAAATCCTACACATTTTCCCCCTAAAAATTTGTTCATAGTGACATAAAAATTTAATAAAAAGAACAAGAATCATTACTTTAATGTTTTGGGATGAAATACCTATTTTCCTCCTCTCTTTTTTCTTTTCTTTTCTCCCTTTCTTTTCTTCTTTCTTCATTGTGTTTATCTCCTATGTTTCTGCGTTCTCTTTTGTTTTCGCTTGTCAGCGTTGCTGACTTTTATTTTTGGGCTTTTGCCCTTTCTTTTCTTTTGATTTTGGGCACTTGCCCTACTTTTTCTTTTGATTTTGGGCACTTGCCCTACTTTTTCTTTTATTATTTAATTATTTATTTCTTATTCTTTGATAAATCATTTTTTTTATTATTGTTTTGGGTTTGGCCCACTTTACTCTTTTTTTTTATTAATTAAATTTTAAAATTTCTCTCTCCCCCCCCCCCCCCCCCCCCACCCCATTATTTAGTAAAATAAATAACTCTATTTAATTCAAAAAAATTGTATCACTCATTCTTGCAAGTCATAATTTTTTTATTAAAGCTACTAAAAGAATTAAAATAAAAAATGAGTAAAATTCATAAAACGACTAAGAGGGTCGTTACATCATCCACCACTAAAACATATGTTCCTCCTCGAACGTATAGAGAAAGAAAGTACAAAGTGTATCAAATAGTTGAAAATAGTTGCTCTGTATGTTGGACTCAACCTTCAAAATGGATTTCTAACCTCCCTATCCATAATGAATTCTTGGTCGAACTCTTTTGAGTCATATTGAATCACATGGAAATCATTAACACAATACGTCTTCAATATCAAAACATGGACAATCGGATATACACCTTATAAGGCTGGTGGCATGTAACACCTCGAATCTCAAAATGAAGAAAATCTTAGTTTTCACAAAACTAGTTCTAGTACCAACGGAACCACCCACGGACCGTAAGTAAAACCACAGACCGTAGGTGGGGTTCTGGCGTTAAGGTCAAAATTTTAATGGTCTCTGATCCCACCCATGATAAATCAGTACGGTCAATGGTTGGAACTACGGACCGTAGGTGACGGTCAACAGTCGATTAGAGGAAAATTGTGGGTCAACTTCAAACGGTCATATCTTTTAGCACAAAATGAATTAGGTTGCCCATCACCAATCAAAATAAAGATAGTTGGATCCTCTTTCCAACGCCACCGAATTGCTAAAATTCAAGCTTGGAGTAAAAAATTATGCTCGTTTTAGTGAATTCCTTTCGGGAAGACCACGAACCACAACCATAGTCGACGGTTGGTAAAACGATGGTCCGTTGATCCTTCTGTGGATGGCCTTCGTCAGCTTTAAGTCAGTCGTTTTGGTCCTTTTTCCCTATTTATTAGGCATTTAAACTAGATTGTTTGATGTCTAAACTACATTGTTTTACTCAGTCTAAGCCTAATAACCTAGTCAGACATACCTAGAACCCTTATTCTCCAAAAAATCATCCAAACATGGAGCAAAAAGAAGAGCAAAAGTCGACCAAACCTCCCAAGAACAAGCAGCAATGTTCTTCAAAGTTTTGCCCCAAAATCTAAAGGATTTCTCCATAGATTTCATCACCAAGTAAGTGAGATTTCACTAGTGGGTTCCTTTCATCCACTAGGTCCTTAGAATTCAGTCAATTCCTTGATTCGACATAGCTTGTTTAGACTTTGGGTTTGTAAAATCTTGGCAATTATTGTGATTTCAGCTGATATATAATCCATAGTCTAAATAAAAGTTTTTCTTGGAAACGTTGCTTAATTCCTTGTATAAAACTCAGAACCCTAGTTTGTATAAATTCTCTTAGTTCATGAATTATACTCTCTAGGTCAGTTAAACAGATAATCATACTACAGATTTCGAATGTCACAATATCAGTATGTAAATATTGCATTCTTAGATTGCATGTCAGCATTTTGAGTTATTCAATATTTCAGCTACATTTGTGTCATATACATATTCATTTGGAAGTAGACTTAGCACCAAGTTGGAGTAGGGTTCAGCGTACCCTCATAGTCCCACAACTACGTGCCCCTATAAGATATAAATCCCTTCCGTTGGGCATCAATATTAGTGATCAGGCCACAATCATGCCTTTATACCCCTGGCAAGGTATATTTGGTCCTCTGGATGGGATATATATATCGGACTCCACATTTAGCTCACGTGGTTTATGTCGGTTAATAGTAGCTCCCACAGACAGACTCTCAGCGCATTGACTAGGTTTTCAACATTTATATTAGTATACAGTTCAACATGTTATCTTCATGATCAATACTTGGTCATTGCATTTAGTTTAGTTTTTCAATTATATTTCAGTATCTATATCTCTGCTCAAATAACATCATTGCTCAGTTATGTATTGTTCAACTTACATATCTTTTATTCAGCTTAGTATCTATATCATGCATGCTCAGTACATTTCAAGTACTGACGCATACTCTGCGCTACATCCTTTCATGAGGTAGGTTCAGGTACTCAGCATCCAAATCACGCTTAGATCGATTCTCGATCAGCATTCAACAGCTCCAGTGGTGAGTCCTCATATTCTGAGGACAATAGACATGCTTTCATTTTAGTCATTGTTTTTAGTTTCAATTTTGTTAGAGTTAGTTGGGGGTATGTCCCAACAACTCAACTCAATTAGAAGCTTTCCAGACATAGTAATAGATTCAACTTGAGTTGTTAAGCGGTTGTCAGTTATCACTAAACTCTTAGTATGTTTTATATATTCACACTATTTGGATTTTGTCCTCACACCAGATATTTATTGATTTAGCTTCCACATTGTTCATTCTTTACTTAGCTATTTTCATTATGCTTATGATATGCCAGACTCAAGTTAGCTTGGGGTCACTCGTGATCCTAGGTCTCGTGTTACGTCAAGGGAGTACCCTCGAGGAGTGACAATCTTGGTATCAGAGCATTAGGTACAAGAGTCCTAGGGTGTCCGAAATCCGCACTAAGTAGAGTCACTTTCATGAGTGTGAAGCGTGCCACACCTATGAGAGGAAGGCTACGTTGTGTTTTAAGAAAAACTTCACTTTCTTTGCTATTCTTTTCATGCGTGGGTATGATCCAAATTCTCCTTTCTAATCCATCGTTATACATTTCAGATCATGCTTCCTCATAGAGCTAACACACGGAATGCTAATGCACACAATGCTAACGGAGTTCCTTCAATCCCGAACCATGAGGTTATAAATGCAGAATTTTGAAATGTGATCCAGCTCTTGGCTCAGAGTGTATCAAATTAGAACAATCAGCAGGCCAAATATCCTGCAAACACTAATGGTGGATTAGATGCAGCTAGGGTTTGAGACTTTGTTCAGATGAATCCGCTTGAGTTTCTAGGGTCGAAGGTTAGTGAGGTCCCACAGAACTTCATTGATGAGGTTAAGAAGATTCTTGGGGTGATGCAAGTGACTAGTACTGAGAGTGTTGAGTTAGCATCCTATCAACTTTAGGATGTGGTTCATATCTGGTACACTTAGTGGAAAGAAATCAGGGGTGCGAATGCAGCTCCTATTACTTGGGATTGTTTTACTAAAGATTTTCTGGATAGGTTCTTCCCAAAGGAGTTGAGAAAAGCTAAGGCATAAGAGTTTATGAACTTGAAGTAGTTTAGTGTCGGTGCAAGAGTATAGGTTGAAGTTCACTAAGCTCTCCATGTATGCTCCACACATGGTCTCCAATCCAAGCGCACAAATGAGTAAGTTCTTGTTTGGGGTATCTGATCTAGTAAAGACCAAGTGGAGTAATGCAATGCTTCTAGAGGATATGGATATCTCCAAACTCATGACTCATGCCCAGCAGGTTGTGAGAGATAAGCTGAGGGAAATGGCTAAGCACAACAAGAAGGCTAGAACAAGGAATTATGAATACTCTCAGCAGAGATCGAGTGGTGGAAGTCGCTCACAGTTTCAACAGAGTTCTACAGCCCCATCACTCTTATTAGCTAGTGCTCCATCCCTTAGGTTTCTATAGGATCGAAAAGGTAGGGCATCAGGCTCTAAGTCTCTGAGCAGTACTTCAAGTAACAGGACTTTCCCAATTTATCCAAAGCGTGGTAAGAACCATCCGGGTGAGTGTCTTGTCGGCATGGAAGGGTGCTTTGGGTGTGGTCAGTATGGCCATAGGTTGACGGATTACCCTTCTTCTGGGTAGGGGCATGGAGGTAACAACAATAGGGCTTAACCTACAACTCCAGCAGCACCAGCAGGTCACCCAAACTCAGCAGGGTGCTTCGCCTAGTGCAGGTGGCGGTTAGCACTAGAACAGGTTGTATGTTCCCCAGGCTCGCCAAGACCAGGGAGATTCTCCTGATGTGGTCACTGGTATGTTACGAGTCTTTCATTTAGATGTTTATGCATTGTTAGATCCAGGGGCTACACTGTCTTTTGTAACTCCCTATATAGCAGTAAACTTTAGTGTCTGTCCAGAAATTCTCTCAGAACCCTTCTCAGTCTCTACTCCTGTTGGTGACCCAGTTATAGCTAGACGGGAATACAGAAATTTCCCTACCACAGTCTCTCTAAAAGTCACCTCAGCAGATCTTGAAGAGTTAGAAATGGTAGATTTTGATATCATTCTAGGAATGGATAGTCACATTCATGTTATGCCTCAGTTAATTGTAGAACTAGGACTATTCGGTTTCAATTTTCAAATGAGACAGTCTTAGAATGGAAGGGTAGTAGCTCAGTGCCTATAGGTTGATTCATCCCTTACCTTAAGGCCAAATAATGATTTCCAAAAGGTATATCTCATCATATTCGAGTTAAGGATTCAAACTCCTAAACCCCAACTTTTGAGTCAGTCCCACTAGTAAATGAGTTCCCTAAAGTGTTCCCAAAAGATCTTCCTGGAGTTCCTCCTGAAAGGGAAATCGACTTCGTAAAAGATCTCCTCCCAAATACCCAAACTATTTTGATTCCTCCTTACAGAATGGCTCCAGCCGAGCTTAAGAAATTGAAAGAGCAGTTGAAAGATCTTCTAGATAAGGGCTTCATCAGACTTAGTATCTCTCCATGGTGTGCTCCAATGTTGTTCGTGAAAAAGAAAGACGGTTCCCTTAGAATGTGCATTCACTATCGACATTTGAACAAAGTCACAATCAAGAATAAATATCCCATCCCCAGGATTGATGACTTGTTAGACCAACTTCAAGGTGCTAGTTGTTTTTATAAGATAAACCTCAGATCTGTCTGTCATCAGCTCAGAGTCAGAGATAGTGACATCCCGAAGACAACTTTCAGGGCTCGGTATGGTCACTCTGAATTTGTAGTTATGTCTTTTGGACTAACCAAAACTCCTACAGCTTTCGTGGACTTAATGAACATGGTGTTCAAGTTTTTTTTACTTATTCATTATCATTTTTATCGATGATATCCTCATTTATTCTCGGAGTGAGAAGGAGCATGCGACTTATCTGAGAGTTGTTCTGCAAACTCTCAAAGAACGCCAGTTATTCGCTAAATTCAGCAAATGTGAATTATAGTTATAGTCGGTCTCTTTCCTTGGTCATGTGGTATCCAGCGAAGGGATCTGAGGGATTCTCATAAAATTAAGGCACTACAGCACTGGCCCAGACCCACCTCTCTAATAGATATCAAAAGTTTCTTGGGTTTGGCCCGTTATTATAGGAGGTTTATTGAAGGATTTTCATCCATAGCTTCCCCATTGACCAATTTGACTCAGAAAAAGGTCAAATTTCAGTTGTCAGGTGAGTGTGAGAAAAGTTTCTCAGAACTGAATACTAGGTTGACTACAGCTTCTGTCTTGACTATATCAAATGGTTCAGATGGGTATGTAATTTATTGTGATGCATCCACAGTTAGCCTAGGTTGTGTGTTGATGCAGCGAGGTAAGGTTATAGCTTATGCTTCTAGACAGCTTAAGGTCCATCAGAATAACTACCTAACTCATGACCTCGAGCTTGCAGTCGTAGTATTTTCCCTACAAATTTAGAGACACTACTTGTATGGTGTTCTTGCTGTTATGTTAACAGATCATAAGAGCCTCCAGTATGTGTTCACTCAGAATGAGTTGAATCTTCGTCAGATGAGATGGATTGAATTTCGCAAAGACTATGACAGGAATGTGTTTTACCATCCGGGTAAGCCCAATGTAGTGGTTGATGCTCTCAGCAGGCTGTCTATGGGTAGTGTAGCACATGTTGAGGAAGAAAGGAAAGAGCTAGCCAAAGATGTTCACCGGCTTGCTTGCTTAGGAGATTGCCTTATGGACACATCAGATGGTGGTGCGATAGTTTAGAATTGGTCAAAATCTTTATTGGTAGCGGAGGTTAAGCAAAAAAAGATAGTGATCCTATATAACTTTAGTTGAAAGGTGTAGTTTATCAGCAGAAAGTTGAGGTTTTCTCCCAAGGGGGTGATGGTATGCTTCGTTACCAAGGTCGCTTATGTGTTCCTAATGTGGGTGAGTTGAGGCAGAAGATCCTTACAGAAGCTCATAACTCCAGGTATTCCATTTATCCCGGTGTCACTAAGATGTATCGTGATCTACGGGAAGTCTTTTGGTGGAACAGTATGAAAAGGGACATAGCAGATTTTATGGCTAAGTGTGATAACTATCAACATGTTAAGGTAGAACATCATAAATCAAGAGGTATAAATCAAGAGATTAACATTCCTACATGGAAGTGGGGAGTGATAAATATGGACTTCACAACGGGTTTACCTCGTACTCACAGATAGCATGACTCCATTTGGGTGATAGTAGACAGAGTAACTAAGTCCGCTCACTTCTTGGCTTCCAAAACTACAGATTCAGTGAAGGACTACGTCAAACTCTACTTCAATGAGATAGTCAGGTTGCATGGGGTTCCCTAGTCTATCATCTCAAATAGAGGTCTTCAGTTTACATCTCATTTCTAGAAACCGTTCCAGAAAGGTCTTGGTACTCAGGTAAATCTCAATACAGCATTGCATCCTTAGAAACATGGTTAAGTAGAGCATACCATTCAGACCTTAGAGGACATGTTTAAAGGTTACGTGATCGATTTAAAGGGTAGTTGGTATGATCACCTACCTCTCATAGAGTTCTCCTATAGTAATAGCTTTCATTCCAGTATTCAGATGACCCTGTATGAGGCACCATATGGGAGTAGATGTAGATACCTAATTGGTTGGTTTGAAGTAGGTGAAGCAGCCTTGATTGGGTCAAATTCGGTTCATGAGGCTATGGAGAAAGTTCAACTCATCAGAGATAGATTAAAGAAAGCCCAGAGTCGTCATAAGTCCTATACAGATGTGAGGAGAAGGGACTTAGAGTTCGAAATTGATGATTGGATTTTCCTGAAGGTGTCACCTTTAAAGGGGGTGATGAGATTTGACAAGAAAGGGAAGCTTAGCCACGATATGTAGGTCATTACAAAATCCTGAAAATTGTTGGCAATGTGATTTATGAGTTAGAGTTGTCAGCAGAAAAAGTAGTGGTTCATCCAGTCTTTCATATTTCCTTGTTGAGGAAGTATGTGGGTAATCTGACATCAATAGTACCATTAGAGAGTATGTCTGTGAAGGATTGTCTCACTTATGAAGAGGCACCGGTTGAAATTCCTGACCGTCAAGTTCATAGGTTGAGAAACAAGAAAGTCGCTTCAGTGAAGGTTTTGTAGAGCATTCATTCCGTAGAGGGAGCTACTTGGGAAGCAGAAGCATCCATGATGGCCAAGTATCCTCACCTCTTTTCTTCCTATTCCGTTTCAGCTTGAGGTAATAGTTTCTCTCCAGTCTCTTATTTTACTTGTGTTTAATTCAGTCTTAGTTTCTTGTTGCCTCATATATTCTTGCATTTCAGCATAATTTAATTTTCTTCGAACTCAGTCCAGTTAGATATCATTTTCTAGTACTTAGTGGTAAGGATTGCAACTTCTTCCCTCCATACTCAGCTTGTTTAGACTTCATTCGCGGATGAATGTTTCAAGGGGGATATAATGTAACACGTCAGATCTCAAAATGAAGAAAATCCTAGTTTTTAGAAAACTGGTGCCAGTACCAATGGAACCACCCACGGACCGTAGGTGGGGTTCCGTCGTTCAGGTCTAAATTTTGATGGTCTCTGATCCCACCCAAGGTCAACAATTATGGTGTGTGGTTGGACTTACGGACCGTAGGTGAGGGTCAGCAGCTGATGAGTCTAAGATTTGGACTCATTTAAGGATTTATTAACAATGATTTAGTGTCCTCGAATGCTTATTTTGAGCAAATAACTGATGTAAAACCCTTGATTTCCAGGAATATGGATTGAGGAACCAATCAAGAACACTAATTTGCAAAAAGGAATGAAGCTAGTTGATAGAGTAAAGAGTAAAAAGCATGGTGATTGCCTAGTCCACTTGGCGAGTTGCCGAATGGCTATTTGACCGCCTAAAGTTCCACTGTGCCAAGCCTTGAAGGAGAAAACCAAGTTGGCGAGAGAAAGGAGCAGTCGGCGGATCGCCGAGTGGTTCCGCGATGTAGTGTTGGATCTCCCAAAGTAACAGAACTTGAGGATGTTGAAAGCCAAGGCAAAAATGGCGATGAAAATGACCAAAGGGTGGATCTCCGAGTTGATCGGTGAGCCCGACTTACTTCACCGAGTGGATATTCGCAGCACATTTTTGGCGACTATAAATATATTTTTGAACATTTAGTTTAGTATCAATTAGCAATTATTATTATTAATATTGAATTCTGAGTATTGAGATAGTTTTCTCTAGTGTTTCCTTAGCTTTGAAGAGTTGAAATTTCTTCACTTTTGAGAAATTGGAAGTGGTTCATTGAGATTCTTCAAATTGGACCATTGTAAGAACGTAATCAATCTTACCCAGTTGATGAAAACTCAATTTGGTAACAATTTTTATCTTTTTATGATGTCTATAACCCTAATTCTTGGGGTGTGATTATGTGATTATGGGCTAATTTAGTTTATGGGTATTGCTAATAGTTAGTTTAAATGTTGTTCAGAAGTGAGTTCAATCAATAATTGTGGTTTAATTTAAGAATTATAGTTGCAAATGTAGTTCTACCTTCGTATTTTTGGCTTGCTCGAGAGAGAGGTTCTAAATCCAAAATTATTGATTGATGGTCAGTGGGTATTGGGTTGTCATAGGTTCAGCTCGAAAAAGTGAATCCTAAACCAAATTCCACACATTCAGCTCGAGAGAGTGAATGGACTAAGGTGTGGGTTGGTCTTATTTTGCATGCTTGTCGATGTTTGAGAGAAATTGACTTGATTCGGGGTAAATTGTTCGAGAGAAAGTTTACCTCGTCTATAGTCTAGCTTACTCACTAATATCTAGCTTTTTTCTAATAGTTGCAATTACCCATTTGCCTATATTAGCCTATAATCGAATCACATCCCAAGAACTCGTCTCACTATTGTTATTTCATATTGTTCTCTGCTATTTATAGCTGATAATTACAATCAAAAACTCCCTATTTGACATTCGTGTCATCCCCTGATTTGAATTATGTTTTTATTGAATAAATTGTATTCCTATGGTTGATTTGACCATGTTCATACTTTGCTATTGAATCTCAAACACGTACCGCCCTATGGGATTCAACCCCAACTCATTTAGTTGGGTTTTATACTGACTAGCGATCGTTGACACTTATAATTGGATAAAGTGTCCTTGAAACGTTAATCAAAATGGCGCCGCTGCCAGGAAGTGGTGTTGTTTTAGAATTTTTGGTTAAGTTGAATTTTGTTCTTTTTAGTCATAGTTGAATTTACTTACTTTTAGTTTTAGTTTGTGTGTTGTTGTCTGAAACAGAGGAAATGAGTGTCAACGGAAGCAATGGTAGCCAAGTGGGCCACCAAGATGACATTGGTAACCTCAACGATGTCAATGAACCGAATGTTTATGACCCGCATCTAATGGGTGGAATTGGTGCCATTCGCTTGCCTCCGGTTGAAGGGAACGATGTGTTCCACATTACAAGTACCATGTTGCAGCTCTTGCAATTGAAAGGGTTGTTTGATGGGTTGGCCCATGAGGATCCCCATGAGCATATCAGAAACTTTGTTGATGTTTGTGGGTCGTTCTTCTTCAAAAACTTATCCCAATAGTAGGTCCAGTTGAGGTTGTTCCCATTTTCTTTAATGGGAGAAACATGTAAGTGGTTGGCTGAATTGCCACGCGACTCAATCACTTCGTGGGAAGAGCTTGTCACCGCATTTCAAGTGTGATTTTTCCCTCCTTCGAAGATGATGACACTTCGGGACAACATCCAAAGCTTCAAGTGTTTGGAGGGTGAGCCAATTTATTAGACTTGGCTATGATTCAAGAAGTTGGTGTTGCAATGCCCAACTCAAGGTTTACCCGACAATGTTTTGCTGCAATACTTTAACCGAAGCCTTGATTCGGTTAACAAAGGAGTAGCTGACCAACTTTCTCCAGGAGGTTTGATGCAACAACCATACATTATAGCAGCCCAGTTCTTGGATTGTATGACCAAAATCAACCGGGCGTGCTACACCTGTCAGGATCAAGTCTCCCCTCTCACTTTTAAATTGACCAAGGATCAGCTTGAGAAAGATAAAGAAAGAGACCAGAACATGGCAAAGATCATGACCCAACTTGACATTTTGTCCAACAATGTCATGGGAGCTGGTGCTAAAAGTGTCAATGTTGTGGCTGTCGAATGTGCAAACCCCAAAGAGGCCAAGTTTGAAGTGTTTTATAACGAGGAGGTGAACTTTCTAGCCAACCAAGGAAGTGGTTATCGTGCGCACTACCCAAGGCAGGGTGGTAACCAAGGTTGGAACAAGGATGATGGCTGGAGAGATCGTGATAGAGAGTAGAGGGATCGTAACCCCACTTGGAAGTAAAGGGATGGGGAGAATGACAGGTGCATTCCTCCCCACGAGCATCAAAAACCAAAGGGTTCTGAGGGTGGTCGTTCTGAAGATATGCTCTCGAGTATCCTCAACAGGGTTGAGGGGTTCGATAAAATCTTGAAAGAAATGAAGGACGATGTATCGACCCTTAGCCAAACGGTCACCTCTCACTCCATCTCTATCAAACAGTTGGTGACCCAAATGGGTCATATCTCGTCTCATTTAAACCCGAGAGAACAAGGAGGGTTGCCTAGTGACACTATGCCCAATCCCAAGAATGAGGTTTGAGCGAGGACTTGCGTCGTGCCACGACATTAACTGAGGCTCTGCTTGGGAGGCAACCCAAGTTTTTATTTTCTTTCTTTTTGTTATAGGAATAATCGTGTGTTCATTTTGTCAGTGAAAGTGTAGAATGTATTTGAAAAGTGCAAGTTGGCGAGCAAAAAGCCCAGTCTGTGACTCGCCGAAGAGGTTGGCGACTCGACGAAGAGGTCGGCAAGCCCAACTTGGATCGTCGTTGGACTCAAGAAATTCTAAGGTTTAAGTCTGTAAAACTCGGCGACCCCAAGAGAAAATCGGCATATCGCTGAATAGGTCGGCAATCACGACTTAGTTTGTCGTTTGGACCCCCCACATTAGCTAGAGGTCCTGTTAAACTCGATGAGGTAAGTGACAACTCGGTGTGTCACTAAGTGCGGTTGGCGAGTAAAATTAATGTCGCCGAAAGGGTGAAAATTGGACAATATTAAAGGCCAAAGGTTCAAAGTTCAAACTCTTTCACATTCCCTCACTTTTTAACTTCCCAAAATCACACCCATACTATATTTTCCCATATTTTCATGTTTCTACTACTTCTTAGTCGTCGATTGTGTGTTCGGAGTTGGAATTCTTTGTTGCCTAGCTTTTCAAAGTATATATTTGGCATAAAAGGTTGGTTTTCCGAACCCCGAACTTGTATTTAGCAATTTTACTCATTTGTAATTGTGTTTATCTTAGTGATGTGTGTTGGGCCTCTCTGAATCGTAATTGTGTGCTTGTGTGCTTGTTTTAATTTGAATATCATGCCTAAAATGCCTATATTGTTGATTTCCCAAATTTTATTCTTAAAATTTGTTCTAAACTATTGGGTTTTGCTAAGTTGTTGTTGGGTCTAGTTGGTTGAAGTCTGACTAACCCATAATTGTGCTAAATGATGTATTTTGCCTGATGACGTAGCGTTTGACATCATTCCTAAGGGCGTAAGTCATCAAATGGCCAATTTTGGTAAAACGGGGAGAAGTCTGAGTATCCTGGGAGCATGAGTCTTATGGATCTAATTTTAATTGAATTAGTGTGTGTTTTGATTTCGTTTTTGGGGGCTGCGGGTTGATTTTGGAAGTCAGGGTAGAAATTAGGCACGTTGGGCAGTTTGGCGAGTTGGGTTGAGCTCGCCGAACCACTTGGCGGTTCCCTGAACCTCCCTAGATCGCCTTTATTTTCATGCTAATTTTGAGTTTAGGTTCTGTAACTTTCAGCGAGAAGCCTGATTTCGTCGAGTGCACTCGGTGACTCGCTGAAAGTCTTCTTTGATCGCCCTTTCTGCACCCCTAACCCTTAAAATACATTGTAACTTTCGGCAGGCTAGTCCTTGATCGCCGAATGTTGTCGACGATTCTCCGAAAGGCCCCTCCCATCGCCGACATGCCAATTTTCCTGTGAATTTTTTAGCCAATCCATTCGGCGAGCCCGATCTAGCTCGCCAAAGTGATTCGATGACTCACCGATCGGTTCGGCGAGTCTGTCTGCAACCATTTTTCTGCAACTTCAATTGAAATGAATCTAACTCTTTTTGATGTTTTTGCAGATATGGCTAGAACCAACCTCGATATACCACCTCGTAAAAGAGCATAGGGCATAGTGATAAATGAAGGTGGAGCCAATCCTTCTAAAATGGGAAGAACAGAGCCTCCAAAGAGAGGCAAGGGCAAGGGCAAAGGCTCATTACTGAGGTTCCAGAACACAACTCCGGCAGCGAGGGAGAGTCCTTTGACTCCTAAGCTGCATTCTCAGAACCGGATGATGACAAACCACTACAGTCTAGGCGAGCGGAGATTTGTGCTAGGTCTCTTCCTAACTCATCGAAAGCTCCAACAACCACCCATCCTATAGCAGATACAGTGTCAGCTCCGGCATCGACTGTGGCCCCAATGCCACCAGCACAGGTTCCTCCTCCCCTGCTACTCAACATATTAAAATCTGAGGGAATGAGGACGATGGAAGAGAATTTTTTGTCCATAGAGGGCTTAGAGGGAAAGTACCCTCTATTATTGGACACACTTACCCGATAGATGGAGCGACTGTGTAGGCAGGACCCCTCTTTACCTCCCTCTCTGTAATTTTGATTGATTTTTTTAGTGTTGTTATTGCATTCGAGGACAAATTGTTTTTTTATTTGTGGTGGGGTGAGGTATTTCCATACCTACCTATTGTGATTATTGTTTTGTTAATACATTGGGAATTTGTGCTGTAAATTGTGTTTTGGCACTGTTTTGTGGATGTTTGAGCTTGTGGCTCCTTATTTTCAATGTAAATGGGTTTTGACCTTTCTAAAAATATTTGCCACCTCTTGATTGTGTTTGAATGTGGTTGTTATTATGAAAATTTGAGTGTCGATCTTGATCAATATCGATGACTTAAATAGTGCTCTTAATCGAACAAAAATGAATGTGCAGCTACGATGAGGCCAAATGAAGTTCATAGACAATATGTGAACCTTTTGCATCTCGTTGTGACTAGCCGGATATCGAATGGATGCTTTTGTGATGAACATTGCACACTAGCAAGTGTGTAGAGTCTTGTTTGATATTGGTGTCAATGCCTTGTGTGATGAGCTTACCATGAACAATGTGTGATGACACCTAGAATTAGCCTCGTTGGTCCGGTTGACTAAGTGATGCAAATTCTTGAAATGATCTTAGGCAACAATTCTAAAGACTGAAACAATTTGACATTATACCTCTTTTGTGGTCAACCTTGTGAGTGTGTGGACTTTGCTTGAACACCCTTTGAGCCTTAGCCTTTTCTTGGAAGAAACTCGATGCAATAGTAACCCTCTCATTCCATTCACCCATAATCCTCATGAAATGTGGTTTGTTTGAATAGTCAACTTAGGCCAAAATCCTAAGTTGGGGGCGTGATGAAAAGAGAAGGTAAATCAAGAAATGCAAAGAAGTGTCCCTTGATCCATGATTTTAAGAAAAATTGAACCCCTCCATATAAAAAAAGAGAAGAAAAAAAAGGAAAGAAGAATGAAAAAAAAAGATAGAAAATGTTGAGAAATAAAAGTTGTGAAAATTGCAAAAGAAATGGGGTTTCCAACATACCATGAGAAATGAATAATATGGTGAGTTTCGAGTAGGGGTGTGAATGTTGAAGAAATGGATAGAAAGTGAAGTTCTTACCACGTATCATGAGGATAACAACCATTGAGCCTAAATGACCATACCTTTACACTCAGCCCCTTTAAAAGCCTTGAAAATACCTTTTTGATCTTGAGTGAGCTGAAGCGAGTGTTAATTGGAAAATAAGGGCAAACCTATGGGTGAAGTCATGCATGTGTTCATCTTTGTGAGTGTGAGAGTTGTATGTGATTTCGGAGCTTCAAATTGTTGAAGAATAGTGTGTGAATATGGAATCATTCTTTGTGTGAGGGCATTTGAGTACCTTTGTTGAGCTTGAACTTGCACTTGAAGAGAGTATTGTGAACTTGAGAATTTTTGGTAATAGTGAGTCACAACTTGAACCTTTGAGTGCACAATTGATCATTGCATAAATAAGTTGAGTCTTTTTGTGTGCATTCATGATTGACTCTTTTGTAGAACTGTTTGAGACATCCTTTCTGAACTGCTGAACTTGAGTTTTACTTGAGGACAAGCAAAAGTTTAAGTTGGGGGGTGCTGATCAGTCAGAGATTTGAACTCATTTAGGGATTTAATTACAATGATTTAGTGTCAACAAATGCTTATTTTGTGCCAATAACTAATGAAAAGCCCTTGATTTCCAGGTCTATGGATTGAGGAACCAAGCAAGGACACTAATTTGCAAAAAGAAATGAAGCGAGCTGAAATAGTGAAGAAAAAAAATCTGGTGGTCACCTAGTCCACTTGGCGAGTCTCCGAATGGTTATTAGACCGCCTAAAGTTCCAGTGTGCCAAGCCTTGAAAGAGAAAACCAAGTTGGCGAGAGAAAGGAGCAGTCGGCAGATCGCCGAGTGGTTCCTCAATGCAGTGTTGTATGGCCCAAAGTTACAGAACATGAGGATGATAAAGGCCAAGGAAAAAAGAGTGATGGAAATGACCAAAGGGCGGATCGCCGAGTTGATCGGTGAGCACGACTTACTTCGCCGAGTGACTATTCGCAGCACATTTTTTGGCGACTATAAATACATTTTTGAACATTTAGTTTAGTATCAATTGACAATTATTATTATTATCCATATCGATTTCTTAGTATTGAGATAGTTTTCTCTACTTTTTCCTTAGCTTTTAAGAGTTGAAATTTTTTCACTTTTGAGAAATTGGAAGTGGGTCTTTGAGATTCTTCAAATTGGACCATTGTAAGAATGTAATCAATCTTACCCAGTTGATGGAAAATCAATTTAGTAACGATTTTTATCTTTTTATCATGTCTAGCTAAAAGCCCAATTCTTGGGGTGTGATTATGGGCTTATTTAGTTTATGGGTATTGCTAATTGTTAGTTTAAATATTGTTTAGAAGTGAGTTCAATCAATAATTGTGGTTTAATTTAAGAAATGTAGTTGCAAATGCAGTTCTACCTTCATGTTTTTGGCTAGCTCGAACACCATTTGACCTTAGCCTTTTCTTGGAAGAAACTCGATGCAATAGTAACCAATGTGGTCTGTTTGAATAGTCAACTTAGGCCAAAATACTAAGTTGGGGGTGTGGTGAAAAGACAAGGTAACTCAAGAAATGCAAAAAAGTCTCCCTTGATCCATGATTTTAAGAAAAATGGAACCCCCTCCATACAAAAAAAAAGAGAATAAAAAAAAGGAAAGAAAAATGAAAAAAAGAAGATTGAAAAAGTTGAGAAATAAAAGTTGTGAAAGTAGCAAAATAAATGGGATGTCCAATATTCCATGAGAAGTGAATAATAGTGTGAATTTCGAGCAGGGGTGTGAATGTTGAAGAAAATGATAGAAAGTGAATTTCTTACCAGATTTCATGAGAATAACAGCCACTAAACCTATATGACCATACCTTTACACTCAGACAAGCTTTGAAAAGACCTTTTTGATCTTGAGTGAGATGAAGCGAGTGTTGATTGGAAAATAAGGGCAAACTTATGGGTGAAGTCATGCATGTGTTCATCTTTGTGAGTGTGAGAGTTGTATGTGATTTCGGAGCTTCAAATTGTTGAAAAATAGTGTGTAAATATGGAATCATTCTTTGTGTGAGGGCATTTGAGTAACTTTGTTGAGCTTGAACATGCCCTTGAAGCAAGTAGTGTGAACTTGAGAATCTTTGGTAATAGTGAGTCACAACTTGAACCTTTGAGTGCACAATTGATCCTTGCATAAGTAAGTTGAATCTTTTTGTGTGCATTCATGATTGAGTCTTGTGTGGCACTATTTGAGACATCATTTATGAACTGCTGAACTTGAGTTTTACTTGAGGACCAGAAAAGTTTAAGTTGGGGGTGTTGATGAGTCTGAGAGACTCATTTAGGCATTTATTTACAATGATTTAGTGTCTTCAAATGCTTATTTTGTGTCAATAACTAATGTAAAACCCTTGATTTCCAGGTATAAGGATTGAGGAACCAAGCAAGAACACTAATTTGCAAAGAGGAACGAAGTGAGCTGAAAGAGTGAAGAAAAAAAAAGTCTAGTGATCACCTAGTCCACTTGGCGAATCGCCGAATGGCTATTTGACCGGCTAAAGTTCCAGTGTGCCAAGCCTTGAAGGAGAAAACCAAGTTGGCGAGAGAAAGGAGCAGTCGGCGGATCGTTGAGTGGTTCTGCGATGCAGTGTTGGATTCCCCAAAGTTACAGAATTTGAGAATGCTAAAGGCCAAGGCAAAAAGGGCAATGGAAACGACCAAAGGGAGGATCGCCGAGTTGATCGGCGAGCCCGACTTACTTCGCCAAGTGACTATTCGCAACACATTTTTGGTGACTATAAATATATATTCGAACATTTAGTTTAGTATCAATTAGTAATTATTATTATTATTCATATCGAATTCTGAGTATTGAGACAGTTTTCTCTAGTTTTTCCTTAGCTTTGATGAGTTGAAATTTCTTCACTTTTGAGAAATTGGAAGTGGGTCTTTGAGATTGTTCAAATTGGACCATTGTAAGAACATATTCAATCTTACCCAGTTGATGGAAACTCAATTTGGTAACGATTTTTATCTTTTTATGATGTCTAGCTAAAACCCCAATTCTTAGGGTGTGATTATGTGATTTTGGGCTAATTTAGTTTATGGGTATTGCTAATTGTTAGTTTAAATGTTGTTTAGAAGTGAGTTCAATCAATAATTGTGGTTTAATATAAGAATTGTAGTTGCAAATGCAGTTTTACCTTCGTGTTTTTGGCTTGCGAGAGAGAGAGGTTCTAAAACCAAAGTTATTGATTGATGGTCATTGGGTATTGGTTGTCATGGGTTCAGCTCGAGAGAGTGATTCCTAAACCAAATTCCACACATTCATCTCGAGAGAGTGAATGGACTAAGGTGTGGGTTGGTCTTATTTTGCATGCTTGTCGATGTTCGAGAGAAATTGACTTGATTTAGGGTAAATTGTTCGAGAGAAAGTTTACCTCCTCTATAGTCTAGCTTAGTCACTAATATCTAGCCATTTTTTAATAGTTGCAATTACCCATTTGTGTATATTAGCCTATAATCAAATCATATCCCAAGAACTCGTCTCACTATTGTTATTTCGTATTGTTCTCTGCTGTTTGTAGTTCATAATTACAACCAAAACCCTCTTATCTGACATTCGTGTCATCTCCTGATTTGAATTATCTTTTTATTCGATAAATTATATTCCTATGGCTAATTTGACCATGTTCATACTTTGCTATTGAATCTCAAACACGTACCTCTCCCTGTGGGATTCGACCCCAACTCATTTAGTTGGCTTTTATATTGACTAGCGATCATTGACACTTAGAATTGGATGAAGTGTCCTTGAAACGTTAATCAGCAGCAAATTAGAGGAAAACTGTTGTTGGGAGAACTTCAAACGGTCATATATTTTAGCACAAAATGAATTAGGTAGCCCATGATCTATCAAATTAAAGATAATTAAATCCTCTTTTCAACTCCACCGAGTTTGCTAAAATCCAATCTCAGAGTAAAAAGTTATGCTTATTTTAGTGAAGCCATGTCGAGCAGACCACGAACAATGACCACAGTCGACGGGGGTAGTCCAAACGATGGTCAGGGACCTTCGTCAACCCTTACGTCAGGGTCGTTTTGGTCCTTTTCCCTATGCATTAGACACTTAAACAATATCGTTTGATGTCTAAACTACGTCGTTTTACTAAGTCTAAGTCTAATAACCTAGTCGAACATACGCAGAACCCTCATTCTCCAAAAATCATCCAAACTTGGAGCAAAAAGAAGAGGAGAAGTCGACCAAACCTCCCAAGAAAAAGCAACAGTGCTCTTCAAAGCTTAGCCCCGAATTCCAAAGGATTTCTCCATAGATTTCGTCACCATGAATGTGGGATTTCACTAGTGGTTTCCTTTCATCCACTAAGTCCCTAGAATTCATTTAGTTCCTTGATTCTATATAGCTTGTTTAGACCTAGGGTTTATAAAATCTTGGCAATTTATTGTGATTTTAGGTGTTATATAATCCGTAGTCAAAATAACTGGGGGTTTTTGGAAACATTGCTTAATTCCCTGTATAAAACTCAGAACCCTAGTTTATATAAATTCTTTTAGTTCATAAATCATACTTGCTAGGTCAATTAAACATATAATCATGCTCCAGATTTCGAATGCCACATTATCAGTATATAAATGTTGCATTCTTATATTGCATGTCAGTAGTTTAAGTTATTCAGTATTTCAGTTACATTTGTGTCATATACATATTCAGTTGGGAGTAGACTTAGCACCGAATTGGACTAGGGTTCATCATACCCACATAGTCCCAGAACTACATGCCCAAGTAGGATCATAAGTCCTCTGTGTTTGGCATCAGTATTAGTTATCACGCCACAGTCATGCCCTATTCCCCAGGCAAGGTATATTTGGTCCTCTCGATGCGGTGTATACATCGAACTACATGTTTAGATCACGTGGTTTATATCGGCTAATAGTAGCTCACACAATTAGAGTCTTTGTGCATTGACCAGGTTTTTAACATTTATATCAGTATATAGTTCTGCATGGTATCTTCATGATCACTACTTGGTCATTGCATTCAGTTTAGTTTTTCAGTTAAATTTCAGTATCTATATCTCTACTAAAATTGCATCATATCTCAGTTATGTATTGTTAAGCTTATATATCTTTTATTCATCTTATTATCTATATCCTGCATGCTCAGTACATTCCAAGCACTAACGTATATTCTCTGTTACATCCTTTCATGATGTAGGTTCAGGTACTCAACATCCAGATCACGCTTAGATCGATTCTCGGTCCTCATTCAGCAGCTCCATTGGTGAGTCCTCGTATTCTGAGGACAATAGACATGCTTTCATTTTAGTCATTATTTTTAGTTTCAATTTTGTTAGAGTTAGGTGGGGGGAATGTCCCAGCAACTTAACTCAGTTAGAGGCTTTTCAAACATAGTAATAGATTCAGCTTGAGTTGTTAAGTGGTTGCCAGTTATCACTAAACTCTTAGTATGTTTTATATATTAAGACTATTTGGGTTTTGTCGCCACAGCGGATATTTATTGTTTTAGCTTCCGCATAGTTCATGCTTTACTTAGTTATTTTCATTATGCATATGATATGCCAAACTCAGGGTTATCGTGGGGTCACTCATGATCCTAGGTCCCGTGTTATGTCAACTGGGTAGCCTCGGGGTGTGACATGGCATATCCATTTCATAAGTCATTTCTCCTAACTATAGTAGTACCTAAACAGATTAATGAATTTAGGGCTGAGTTTGTCCTTCTTTTCGAACCTCATAACTCATTTTAAGAGGATACTTTCAACAAAACTTTCTCTCCTATCATGAACTTCAAATCAAAAACCTTTCGATCCCCATAACTTTTGTTTTATCCTTGACTGTGAGAAGTCTATCTTAAATTAACTTGACCTTATCTAACAAATATCTCAAAATATACATGCCTAAAAGTCTAACCGCGAATGCGTCAAATCAATAAATTGGAGAAAAAAATTTCTATCATACAAAGCCTCAAATGAAACCATCTGGAAGTTGAAATGGTAACTATTGTTATATGTAAACTCCTAAGGGTATGAATTTTGTCCCAATGATCACTAAAATCAGTTACACATGTTCGTAGCATATCCTCCAACACCTGAATAGTCTCTTAAATTAGACATTCATTTGTGAATGAAAAGTTGTGCTAAGCTCTACCCGACTTCCCAACTCGTTATACATAAACTATCGACAATTAAATATGAACTAATTAAATCTGTACGAAATGATGAAAATAGACACATCATGAAAATAAACTATATTTTGAATGAAAATTCTTAGCAAGCTATTCGCATGTATGAAGTCTAAACTTGTAGCACCCCGACTTTTCAAAACGTCTAAATTAACTCATATCTTCATGGAAAGACAAGGAGGGTGAGTAATAAATTAAAAATGATGTGTTCTGTGATATTTGAAGTGTTCAAGTGTGGTATCTCAAGTTTTGAAGTTAGGTAAGTGGCAAAATAAAAGTTGGTGAAAGTTACCGTAAATTCCTTTTTAAAGATTTGTCTGAAATTTGAGTCAAATGTATCGGACGTTTTCTCCTAATATATTTAGAGTTATGGTCTCCACAAGCTATGAAATCAAAGTTCTATGAGTCTAGTTTCTAACGCATCAAACCGTTCATTCATACGACTTAAGAATAGAGAGATATTCGCATTTTCGTGGGACTGCGCAACCAGGCACGTGAGGTGGGTCCCTAAGTCAGTGGAATGTTACATATATCTTCTCCTTCGACCTTTTTCCACATTTTTAAGCTAAAAAAATAGAGAAATTAGAGAAACCCATTTCTAGGATCAAGTGAAATATAGATTTTCTCGACTTAAGTCCTTGACAAAAGTTGTTCTACGCGTTGGGCTCATCATTGTGGTATAATTTGTTTTATCGATTGCGTAGCATATCACACTTTAGAGTTGGGACAGTAAGGGTTTGAATATATTTGAAGGTTTTGAGGTGAATTAAGATCAAGGTAAGACCCTTTTTTCATCGACTATAGCTTTTATAAGCAGCAAACATCAATTTGCGATGGAAATACATATCTTTTATCATATTGTCATGGTATCTTTTATTTTTGTGTGTTGATTATGGTCCTACCTTGTTGTAGTATCGAGGGAGTTATGAGTTAAAGTCGTTAGGCCACGTGAATTTAGCGAAAAAGGTATGTTAAGGTTATTCTCTTCCTATGGCATGTTTCCTTAAAGCTTAGGAGCAATGTAATTGAGTTGTTATCGTTATTATACTTGTAGCCACTATTGTTGATTGAAGGCTGCTCGAGTGCGTATAATCCTCTCTTATCGGGATTCTTATTCAGTAGTAGCATTCGTATGTTGGACACGACTTAGAGGCTATTTGTATAGATTGCTTATAACTAAATTGCTCGCTTTTAGCTGTTGGATTGTTATTGTTGCCATTGGGCTATTGTGGTTAGTTGCACGAATGTGATCTATGCCTAGAAGGGTTATGTTTCGCTTACAAGGCTATATGGACACCTAAAAGGGCTATGAGTTGCCTACAAGACTATATTGATGCCTAGAAGGGCTATGGTTAGCCTACAGGGATATATATTGACGCCTAAGAAGGCTATGTGCTTCCTATAGAGCCATTTTGTTTCCTAAGAGGGCTATGAGTTGTCTATAAGCTATGTTGATGCCTAAGAGGGCTATGTGATTGCATGCGGGGCTAGAGGACTAGTGATAGGGGTATACAGGCTGATTGGCACCTTCAAGGATTATGGGGGCCTGAGTAGGTGCTCTTGCGTGTTGTTTGTACCTACCGAGCTTATGGGGGCTTGGTTAGGTTGTGGTTTTATTATTTTTGATAAGTTTAGATTTAGGAGCAGGTCAGTACAGTTATCTTATCCTTGATTTATTTATCACATTATTCCAGTATATCAGGATACATCATCATAGTCTATTGCCTTTCATACTCTGTACATTATTTTGTACTGAAGCCCCATTGCTTTGGGGGTGCTGCATTCATGCATGCAGGTCCGGAAAGACGACCGAGTAGACCTCCTCAGCAGCAGGATTGACTTTTATTCGGTTGGTCATCCCCTTTCCTCCGGAGCTACTAGAGTTGGGAGGTTTGTTACCTTTTGTTGTATATATTCTCATGGGTAGGTTGGGGCCCTGTCCCACCAATCTTCACTACTCTTAGAGGCTTGCAGACTAGTGTGTGGGGTTTATAGCTACGTTATGGCCATGTTGGCCTATGTTGTTGGTTTGCGGAAGCTTGTGAGCTGTTTGATGTATTGTATTGATATATACCTGCTTTTAGTTTTGGTATAGATATCATGGTTGTAACGACCCTAAAAACGAACTAGTGAAACTAGAGCCTTACATGTGAGTTTGGAGTTGAGAACTTGATGAAATGACGAGAAATGGCTTTTGAAGTTTAGTTTAAAGAGATTTGAGGTCAAATGTCAAGAAATGACCGTGGAGTCAGAAAACTAGTCAGTTGAACTAGTGAGTTGTAAGGGTCTTGTCGTTGAAGTTTGGAGTGTTGTTTAAGGGCTTAAGGGGTTGATTAGCTAGTTGATTAATCACCTTTATAAGCTAGCAAGACCTTGAGCTAAGTCATGAAATCATTTAGAACCAAGACCCTTAAAACAGTCCCCTAAAAACAGTTTTTAGTTTTAAGTTAGGAGTGAGGATTAACTTTAGATGGTCATATCTTTTAGGTCAAAGTGAATTAGGTGTACCATTACCTATCCAATTAAAGTTCTCTGAATCCTCTTTCCAACGCCACCGAGTTTGCCCCTTTTCGATCTCGGAGTAAAAAGTTATGCCCAAAATAGTGAAGCACTGTAAAAAAGGACGAGCTTAGACGGGTTTAGGGAAAACTTTTAAGTTTAACTTTGTGGGTCCTTAATTCTTTTCCAAAGTTGAGTCCCTATTATTCTTTTCCTTTCCTAGCAATTATAAAACCCTTTTTGACCAAAATTCTTCCATTTAAGTCACTCCAATTAGAATATAAAAAAAACCCACCTCCTCTCAAATATCTCTCTCTATAATCCTCCATTCAAGAAGGTCAAGAACTTGGAGCTAGGGCTTGGATTGAAGGTGTTCTCTTCATCAAACTTCTTGTAGAATCTTAGCAAAGGTATGGGGATCCTTTATCCTTGATTCCTCTTCCATTCAATGAGCCAAATCAAGTGTTTTGAAAGTTCTTCAAAAACTCAATAAAGTCCTAATTTTGGTTCTAGCATGGGTTCTTGCATTAAATGATTTTTAATGATGATTTATGTTATTATTGATGTTTATTGATGGTTTTAAGAAAGAAAAGCCCATGAACCCATGTCTTTCCAAGTTTCCTAAATTTGGCTTATGAAGTGGGTTGAATGTTTATGATTGAATGATGATGGAAATATTCTTAGGTTGAGTTGAATAGTTGATTTCTATTATTATCTATGTTTATCTATTGAGAATTGTTGAAGAATTGAGGAATGGTGATTGTGGCTTTGGAAAAGGGTAAGTTGACCTAACTTCATTGTTAATGTAGAATTGATATAGAATTGTGATAGATTGATGTGTGATCCACTTATGGTGGAGGTGTCATCTTATTGAATATATCTTTTTGTACAAAATGTATTTTGCGGTGATTCTTGTTTGTTTGCAACCTTAAGAGATGTAGTTACATCTTTTATGAAGGTTATAAAGTCTAGTTTTACCGTTTTCCTGTTCAAATCTAACTTGCGACTTGGGGTACCAGGCTGGACAGATTCACTGTTTTGGGAGCATAGTTGTATTTGTACATGCTAGACTTACTTGCGATGATGATCCTTTTTTACGTCGACATTACTGAGCTAATAGAAGTTAAATAAGTTATTAATTGTATTTTTAAGGTTATATATACTTGAGTACAAGCTGAGAACCTTGATACGTTGGTCGGGCTATGGTTTGAATTCTTGATGTTTTGTCGAACTGTTTCTATGCTAAAGCCCGAGGTTTGTGTATAAACTTGTACTTGTACTCTTGTTATTTTCTTGTATATTTGAAGGGTTATCTTGATACCTTGGTTACTTTTCACTTGGCATTGTCGTGTTGGTATCCTTTAAGGCATTAAAGATGCTTGTGTAACACGCCCACTTGTACGGATTGTTTGATCACCTGGCACTCTTGTTGGGACCTTGTCCTTCTTGTGGCTGTGACTTTGTCACTCTTGGCATGCCTCTTGATTCGGATCACTTGCTATCTTGACTCTGGATTTTTAGTCTGTCTTATGAATGGAAGTTGTCCATTTTAAGTACGAATTAGAAAGCCATTTTTAATATGCTTCTTGGTTCTCTTGATTATTGGGCTTTGACCCTTCTTGATACAGGGCGTTAGCCCTTCTTGATACTTGTTTGTGCTTGGTGTGACGACATGATGTATATATTGGGCGAGCCTTGTTATTGAATCTCTTGGAAATTGGTGCTATGAGCATTCTTGACACTTGGATCTTTTAGTGTAGAACTTGATGCCCTGAATGTGAACTCTAGTTACTTGATAGGTTCTACACCGTGTAGGTAGTAGTATGGGATGCTATCTACACATGGCACAAGTTGCCTTTGAAGGTGCTAAAGTGAGTTCTCTAAGTCTATATGACTAAAGTGTGAAGTCACCTAAATGCATGAATGTGTCCTAAATGACTTTAAAGAAGAATGTTGACTTATTGCCTAAATGATTTGTTGAATGAATAGCTTATGTTAATGAAGTGAGTTACTTGGTATGTTACCTTGAAGCATGATGCTTCTTGTCTATAGTAGCCTTGAGGAACACTTAGGTGTGTATGAAGAGGTTGTATGGGCGTCCATTTCATGTCTCACTCAAGTGTGTCTTAGGGTAACTTTAGATAAGGGTCCTTGGATGATGAAATGAGTTACGTGGTGAAAATGTTGAGTATGTCTATAATGTGGTTAATGTCTTATGTGTTGGTTATGTTCTATAATATGTCTAATATGTCAATGTTCATGAAGTTTTACTAAAATCGCATAAGGCATGACTTTCAACCAAATGTCCTTTTTAGCATGTTTTTGCATGGTTTCCATACTTAGTACTTAATTGTTCTAACCCCTTTCTTTCCCTTTTGACTAAAGTGTAGGGATTTGGAGATGTTGATATTCCATGATTGATGGATAGGTTTCTAAGATGTTTGAAGATGAAGACTTGGTGAGTCCTCATAGATTCGAGGACAATAACCAACATGTTCCTTTTTGTCTTGTAGTTTTGTTATAGTTTTGAGTGGGCTTAGTCCCAATGTTGTATTCAAGTATTAGATGGTTTTGAGACATCTTGGATAAAGTCTAGAAAGTCTTCCGCTTGCTATTTAATGAGAGTATCTTCGTGTGTGAAGAAATTTTTAAATTCTTCTTTTTTTTTTAAGTATCGTATGCCATGAAAGATCCATGAGGCTTGTATTTGACCTCTTCGAGGTCGAATACGCCGGTTACAACTAGGGGATGCTCTCGGGTCGTGACAATGGTGGCCTCGACGGCCCAACCAGGACTTCTGTGCTAGTTGGCTATTTATTTATATGCTTCCTGGGAGTAGCTGTTTCTTTTATCGATCAGTTGACATGGGTCTTGCCAGTTGAGGGCTTAATTTTAAGCCAAGATATACTTATTTATTTTCTTGACAGTTTGTGGCAGCCATGCGCTAGTAGCAAATGGTTCAGCAGGGTCGGCTCGAGCCTGAGTTCTGGCATTAGGAGGTAGTTGCGCCCTTGAATCTGGGGCGTGACAAAACCAACCTAAAGTAAGCTTATTCGATCATCTTATCCATGATAAGTCAAATGTCACTAATCTTTCTCAAAGTGTTTGTCACTCCTATTACAAAATTTATGGCAATTCATTCCAGATTTCACTCATGTATGTCTGAGTCTCACCACCTAGTCTCTAGTGCTTATACTTTACATGCTGACAGTTCAAACATCAAGACACATACTTTATAATGTCCCTCTTTATTCGACATCACGATAATGCTTCAGACCATAATATATCTTCCCTCCTCATTGTTGAATAAAATATTTAAAGCTATGAGTTTCTTTCATAATCTACTTGATCAAATAACCAACTCTTAAAACACCCTTCGAACCACCATTCCATCCTAATATTCACCCTTTCAATACCATGTCAAGAATTATATTCAACACCTCATCTTCGAAATGTCTAATATTGATCTAATCCCCTAGGAGGGAGTGTACCTCAATATGAACAAGAACCTTTCCAAACTCTAAAATATCAAGTCTTGCAAATCTATTAGCCAAGTATTGGAACATGTATTCCAGTCGTAACATAATCAAGCTATCCACACTAACTTCTTACTCAACACATTTTCTACTACATTTACCTTTCCCAAGTGATATATGATAATGATATCATAATCCTTAAGCAACCTTAACCATATCCTCAACGTTAAACTTAGATCTCTCTACCTAGAAATATATTCATTACTGTGATAATTCATGAACATCTCATATTTCTCTCCAAGTATATAATGCCTTCAAGTTCGTAAAGAAAAAAAATCATTGTCAATTCTAAATAATGAGTAGGATAGTTATTTTCCTAAACCTTCAGTCATCTCAAAATATACTTTATTACCTTACTTTTATACATCAAAACATTGCGAAGATCAACCTGTGAAGCATCATAATACTCCGTAAACTCCTTATCTTTTATTGGCAAGGTCAAAATTGAGACTGAAGTCAACAGAGCCTTAAGTTTTTGCAAGCTAGTCTCACACTTCTTAGATCATAAGAAAGTTAAAAATCTTATGAGTTAGTTTTGTCAATAGAAACACAATAAATCAGAAGTCATTCAAATTTCATTTGTAGTAACCGGTCAAACTCACAAAACTCTGGATCTTTATAGGTGAAGTAGACCTAGCCCAATCTCTAACTGTCTCAATACTCTACAAATCTACAATATTTTCATCCTTAGACACCACATGCCCAAAAATGTCACAAAACTGAAATATAACTCACACTTAGAAAAATTTACATGAGGTCACTCCTTCTTCAAATCTTCAAGCACAATTCTTAAATATTGCTCACATATCTATTTACTATAAAAGTATATCAAAACATCATCAGTGAAAACTATAACGGAGGAAATCAAAATAGAACCTGAATATCCTATTTATCAACTTCATAAATATTTCTTAAAGTTAGTCAGCCCCAAATACGTAACCAAGAGCTCATCGTGGCCATAATGGGTATCGAAAGTTATCTTATGCATATCCTTTGCACTAACCCTCAGTCTATAGTAACCAACCCTCAAATTAATATTAGAGAATACCAAACTCCTTAAAGTAGATCAAACAAGTTATCAATGTGCGCAGTATGATACTTTTTCTTAATCATTACTTTTTTCAATTGTTTGTAGTTGGTGCATATCCTTGAGTGTCATCCTTATTTTTTCACAAATAGGACTAACGTGCCCCAAGAAAATACTAGGCCTAATAAAGTCTTTACTCAATAAATCATGCAACTACTCTTTCAGATCATTCAATTCGGCCATAGCCATTTGATATGAAAAGATAAATTGGGTTCAATGTTTGCCTCTAAGTCAATACTGGAATCAAAATCATGATCAACTGAAACACCTTCAGAAACCCTTTCATCACTATTTCTGATTCTAAAGAAGGAGTATCACTACTTATATCATGAACATAAGTGAACTAGGGGGGACATTTCTTCTCAATCACTGAGTCTTTGAAAATGATAATACCTTCGTCAAATAGGGACTGAGATTCTCTTGTCACTTAAGTTTAAGAGAACCCGACATATCTATGGTAATAATCTAGAACTTCATAATATGGATGAAGTCAATCTATGCCCAATATGATATAAATATCTACCATATCCAAAATAATTAAGTACATCCATTTATTTTGTCCTATCAAATCAATAACTTAAGATCGATGTAATAGATCCACCACTATGAATCATCTAAGGGTATCTGAATACGTACAAACCTAGAAAGAGAGTCACAAAATATATCCAAAATAAGGAACATAAGAGAAAGTAGTTTCATAGTCGAAATAAAATTTCCAAAAGTCGAGAGCATACTGAATAATACTCGTGACAACCATGGTTATCCCAAATGAGTTAGTTTTTTGTCAATATAATACTTTCAACCACCAAAATATTAGTCCATGAATTGTAGGGCGATCCTTTACCACTATAAAGACGTCGCTATGAATGTTCCTACATAGTTTCATACTAGTATCCTTGCCAAAAGTCAAATTTTGTTTTCCATTAATTTCAACTCATATTGTTGATCCTCAATTCAATCTCTAAGAGATATCTCATAGTTGAATATGTCAATATATATCATTAAGCACCACTTAAATGTCTCTACTAATTGGAACCTAACTTAGCTCATATCTTTTGATGTATTATATTGAGACCACCTCGTGACTTACATTAAATGGACATTATATCAACATGGTCATTATGTCATTGAAATTGAACTATCAAACTTCTTTTTAGTACACCTCTACTCTAAAGGAGAGTAAGAAAATCTTTCATACAAATCTTATAATAAGTCATGTAACCTCAAACGTCATTATAAAGAATCATCATTTATGTCTTTGCCAACCATTAACTTTTTATCATATCCTTTCCAAGATAACTATTATCTCATTTGGTTAATCAATCCTCCCAAACTTACTCTTGTCTTTAAGACACTAATATATAGTCATTCTATTGCTCAATTATTGACTTGTCATTAATACATATGTGTCATAAAACTGTTGTAATAAATCTGAATTCATTTAAAGTATTTTCATCCAAATCACACCTCAAACAAACCATCGATACTATGCCAAACATTCTCAATGTCACAACTCTTATTACTTATTTATTTTTCTAACCACATCATAACATCTCGCACCATACCACGTAACGTCAACTCTCACCCACTCATGTACAAATTTGAGAACATATCCCCATAATAGATGAGAGTGAATCAAAGAATTTAGATTTTAAAGTGAACCACATACACACGATAAAGAATGAAAGAGTGAAAGTTTCCTAAAGTTCCACGGCCTCTCGAAGATAAGTAACGGATGTCTCCACACCAATCCGCAAGACTCTACTAGACTCAGTTCTTGTACTCTTGAAACCGATGAACCTAGGGCTCTGATACCAATTTGTCACGATTCAAATGCATAAGTCGTGATGGTACCTATGTTCACAACCGATAGCAAAGCCAACCCAATAAGTTAAGCAATTCCACTTAAAATATGGGAAAGTAAGTAGCAAGAAAATATCTTACATACTAAGTCTTTTAATTAAAAATGCAGAAAACTGAAATACCACCCCCAAAATTTAGTGTCAGAAGTACAATAGTTTCTAAAAGTCAATATAAGTCTCCAATTATATAAAAGTCTAAACATAAGAAATATCCAAGCAGCTCACCACTACTCCAAGATAATCCAAACACAGACTCAAGCTCCAAGAAATACGCTCGAATTCAAAATACAGCAAGTGTAGTATGAGTACTAAACCATGTGTACCTAGTACATCTCATAGACCGACAACGAAGAAGTAGTGATAGGAGTATATAAGAAAATAATCCTTTAATTTTTACATGTCCACATTATACTTATCAACCAAGTTTCATCAATAGGGATAATCAAATGTCACGTAATGTACAACCACCAATAACACACATAATCAACAAGAACGAGGTAAGTAATGACATGTAATGCAATGTGAACCCATGAAAGGATATGCCTCATATACACAGTACTATCTCAACTGTATATACATGATACTCGTCGAAATTGCATCGAGAGTTCATGACATGTAGGGGACTTGTGAGGTCCATATACCGACACAGACGATCTCCACATGTCTGTGTGCAAAATCTCAACGTACTATCATAAAATCAAATAATTATGAGCACTGACGATCTCCACGTGCCCAACTTATAATCATAACCAATAGCTCGCACGGACGATCTCCAGGTCCCAAATTATAATCATAACTCTATCATATACGGGTGATCTCCACATGTTAGACCTTTACTCATACTCAATCTCATATCAATGCATGTGCACAATATGATATCAATAAAAGGGGATGATGAAGCATCTCAATAAATCAAATGTCGCTATGACCTATACTCACCTCAATTATCACAAATATTCTGATTCAATAGAGAAACACAACCACACAAGGAAATCAAGTATCTAAATACATCAGCTAATGCCCATATGCTTTGACAATCTCGAATTATAATCTATCAATCTATAGTAATAAACTTTCACTTTAATAACAACGGTACGTGTCACACCATTAGTACGAGGCCCCATCTTTCGTTATTACCCATTGTCTATTCCATTTTTTATCTTTAATTAGAAAATGTTCCTCAACGAAGTCTAGGAAGTCTTAACATACCTCAAAAGTCAAACATGTGCCACAAATTCTTCAAGATTTCATCTTTCCTTTTTGTAAAGCTTCAAAGCCTTTCTAATCTATCAAATACGTAATCATCATAAGAATACGAATCTAATGACACCCATATTACTATATTTAGTTTCGACTCGAAAATCGGGTAAAAAAATCATCTCGAGCCACCAAATTCAAATTTAAAATTTTCTTTCAGATTATGTTCACCCAAAAGAAAATAAACCGCATGCAAAATTTCAGCTAAAATGAATTGTTATTCGACCCCCAAATCAAGATTTCTTTCTAAGAACCATAGGGCTATATTTTCTTAATTCAGTACAAATCCTACACATTTTTACCTTTAAAATCTGTTCATAGTGCCATAAAAAATTAATAGAAAGGAAGAGAATCATTACCTTAACGTTTTGGGACTAAATTCCTATTTTCCTCCTTTTTATCCTTTTCCTTTCTCCCTTTCTTTTCTTCTTTCTTCACTGCGTTTATCCCCTCTATTTATGTGTGGTCTTTTGTTTTCGCTTGTCAGTGTTGCTGACTTTTATTTTTGGGCTTTTGCCTTTTTTCTTTTTTAAAAAAAATTTGGGCACTTTCCCTACTTTTTCTTTGATTATTTATTTATTTATTTCTTATTCTTTGATAAATGCTTTTTATTATTATTATTATTATTATTATTATTATGGGTTTGGCCCATTTTACTTTTTATTATTTTTCTTGATTAAATTTTTAAAAAAAATTCCCACTATTTAGTAAAATAAAATAACTCTATTTAATTCAAAAATTGTATCACTCATTCTTGCAAGTCATAATTTATTTATAAATGCTACTAAAAGGATTAAAATACAAAAATTTGTAAAATTCATAAAACGACTAAGAGGGTCGTTACATTAGCTAATCGTTCATATTTAATAAAATATAAAGTGAACAAGTAGAGTTTTAAAAAAATTACTTTTAAATGTTTACAATGGTAACGATAGCAACGAGACATAAGAACAGAGAGTAGAATCAACCAATTTTTTTAGAGACACATTCATTGGAATTCAATTGGCGATTGATACATTTGTTCATTTTTATCGATTTTTACATTTTACGTCACTAATTACTAATTATTTTATTAAATAACAAATTTATTAACTATTATAATTACTTAATTAATAGATATAGAAAGTAATAAATTATTATTATTTCAAAAGGTGAGATATTCTGAAAAAATAAAATAATTACTTCCAACAAGGGGATCGAACCTACAAGTAACTAATTAATAATTATTTTTAATAAATAACAAATTTATTAACTATTATAATTACTTAATTAACTGATATAGAATGTAATAAATTATTATAATTTTAAAATGTGAGATATTTTGAAAAAATAAAATAATACTATTATAATTACTTATTTAACAGATATATAATATAATAAATTATTATAATTATAAAAGGTAAGATATTTTTTAAAAATAAAATAATTACTGGCAACAAGTGGGGATCGAAACTGCAAAACACAGCCAACACGCTACCTTGACTCTTCACGAAGGCTTTCTACCACTGAGCTACCCCATTTAGTTGTAGTCAGGGTGTCCAAAACATAATATATAAGCATATTAAATAATATTTTATCTATATACACGGTATAATTTTTCTATGAAGGGTGTCCAATTGGACACACTCAGCCCATTGTAGCTCCACCCTTGTGTATCAAAACCAACACTCAATCACATTTTAACCACATACTTTATTGTAAATAAAAAAAAAAATGTCCATAAGTGATGTGAGGCTAAAAATACATATTTTTAATCATTATTTTCTCACATTTATTATTTATTATTTATATTATTATTTTTTTTAGCATAAATTTTATGAATTGTGCTAAATTGTGTATTTTATTTGTAGGATTAAATTGGTGGAAAAATAAAGAAGTTTAGAGCTAAAACAAATTAAAGATTGAAGGTTGAAGAAGAAAATCAAGCAGGCAGCTTAATGGATTAAATTTAATGAAATAATATATTTATATATAAGGAAAAGGCGGCTGCAATTGAAAATTTTCAAAGTTGCCTCTACTGTACACGTGGCAGCAAGTGAATGCAACAACCAATTGTGGAGGCGATCGATTACTGTTCATGCTGAAAATAAAAAGGAATGCAATTCCTTTTGGCTTTGGATTTCTAATTTAATTGGGACTAATTATTTTATTTAGGGTTTCCTACATCTATAAATAGTGCATAGAAATAATTATTAGAGAGGAGGAGAGAGGCCAAGAACCAAGATACAAGATACAATATAAATTTTCTTCTAGATTAGGAACTTTGGAAGAGCCGCTGTGGAGGCCAGAGAATTGTGGTTTATTCTTTCTTCTCCTTTATTATTTATTTGTATTCGTGATTAATAAAAGATAGTCTAGCTATTGTTCTTAACTTTTTATGATTAACACAAGCATATTTATTTTATTAAATTTTGATTGTGTTTTTGAGATAATGAGTAGCTAACTTTCATAACTAGGGTTGTGGGAACCATAAGCGATTAACAAAGTATGAATAATAACTAAGTAATTTGTGAATAGTGTTGAAGCATGCATTGATAATTCTTTCGTCTAGAAGTCTTTTTAACGGTAGCCAACGTTAGAACTCGCATTGTTGCTACTTGCCGGACCAAGGAGGTAATCAACAAGAAAAGAATTATCAACATAGATTTAGTGTGATACTATCTAATAGTCTAGTATCGATTGGTGCGAAGTAATAACTAAGCCAAACATCGATTGTGATGTCTAATATGAGGTAAAGGTAAAGGTTAGTAAATTATACACACGTAGCCGGACCAAGGTGCGGGGTGAAATTCTCTAGATGCCGGACCAAGGATTTAGAGATACCTAACTTATCACTTTGCATGTAATACACTACAAAAGGATTAATACTATTAGGATTACTGTGGTATGAGCTTATGGGGAACACATTCCTAGTTACTTTTAATAATCTGAATATAAATAAATACTTATTTCAAAGCTATCTTTTTATTGTTTTTATTTTATTTCAATTTAAATCCCCCCATTTTTATATAACAACTATTGAGTTAAATATTTGCTATTGACAATATTCTTCCATATTCTCTGTGGGATCGACCCCGACTCATAGTTGGGTAAATATATTGCATACGATCGTTTATATTTCTTTTCAAGAAGTATATTTGAACGTTATCAAGAATGGCGCCGCTGCCGGGGAATGTGGCTTAAAAATTGTCTTTAGTATTTATTTTGACTTGTAGTCCTTTTTTGTTTCTTAGGATTAGTTTTAAATTTGTTTTTTTTATTATTATCATATTTCTTTTACTCTTCTTGAGATGTCATCTAAAAAAGTATGTAGTGATAAGTGTTCTTGCAATTCTTGCACTTTTTATATTAGTTAATTTTTTTCTCAACAAGATAAGTTATATGGGGACATGGAAGATTTGTTAATACTTTGCTATAAATCAATATGTAAGCGCAGTGATGAATATAAATTTGAATTTGATCTCTATTATTTAGATTGTGAGTTGAGTGCAAAGATTAAATCATATGACACCCAACAATTTATTATGTGTGAGGAAGAAAAAATACTTATAAGTCAACTTGAAGAGCTAAAAGTTGAGGGCCAATTGCTTGATCATACTTTTATTGATGTTGTCATTGTTGAGAAGAGTACACTAGAGTTATGTAATGAAGTAGATAATATTATTTTTAAAAACTCTAGTATGTGTAAATATGAGGGTGTAAATAATAATACAATTCATAAGTTAGGGCGCACTAGACCTCATTCCAATCATTATTTCACATTATGTTTAGATGATGAGAAATTAATTGAGCCATCTGAGCCTATAGAAGAATGTATGGAGGAGGAAAATTGTGTCTATATTCTTGAATTTATTGTTCCAATATCGGATAATTACATTCCTCACTTAGGATCCAAGAAGTGCATAATGTGATATCTATTGCTTGGGACTTCTATTTTTGTACCACCATCCCTTGAGTGTAATAGAAAAATTGATGTAAAATTAAGGGTGCAATTCATATCTTCAAAGTGGAAGGAAAAATAGTAAAATTGATGGTGTCATGCCACGACGATAAATTAAGCACTTATTGGGAGGCAACTCAATTAGTAGTGTAACTTCTTATTTTATTTTATTAGTATCACTTTTTTTCTTTTCTTGTTTTTGCAGATTATGGGAAGTCTGAGTACCTAATAAAAAGAAGAAAAAATTGAAGCAAAGGAGCATGTTTGAGCTTAAGTGTGGGGTGGCGACCCTTGATGAAAATTAAGAGAACATGCTACTAGCTAGGCCTAAAGGCCTCAGGGAGTTTTCCTAACCCTTGTTTTAAATTTTATTTAATGCTTTGGGGACATAGCATTTTTTTAAGTGTGGGGTGGAGGAATGAATTCTTAGTTTTTACCGTTTTATTGAGTCTTTTTTTTTTAGGATGGATTCCTTGGCTTTTATTTTCGGTTCTTTTCCTGAGGATAGTCCCTTTGAACCGAGTGTCTTTTATTTTTTTTAGGAATAAATTTTATTTTTATTTTTTATTTTTTGGAGAGAAAAGAAAAGACTCTTTTGAGTTATGTGATACTTACTATTTGGGCCTAAATTTGAGTAGTACTCTCTTGTGAATGCTTGATTTCTAGTGAAATTGCAAACTTTTTGACATCTAGGTTCATGGTTGTGACTTTGTAAATAGCTTATTTTATTTTGTAGTTTGTTATGATCTTGTCTCTCTTAGAAGTGGAATTGATCCATCTTGATTGATACTTCTGTCATGTGTGGTGAGATTTTGTTTATTCCATGTTTTACATATTAGTCTAGAACTTGCCCTGCATGTTATTGAAGCGAAATAAAAAGTGTTGCTTTGTTTAGGAGATGATAATAGGTTTTCTTTGATTTGTCTGGTAAATTTTTACACTTTCAGATATTTTATCACTAGTTAGCCCTTTTGAGCCTGTAGCCTTTAATTGGTAGCCATATTTTGCCCTTAACTATTTTGTTGAATCCCTAGTTTTTGTACCTTGCTTCCTTGAGCATTATAGCATAGACTATTCTAATTATCAATTATGAGAAAAAGGGATGGTTGAGTAATCAATGATAGGTAACAAGTGCTTAAAAGCCCTCTTTGAAAGAATAAGATATGAAAAAAAAAAAAAAAGAATGTGACATGAAAAAAAAAAAAGAGTTACCTTGATGATGGCCCTGGTCCTTCCAAGGACATAAAGTGTTTAAGGAAGTGTAAGTCACTATTATATAGTTTTCCTACCCGTCCCCTAGCCTACATTACAAACCCGTTAAAGTCTTATTTGATTCTATTCAAGCATGCTTAATTAGTAGAGATGTACATAATGGGCAAGCATATGGTTCTTTGTGCATACATGTGAATTTTCTTTGTGAGTGTGAGAGTGTTTTTTGATGCTAAGTTCTTAATTTATATCCAATCTTTTGATTTGAGTGTGTGGCCTATTTCTTCTTGTGAGGGCACTTGTTTCATAATAGATAGGTGATTTTATTAACTTTATTTGATGAGCGTAGGTGAGCAAGCTTAAATTTGATGAGTTCAAAATCCTTCCTTGAGGTTAGGAGGTTAGGAGGTTTGTTGTTTATCTAGATGTCTTGCATAATGATTAAGTCTACTTGATGTTTTGAAATTGGTACATGGCCTAATTGTTTGTATTAATCAAAGTGATGACATTGCTAATATGAATTTTTTTGGGATGAGCTTCAATGTTTACTCGAGGACGAACAAAAGTTTGAGTGTGGGGTGTTGATGTGAGGCTAAAAATACATATTTTTAATCATTATTTTCTCACATTTATTATTTCTATTTGTTCTTTTTTAGCATAAATTTTATGAATTGTGCTAAATTGTGTATTTTATTTGTAGGATTAAATTGGTTGAAAAATAAAGAAGTTTGGAGCTAAAACAAATTAAAGATTGAAGGTTGAAGAAGAAAATCAAGCAGGCAGCCTAATGGATTAAATTTAATAAAATAATATATTTATATAAGGAAAAGGCGGCTGCAATTGAAAATTTTCAAGTTGCCTCTACTGTACACGAGGCAACAAGTGAATGCAACAACCAATTGTGTAGGCGGTCGGTTACTGTTCACGCTGAAAATAAAAAGGAATTCAATTCCTTTTGGTTTTGGATTCCTAATTTAATTGGGACTGATTATTTTATTTAGGGTTTCTTATATCTATAAATAGTGCATAGAAATAATTATTAGAGAGGAGGAGGGAGGCCAAGAACCAAGATACAAGACATAATATAAATTTTCTTCTAGATTAGAAACTTTGAAAGAGCCTCCGTGAAGGCCAGAGAATTATGGTTTATTCTTTCTTCTCCTTTATTATTTATTTGTATTCGTGGTTAATAAAAGATAGTCTAGCTATTGTTCTTAACTTTTTATGATTAACACAAGCATATTTATTTTATTAAATTTTGATTGTGTTTTTGAGATAATGAGTAGCTAACTTTCATAACTAGGGTTGTGGGAACCATAAGCGATTAACAAAGTATGAATAATAACTAAGTAATTTGTGAATAGTGTTGAAGCATGCATTGATAATTCTTTCGTCTAGAAGTCATTTTAACGGTAGCCAACGTTAGAACTCGCCTTGTTGCTACTTGCCAGACCAAGGAGGTAATCAACAAGAAAAGAATTATCGACATAGATTTTAGTGTGATACTATCTAATAGGCTAGTGTCGATTGGTGCGAAGTAATAACTAAGCCAAACATCGATTGTGATGTCTAATATGAGGTAAAGGTAAGGGTTAGTAAATTATACACATGTAGCCGGACCAAGGTGCGGGGTGAAATTCTCTAGATTCCGGACCAAGGATTTAGAGATACCTAACTTACCACTTTGCATGTAATACACTACAAAGGATTAATATTATTAGGATTATTGTGGTATGAGCTTATGGGGCGTATACATCGGACTCCACATTTAGCTCATGTGGTTTTATGTCGGTTATTAGTAGCTCCCACAGTTCAGTCAGACTCTTTTGCATTGACCATATTTCAGTACAGTCAGTATTCAGTCTCAGCAGGTTATAAATTTGGTCATTGCATCAGTTAGCTCAGTATTCAGTATTTCAGTATCTATATCATGTTCAGATGATTTCATTGCTTTATTGCTTTGTTCAGTTATATGTTATTTCAGCTTTACTCTATCCTGCATGCTCAGTACCTCTCAAGTACTGACGCATATGTGCGCTACATCTTCTTGTGATGTAGGTTCAGGTTCTCAGCATCCAGATTATGCTTAGATCGATTCCCGATCTTCAGTTCAGCAGCATCAGTGGTGAGTCCTCATTCTTTGAGGACTAGTGACATGTTTATCCTTACTGCTTTTAGTCTCTAGTTTCAATTTTGCTAGATCTAGTTGGGGCATGTCTCAACATTTCTAGTCAGTTTAGAGGCTTATTTCAGACATAGTTAGATTCAGCTTAGTATTTTGAGTTTGATATTTCTTTTGTATTAAACTCTCAGATTTGATATATTCAGTTATAGTATATGGGTATTCCCCATCTTTTTAGATTTATTTATGAATTAGCTTCCGCATCAGTTTATTATTTTTAGTATGCTCATGATCATGCCAGCAGGGTTAGCTTGGGATCACTTGTGGTCCTAGGTCCCGTGTCCGCGTCTCGGGAGTAGCTCGGGGCGTGACAAACTTGGTATCAGAGCACTAGGTTTAAGTGTCCTAGGATGTCTGAAAAGCCTCACTAGGTAGAGTCATTTTCATGGGTGTGTAGTGCGCACCACATCTAATGAGAGGGAGGCTACAAAGTGTCTTTAGGAAAAATCTTCATTTTCTTGTTACTCTTATCGTGCGTAAGGTATGATCTAATTTCATTCTAACTCGACGTTCTACGTTTCAGTGATCATGCCTCCTCGTAGAGCTTATGTCAGGAATGTGAATGCTAGGAACGCAAACGCAGCTCCTCCAGTTCCAGATCAAGAAGTGTCAAATGCTGAATTCAGGAATGCCATTCAGATGTTGGCTCAGAGTGTCGCTAACCAGAACAATCGGCGGGTTCAAGCTCCTATGAATGCAAATGGTGGATCAGCAGCAGCAAGGGTCCGTGACTTTGTTAGGATGAATCCGCCTGAGTTCTTAGGATCACAGACTGGTGAAGATCCCCAGAATTTCTTGGATGAGATCAAGAAGATCTTTGAGGTGATGCAGGTCACTGGGAATGATCGGGTCGAGTTAGCATCTTACCAACTGAAAGATGTAGCTCATATCTGGTATACTCAGTGGAAGGAGAACAGGGGTACAGATGTTGCTCCTATTACTTGGGAATGTTTCAGCGAAACCTTTCTGGACAGGTTTTACCCCATAGAGTTGAGAGAAACAAGGGCCCAGGAATTTATGAACTTGAGGCATGGTAACATGACTGTCCAAGAGTATGGGCTCAAGTTTAACCAACTCTCCAGGTATGCTCCTCACATGGTTGCTGATTCCAGGGCTCAGATGAATAAGTTTCTCTATGGAGTGTCAGACTTAGTGAAAACAGAGTGCAGAAATGCTATGTTGTTGGGAGACATGAACATCTCTAGGCTCATGACTCATGCTCAGCAGATTGAGGGTGATAAGCTTAGGGAACAGGCTAAGGAGACTAAGAAATCAAGAATAGGTAACTATGAGTATTCCCAACAGAAATCGAGTGGTGGAAATCGCTCGCAGTTTCAGCAGAAGTCTTTGACTCCAGCACCTTCATCAGCAAGTGTTCCATCCCCCAGGTTCCGTAATGATCAGAAAGGTAGGGTGTCAGGCTCTAAGTCTCAAGGTAGTGTTTCAGGCACCAAAACCTACCCAACTTGCCCGAAATGTAGTAGGAACCATCCGGGCGAGTGCCTTGCAGGTAAGGAAGGATGCTTTGGGTGTGGCCAGTCTGGTCATAGATTGAAGGATTGTCCTTCAAGACAAGGTCAAGGAGGAAATAATGGTAGAGCTCAGTCTACAACTTCAACAGCACCAGCAGGTCGCCCGACTCAGCAGGGTAACTCTTCTGGTACTGGTGGCGGACAGCGCCAAAACAGGCTTTATGCTCTTCAGGCTCGTCAAGATCAGGAAGATTCTCCTGATGTAGTCACTGGTACGTTACGAGTCTTTGATCTTGATGTTTATGCATTGTTAGATCCAGGGGCTACTTTGTCTTTTGTTACTCCTTACATAGCAGTCCAATTCAGTGTTAGTCCAGAAACTCTTTTAGAACCTTTCTCAGTCTCTACTCCAGTCGGTGACCCAGTTATAGCTAGACGGGTATACAGAAATTGCCCTGTCACAGTCTCTCAGAAAGCCACCTCAGCAGATCTTGTAGAGTTAGAAATGGTAAACTTCGATGTCATTCTAGGTATGGATTGGTTACATTCATGTTATGCCTCAGTTGATTGTAGAACTAGGATTGTTCGTTTTCAGTTTCCAGACGAACCAATTCTAGAATGGAAGGGTAGTAGCTTAGCGCCTATGGGTCGATTCATTTCTTACCTTAAGGCCAGAAAGATGATCTCTAAGGGTTATCTCTATCATCTAGTTCGGGTTAAGGATTCTAGTTCTGAAACCCCAACTCTTGCAGTGGTTAATGAGTTTCCAGAAGTGTTCCCAGAAGATCTTCCTGGAGTTCCTCACGAAAAGAAAATAGACTTTGGAATTGATCTCCTTCCAGATACCCAGCCTATCTCTATCCCTCCTTATAGAATGGCTCTATCTGAACTTAAGGAATTAAAAGAGCAGTTGAAAGACCTTCTAGATAAGGGCTTCATCAGACCCAGTATTTCGCCATGGGGTGCACCAGTGTTGTTCGTGAAGAAGAAAGATGGTTCTCTCAGAATGTGTATTCACTATAGGCAGTTGAACAAAGTCACAATCAAGAATAAGTATCCTATCCCCAGGATTGATGACTTGTTTGACCAACTTCAGGGTGCTAGTCATTTCTCAAAGATAGACCTCAGATCAGGTTATCATCAGCTTAGAGTCATAGATAGTGACATTTCGAAGACAGCCTTCAGAACTCGGTATGGTCATTATGAATTTGTAGTCTTGTCATTTGGGCTAACCAATGCTCCTGCAGCTTTCATGGATTTGATGAACAAAGTGTTCAAGCAGTACTTGGACTTGTTCGTTATCATCTTTATTGATGATATCCTCATTTATTCTAGGAATGAGGAAGAACATGCGAGTCATTTGAGAGTTGTTCTACAAACTCTCAAAGATCGCCAGTTATTTGCAAAATTTAACAAGTGTGAGTTTTGGTTACAATCAGTTGCCTTCCTTGGGCATATTGTGTCTATTGAAGGAATTCGAGTAGATTCCCAGAAGATAGAAGCAGTGAAACAATGGCCCAGACCTACCTCTGCTACAGATATAAGAAGTTTCTTGGGTCTAGCGGGCTATTACAAACGGTTTGTGGAAGGATTTTCATCCATAGCCTCTCCATTGACTAAGTTAACTCAGAAAAAGGTTAAGTTCCAATAGTCAGATGATTGTGAGAAAAGCTTTGCAGAACTGAAAACTAGGTTGACTACAACTCCTGTCTTGACTCTACCAGAGGGTTCAGATGGTTATGTGATCTATTGTGATGCATCCAGGGTCGGCCTAGGTTGTGTGTTGATGCAATGAGGTAAGGTTACAGCTTATGCTTCCAGACAACTTAAGGTACATGAGAAGAATTATCCAACTCATGACCTCGAGCTTGCAGCAGTGGTGTTTGCACTCAAGATTTGGAGACACTACTTGTATGGTGTTCATGTAGATGTGTTCACAGACCATAAGAGCCTTCAGTATGTATTCACCCAGAAATAGTTGAATCTTCGCCAGAGAAGGTGGCTTGAATTCCTCAAAGATTATGATATGAGTGTACATTACCATCCGGGTAAGGCGAATGTAGTAGCAGATGCTCTTAGCAGATTATCCATAGGTAGTGTATCACATGTTAAGGAAGAAAGGAGAGAGCTAGCAAAGGATGTGCACAGACTTGCTCCCCTAGGAGTTCGTCTTATGAGCATATCAGATGGTGGTGTAACAGTTCAGAATGGGGCAGAATCTTCTTTGGTAGTAGAGGTTAAGGAAATGCAAGATAGTGATCCAATATTGCTTGAACTTAAGGGTGCAGTCCACAATCAGAGTGTGGAGGTTTTCTCCCAACGGGGAGAAGGTGTACTTCGCTATCAAGGTAAATTGTGTGTTCCTGATGTGGGTGAATTGAGACAGCATATTCTCGCAGAAGCCCACAATTCCATATATTCTATTCATCCAAGCGCCACTAAGATGTACCGTGATCTACGGGAAGTCTATTGGTGGAATGGTATGAAAAGAGATATAGCAGACTTTGTGGCTAAGTGCCCCAATTGCCAGCAAGTAAAGGTAGAACATCAGAAACCAGGAGGTATGACTCAAGAGATTGACATTCCTACTTGGAAGTGGGAAGTGATCAACATGGACTTCATCACAGGTTTACCTCGTACTCGCAGACAACATGACTCCATTTGGGTGATTGTTGATAGGGTTACTAAGTCTTCTCGCTTTTTGGCGGTTAAGACTACAGATTCGGTGCAAGATTACGCCAAGCTTTACATTAATGAGATTGTGAGGTTGCATGGAGTTCCTTTGTCTATCATCTCAGATAGAGGTCCTCAGTTTACATCTCATTTCTGGAAGTCATTTCAGAAAGGTCTTGGTACTTAGATTAATCTTAGCACAGCATTTCATCCGCAGACGGATGGTCAGGCAGAGCGTACCATTCAGACCTTAGAGGACATGTTGAGAGCTTGTGTGATCGACTTCAAGGGAAGTTGGGATGATCACCTTCCTCTGATTGAGTTCGCCTACAACAATAGTTACCATTCCAGCATTCAGATGGCCCCTTATGAGGCATTATATGGGCGTAGATGTAGATCTCCAGTTGGTTGGTTTGAAGTAGGTGAAGCAGCCTTGATAGGACCAGATTCGGTCCTTGATGATATGGAGAAAGTGCAACTCATTAGAGATAGACTTAAGACTGCTCAGAGTCGCCAGAAGTCTTATGCAGATGTGAGAAGAAGGGAACTAGACTTCCAAGTTGATGATTGGGTTTTCCTAAAAGTGTCACCTATGAAAGGGGTGATGAGATTTGGCAAGAAAGGGAAGCTCAGTCCCAGATATATAGGCCCTTACCGAATCTTGAAAAGGATTGGTAAAGTGGCTTATGAGTTAGAGTTGCCAGCAGACTTAGCAGCAGTGCATCCAGTCTTTCACATTTCTCTTTTGAAGAAGTGTGTGGGTGATCCAGCATCCATAGTGCCATTAGAGAGTGTGGCCGTGAAAGATAGCCTTTCTTATGAGGATGTACCAGTTGAAATTCTCGATCGTCAGGTTAGAAGGTTGAGAAATAAAGAAGTCGCTTCAGTCAAGGTTTTGTAGAGGAGTCAGTCAGTAGAGGGAGCTACTTGGGAAGCAGAAGCAGCCATGAAGTCCAAGTATCCTCATCTCTTTCCTTCCGATTCCATTCCAGCTTGAGGTAATAGTTTCTCTTCAGATTTTAAGTCATTCATGCGTAAATTCAGTCTTAGAATCAGGTTCCTTCAGTTTGTACTTGCATTTTCAGCGTATTTGCATGTCCTTGGAACTCAGATCAGTCAGAAATTCAGTTCTCAGTGTTTAGTGGTAGGGATTGCAGCCCTCTCTCTCCATTTCAGCTAATTTAGTCTTCATTCGAGGACGAATGGTCCCAAGGGGGAGATAATGTAACACCCCGTATCCGAAACAAACCAAGAATGCAGATTTTGAGAAGTTGCACGTGCAACTTACGGTCACCATCCACGGACCGTAGATCAGACCACGGCCTGTGCTGGTGGTCCGTGGTTCGCCACTGCAAACCCTCCCCAGCCAGCTCAGAAAAAAATTGGCTAAGTCTCGACCCACGGACAGACCCACGGTCCGTGGTCTGTGTCCGTAGATAAAGACCTCCTTTACCCAGCCTCTGACACGAACTACGGTTGACCAGCACGGACCGTTGTTCGATCCACGGTCCGTAGGTCTGACCATAGATCGAAGGTTAGGAGCCAGTTAGCTGAAAATTTTAATGGGTCAACTTCAAATGGTCATAACTTTTAGCACAAAATGAATTATGTGTCCCATAAACTATGGTAAGATATATAATTTAATTATCTTTCCAACTCCACCGAGTTTGCTAAATTTCGACATCCGAGTAAAAAGTTATGCCTGTTTTAGTTAAGCCCTGTCGGGCAGAATCGACCTACGAACCCAATCGACGGACCGTCGATTGATTGACGGACCGTCGATTGATTGACGGACCGTCGATTGATTGACGGACCGTCAGTCACTCCGACAGCAGTTAATTTAGGGGTCTTTTGGTCTTTTCCTATTTCGTTTAACCCCTAAGATACGTCGTTTAGACCCTAAATCATGAGGTTTTAATTAGTTTAAGCCTAGAAACATAACTATAACCTACCTAAGTCAAATCATTAATCAAAACTTAGAAAATTAGAATCAAGAGAGGAGAAAAAGGTCAAGAACCCTAGTTCAAGAACGCAGCAAGGTTCCTTCAGTTCCAGCCCCGAAATTGAAAGATTTCTCCGTAGAATTCGTCACCAGGTATGTGGGATTTCACTAGTGGGTTCCTTTCGCCCATTAGGTCCCTAGAATTCAGTCAGATTCTTGATTCCATGATTATGAACAGACCTAGGGTTTCTAGAATTTCAACAGATCATCATGAATTAGTTATTGTAATGTTCCAAATCAGATTATCATGTTATTGCTCAGTTTATCGCATGAATTTCAGAATCCTAGCTATGTATTTCTTTAGTTCTTGAATTACACATGCTAGGTCAGATATTTCAGTATTCAGTTTTACATGCCTCAGTTTATGAATGCATCATTATCAGATTAATTGTTGCATTCTCAGTTTGCATGTTCAGTTTCGAGCTATCCAGTATTTACAGAAATTCAGTCATAACTAGTTAACCACTTAATTCATTGGGAGTAGCATAATACCGAGTTGGACTAGGGTTTCAGCGTACCCATATAGTCCCAGAACTACAAGACACGTAGGTGTAAGTCCCCTCTGTGGGCAACATCAGTTTAGTGATCACGACAGCATGCCTCTATACCTCTGGCAGGGTATATTGGGTCCTCTCGATGGGGCGTATACATCGGACTCCACATTTAGCTCATGTGGTTTTATGTCGGTTATTAGTAGCTCCCACAATTCAGTCAGACTCTTTTGCATTGACCATATTTCAGTATAGTCAGTATTCAGTCTCAGCATGTTATAAATTTGGTCATTACATCAGTTAGCTCAGTATTCAGTATTTCAGTATCCATATCATGTTCAGATGATTTCATTGCTTTATTGCTTTGTTCAGTTATATGTTATTTCAGCTTTACTCTATCCTGCATGCTCAGTGCCTCTCAAGTACTGACGCATATGTGCGCTACATCTTCTCGTGATGTAGGTTCAGGTTCTCAGCATCGAGATTACGCTTAGATCGATTCCCGATCTTCAGTTCAGCAGCATCAGTGGTGAGTCCTCATTCTTCGAGGACTAGTGACATGTTTATCCTTACTGCTTTTAGTCTCTAGTTTCAGTTTTGCTAGATCTAGTTGGGGCATGTCCTAACATTTCTAGTTAGTTTAGAGGCTTATTTCAGACATAGTTAGATTCAGTTTAGTATTTTGAGTTTGATATTTCTTTTGGATTAAACTCTCAGATTTGATATATTCAGTTATAGTATATGGGTATTCCCCATCTTTTCAGATTTATTTATGAATTAGCTTCCGCATCAGTTGATTATCTTTAGTATGCTCATGATCATGCCAGCAGGGTTAGCTTGGGATCACTTGTGGTCCTAGGTCCCGTGTCCGCGTCTCGGGGGTAGCTCGGGGCATGACATAAGTGGTGACATGGTAGAAAATTGATTGAACAAATCTTCGTCATTTCTTTGGCAATTCTCATTTTGTATTCATTTCCAGCGACATGATTGTTTGATCGTTATATGTTCCAAATGTTCTATGTTCGATTACTTATCTATTATCTATTATCTGCTCCAGTGAGATTAGAATTCCGTTCATGTAATTAAAAAAATGATCAAAAAGTCTTTGTTAGAACTATCTAGTATGCTTCTCCTCACTAGCACTACCTTCTTTTTCTAAAAAAAAAAAGTCTTGATCGAAAAGCAATGGAGAATTAAGAGCTTATGGACAAGAAATTTTTTATCATTTGCAATAAAGCATGTGGTTAAAATGTGAATTTTGTGTTGCTTGTGATACAACACTTAATATGGTTGATGACACTAATCTTATCACAAGAGGTGATCAAATGAAAAATAAGTTTCGGTAGAGTCTAAAATTTCTATTACATTATATAGTAATTGTTATACAACGCAACAGTTCAGTTTTTGAAAGATAAAAATAAAATGGCAACGAGTTATAGAAAGAAAACTTCATATACATACATTACAAAATTTCAACTCAAACACGAGGAGAAAAAGATTTGAGTTAAATTGACAATTATGAAGGGTATTTTTATAAATCAATCATCCTTGAAGAATGACACATTATTTTGCATTGTCTTAAAGGAGTGGCGTTCTATCCCAATAGATTTGATTCTAAAATATGTTGTTTCAAAAATAAGTAGACATTTAATCCATTCAAAAATTGAGCTAATATAACCTAAATTTAATTAGGTCTCATTTAATTATGTTGAACTTTGTTGAAATATTTTGTTCTTACTTGATATTAATATTATATAATATCATAATAAAGAAAATTAAATACTCAAAACATTATAAAATAAATTAAAATTCATTTGATACCTCTTCAACTATAATATAAAATAAAAATAAAAAATTACAGCAATATAGTCGTGACTATCAATTCTTCAAATTTTGCCCAAGTTACCCTAGCAAGGAAAAAAACTTGCGACTAATAACTAAACTGTAAAGGGATAAGCTTATACTAAACAAAATGATTATACCTAAAAATAATTTATTTCATCAAATAAGTATCAAAATGTCAATACAATATTATTTTTTATTTTGAAAATGTCCATTACCGTTCTTGAGAGTTGAGAATCCCTAATTCTAAAAATACCGATGTAACATCTATTTCATGAAATTAAATATCAATACAATATTTTTTTATATGTTATACGTTGTTCGATATTCAAGGAAAGTGCAAAATATCAATCAAACAATTAATAAAATGAATTTTTACCATAGATCTTTACTGAAATCGTCTGAAAAAAGTTATTGCCCATTTCTAGGATCAAAGATTCAGTAAAAATCCTCTGTTTCTGATTCTCCTGCACTTAAGAACCACAAGAATCTTAAATTAGAATGAGACTCCAACTTTGGCTAAAAATATCAATCAAACAATTAATAAAATGAATATGTACCACTAATAATTACTGAAATCATCGTCCATTTCTAAGATCAAAAATTCGGTAAAAACCCTCCATTTTTGTTTCTCCTGCACTTAAGAACCACAAGAACTTTAGTTAGAATGAGATTTCAAATGTGGAAAAAAATATCAATTAATAAAATGAATCTATACCAATGATACTTTCCAAAATTCCTGGAAAAAAATCACCATCCTTTTTTATGATTAAAAAGTCGGCAAAACCCCTTCGTTCATGATTCTTCTGCACTCAAGAACCACAAGAATCTTAAATTAGAATGAGATTTTATCTCTTAGCTACTAGGTTATGATAGAATAAATCAAAGAACTTACGAAATGGAAAGATATGTCATTGAAATAAAATAATTTTGTTGTGTCTTTTTTTTCTCGGGATGAGCCGACCCGGTTCGAACATTATTTATAAGAAGCTGAATAGTTATTTACCCAGTGACTCCCATCAAAAATGCAAGTTGAGAGAACTTAAGAAAAAATATGATAGAAGTGGTTCGTGAAAATTTATGACTCTAATACTGATAATATGTAAAGAAAAACCTATATTTAAACACCAAAGTACACCCTAGACGTGACATGACGTATAAGACCCCGAGAGGCCCTACACAAGCCACTTGACATACATATACACAACATAATAGAGAAAATCAAGAAATCTCATAAGAAGTAAAGAGTTTGACATATAAAAGGTAGTATATCAAAGTCTAGACAAGTCATCTATTACATCAAAATGAGTGGTCAGAAGATAACTCGTACACGACATACAAGTCTAAAACACAAAAGACACAAGAAAGCAATAAAAGTGACATGATCCTCGGAACAGAGGACTCACCAACTCTTGATCTTCAAGTCGCTAATGTGATCAACTAGCCATGAATGGAGGAGAGGAATCGTCAAGCCCTACATTAGTGAAACAACGTAGGCACAATCAATGTTTTAAAAGGCGGGGTCGTGAGGCAAGACGTTTTACTTAGTAAAGGGTGTGGCGTAATCCTCAAGACGTGGGGCGTAAGCCCTATGGTTCTTTAAATTTTTAATTTAGCATATAGTATAACAATATAATAACACAAAAAAAAAATACATTAATAGATTGAAATAAATACAAACATGATTAGAGAAACCTATAGAAAATAAAACTTCTAACATGATTATAGATGTATAAATAATATAATAGCTTAACTTTCTAATAATAAAAGATCCATTATTTCGAAAAATATTATCATACTATGCAATTCCCCCATCCCCCCCCCCCCCCAATAAAGAAAATAATCAATAAAACTTACTAGAATTATAAAAAAAGATCTTCGACATTTTGAAGAACTTATGACTAGTGAGGAATCCGTAAATTCGACAAGCAGAATTGAGAATCTGAGGGTTCGGTTTAGGAAAATTAGAGTCATTACCCAGCTGATCTGAAGAGAGAAGAACTGTAGATATTTGAAGACAAGAGAAATTCAGTCTAAAGGATTAAGATTGTATTTAACTTTTTGTGTAAGAAGGGATATGCAAATAAGTGAGAAACTCATTAGAATTTATAGAGTTTCTCCAAGTTGAGAAGAAGACTTTACTTTTGTTGTTTAAGAATACAATCATATTATCAGTCATGAGAAAAAATTAAATACATGTTATATTTCACTTTAGTCAAGAAAAAATTAAAATATATAATGGTCAAAAGAACGTAGTTTTCCTCACTTGCACAAAAAAATCCAGGACTACTATTGTGTCGTTTGTGAAAATATTATTACCATTTGAGAAAAGGTAAATTAATGTGATATTACATAAAATTCAACATTAACTTTTTTTTTTATTTACGAATATAATCATATTACCAGTCAAGAAAAAATGAAAGACAAGTGATATTTCATATCTAGTCACGAAAAAATCAAATACATGTGATATTTCACATATATAAGGCCAAAACAGGTTGATTTACTCACTAGTATAGAATATTCTAGGACTACTACTGTATCGTTTATGAAACTAATTATTGTCATTTAAGAAAAAGGCAAACTCATGTGATATCTCATATATATAACGTTCGTAACACGCATTTCAAGAACATCATTTTGAAGAACAAATTTTCATAAAACATAATTTTTAATTGAAAATTAGATTGTTTGCACTTAATGGAGGTTTGAATGTGAATGGTTCAGAGTTCAAACCTTAAACCATTAACAACACTTGTTTACATTAAGATTAAAACACTTATTTTTGTGTGGATAATTTTTACCACCACTTCGTCCATTACCACAAACCACCACCACAATCACTATCGTTACCAACCACCAGCCATCACAATCAATCACCTCTGTCATCACAACCATCGCTAAAAACAACTATTTTTGTGATTAACCACTGTTGTTAGTCTCTATCACTCCTACCACCTCCATTATTATAATTGTGTACACTGCTATCACCACTACCGTTACTTTATCTGCCACCATTATTAGTCAGTACCACCAATGCGGTCAATCCTTACTACCAATCACCTCAACCATCACAATCAATATCACCGCCAACTACAGGTCAATGATACTTGGATGTCATTTTTTATTATCTTAGAAAGAAGGTAAATTATGAGAAGAGTCCATTAAAATTGACAACAAACAACTTTTCTAGTCAATTAATTATCAAATTGTATGCAAAGATTGAGGTTGGGGAATATCATAAATCTCTTTTTGCAAAGGCTGCCGATATTCTTGAGTAATACATGAACATTTTACATAAGAAATATTATAGTTCAAGAGTAATAAAAATGCTATGTAATTTAGGTATTTGAAAAACATACATATTTTAAGATATTTTCGGGTATTAATGTGTCACGACCCAAAGTACCCCCGAGGTGTGATATGACACATAAGATCTTGAGAGGCCCTACACAAGCCACTAATTCTTCATCAGACAAGAATATAGAGTTTAAGAGTTTAAAAGACAGTTTAGTATCATAATGAGTTTTTCAAAAATGAAGCAGAAGTCTAACATAGTCTCAAGCTATATATAACATCAAGAGTGATTGGTACATAACCCATACATCACATACAATATCTGAAAAGTAAAGACGATAACCATAAAAATGTTTGGTCCTCGAAACATGAGGACTCACCACTTCTCAAAATCACTAAAGTGATCACTAGCCACGAGGATGCGGAATCGGAGCGTCGGACCCTACATTTTGAAAAAATGTAGGCAAGAGTATGTGTTAGTACAAAAAATGTACCAAGTACGATTGCAATGCATAGGAGTAATAAAATCATGCTAAAAAAGACTTTTCATGACATGCAAAGACCAAGTTAAAACATAAGATAAGAGATTAGAAGCATAATCATGATCATGGTCAATGCAAGTAAAAATCATCTTTGAACACATCTGAGATACTTCTAGAAGTAACCTTAGTTCATTATTTTTGTGGGAAGTAGTTTTTAACCAGCATAAGACTATGTGAGAAATAACATGGAATCCAGTGTCTAACTCACACCGAAAAGGGCTCTCCTTACTTGCCAAGGTAAGAACCATAACTTCTAACTTAAGTGGATCCACTAGCTAATGTCTATATGAGACAGCCTATGGTGGAACATAGTTTATGGGACATGAGTAATAGCCCCTTCTCCACTCTACTAAGCATAAATCCCACATAAAAGTCATTAGTCTTTACTTGTCTTTTGATTAAGAGACACGGGTAAACGTTGTTTACTTATCATCCAGGGAAAGCACATAGAGTAGCCAATTCAAGCTAGGCTTCATTAGAATAGCTCCTAAATCCTGATTTAATAGTTGAGAAAACCTTTTAGCTCTAAGAATCCCTTATGTGAGAAAACCCTTTCACATTCATGTATTGAGTAGTATGTGATAAATCCTTTCACAACAACAATCAACAACATTGATGTTTCACTCTCAAATCAACTTAAATCATTTTCATCAATTTCATAAAGTACATGCATATCTTCACAAGTTTCTCTTTCATAGTTCAAAACCCTCATTATATCATCAGTCTAGAAATCATGGGTCATGCATGGGTTCATGGGTTCATGGGTTCATGGGAATTCATCTTAAAAGTATGCAATTACTTCAAAAAATGGGTAAAAAGGCATTAAACAATCAATTGGATCAACATTGAAGAAACCCATGGCAATTGAATAAAACTCTAGTTTGATTGGGGAATCTATATTTGCAAAATTGGAGAATTTAGGAGACCTATGGAGGAAAGAGCTCCATACCTTGATGCCAAAAGCTTGAAATTAATGGAGGATTTGGAGACTTGATCTTGAAACCCTAGACTTCTTCTTCTTCTTTAAACAGAGAAATATTTGAGAGGATGAACTTGATCAACTTTTGGGATTCAAGGAGAATGAATTGAATTGGGTGATTTGGGGGTTTGAAATCATTATATATGGACTAGGGTAAAGGGTAAAACTACATAGTATTAGGTTCAAAAAATTAGGAAAAGACCCAAAGTCGTTTTAAAATAATTGTTGGACCCTACCGATGGTCTGACCTACGGTATGTAGGTCCTACCACGGATCATCCTGGTCAACTGTTGGTGGGCTCAGAGATCACCATCTTTGGACCCCAACGACCGAACCCCATGTACACTATGTGGGTCCATATACGAACTGTACACCTCAACCATGGGTCCCAACTTTTGATCCTAAAATTTCACTAAGTTTGGGACTCACCTACATGACCTACGTACGACTCGTGCATTGAATGACAGACAGTTCACTAAGTTTGGGACTCACCTACATGACCTACGTACGACTCGTGCATTGAATGACAGACCGTCCTGGTGAACTATAAAAGAGTACTGGGACTGGAAATTTTTTGAACTTTTGAACTTGCCAACCACGGTTCCACCTACGGTCTGTGGTCCAACCTTTGGACTGTCGATTCCGTTGAAACTGACACCAGATTTTTTAGAAACTATATATTTTTCCTTCTTTTCGAATCTGAGGTGTAATAATATATCCACCTTGGGAACATTCGTCCTCGAATGGGATCTAAGACACCATAAAGAGGGTAAGAACTAAATCTAACATCCCAACATGAATGAAATCACAAAAAATGCATATGTCCAAGGAGATAAAATCAACACCAAGCTAAAGCATGTTCAAAACATCATTTCATAAGGTCTATATGCAACTCATACTCAAATGCACATAAACATTAAGAAATCTATCAAGCTAACTCACTTTTCTCAAAAATCAGTTTTTCATGAACATGCATAAATGAGGAATCATGAGAATATCTAGGACATGTGAAACCAAAAGAGTAAACCATGAGAAACTGGATACCTCAAACTAGAGTAGGGACGAAGGGAAAAAGATGAGGATAATGCGATATCTTATTGGCCTCAGCCTCCAAAGTACCACCCTCAACTAACTGATTCCTCCAAAAAACCTTCATCGAAGCAATTTCTTTATCTCTCAACCTCCAAACTTGTCGGTCCAAGATCTCTATCAGAACTTCTTCGTAAGAAAGGCTATCCTTTATGTCAAGACTCTCCCATGGTAGTATAGATGTCGGATCACCAACACATTTCTTCAACAAGGAGACATGGAAAATCGGATGCAGCGCTGCCCAAGTCATTAGAAAATTCAAGTTCATAATCAACTTTACCAATATGCCTCAAAATCTTATATGATCCCACATAACGGGGACTAACTTCCCCTTTCTTTCCAAATCTAATCACATCCTTCATGAGTGAAATTTTCAAGTAGACCCAATCATTCACATCAAACTCAAGACCCCTTTTTCTAACATCGATATAGGACTTTTTTTTACTTTTAGTCATTTTCATCCTTTCTCTAACAAGCCAAACTTTTTCCATAGCCTCATGTACCAACTCGGGACATATCAAAGAAACTCAACCCACTTCAAACCAACCTATAAGAGATCTACCTCTCCTACCATAAAGAGCCTCAAATGGAGTCGTGCCAATGCTTGACTGATAGTTATTGTTATATGCAAATTTAATCAAAGGCAAGTTATCATCCCAACTACCCTTGAATTCAATGTTGCAAGCTCTCAATATATATTCCAAGGCTTAGATAGTACGCTCCGCTTTCCCATCTATTTGGGGATGAAAGGTCGTACTAAGCTTAACATGAGTACCAAGCCTCTTTTGGAAGGATTTCCAAAATTGAGAAGTGAATTGCGTACCAGGATCAGAGATAATGGACAAGGGCACTCCGTGCAACCTAACCATTTCTCTCAAGTACAACTTAGCACGGTCATTTTCCAAATAAGAAATCTTGATGGGAATGTAGTAAGATGATTTCGTCATACAATCTACTATAACCAGATCGAGTCATGTTTTCACTGTGTGCGGGGTAAACCAACAATAAATTCCATATTCAAAACTTTCCACTTCCAAGTAGGAATACCGATATCTTAGGACAAACCTCCCGGCTTCTGATGTTCAACTTTCACTTGTTGACAATTAGGACACTTAACTACAAATTCTGCAATATCTTTTTTCATCACATACCATCAATAGACCTTCGTGAAGTCACGGTACATCTTGGTGGCTCCTAGATGAATGGAATATCGAGAACTATGGGATTCTGATAAGATCTACTCTCTCAAGTCATCTATATTAGGGAAAAACAAACGACCTTAATAGCGAAGCACACCATCTACCCCTTGGAAGAAAGCCTCAAAAGAATTTTTAAGCATTGTTTCCTTCAGTTAAACCAAAGTCAAATCAAGACCTTGCTTTGCTTTTACTTCCGACACAAAGGACGACTCAGAACCATTATGGACCATAACACCACCTTTACTAGAGTCAACCAATGGAACACCCATTCAGGCCAATTTATGAATATCTCAAACCAATTCCTTCTTACTATCCTCTATACGAGAAAAAACTGCCCATTGTGAATCGACTAAGATCACCCGCCACTACATTCGCTTTGTGGGGATGATAGAGAAAACTCATATTATAATCCTTTAGTAACTCTAGCCACCTTCTTTGGTGAAGATTTAGATCCTTATGGTTAAACACATATTGCAATCTTTTTTGGTCAGTAAAGAGATCGACGTGAACACTCTAAGTAATTCCTCCAAATCTTTAAAGCAAACACAACTGATACTAATCCTAAATCATGGGTAGGATAGTTCTTTTCGTGCACCTTAAGTTTTCTTGAGGCATAGGCAATGACTTTCCCATTTTTCGTAAGGACACATCATAACCCCTATTCTTGACGCATCACAATAAATAACAAACATGTTGGTTCCTTCCGGTAAAATCAACACCGGAGCGGAAGTAAATCTATCTTTCAATTCTTGAAAACTCTACTCACAAGCTCCCGACCATAAGAATTTGACTTACTTTTGGGTCAACACTTTCAATGGAGAGGCAATTAAAGAAAACCCTTCAATAATTCTTCTATAGTAACCGGCTAAGCCCAAGAAACTTCTAATATCCAAAGGGGATAGAGGTCTAGGCCAACTCTTAATCGCACCCGTCTTCTTAGGATCTACCTCAATACCCTTTCCGAAAATAACGTGACCAAGAAAACCCATGGATCTTAACCAAAACTCATACTTACTAAACTCTTCAAAGAGTTTTTCGTCCTTGAGGACTTGCAACACAATCATCAAATGATCGGTGTGCTCATCTTCACTACTTGAATAGATTAATATATCATCAATGAACACAATTACAAACATGTCAAGGTATTGTCTAAACACCATAGTCATAAAATCCATAAATGTGGTTGGAGCATTAGTCAAGCCAAAGTACATTACAAAAAACTCATAATGACCATATCGAGTTTGAAAATCCATTTTCAAAATATCATCCTCTTTCACCCTCAGTTGGTGATAGCCCGACAGGAGGTCAATCATAGATAAGTAACTTTCTCCCTGCAGTCGATAGAACAAATCATATATCATTGGAAGAGGATACTTATTCTTAATGGTAACCTTATTCAAATGATGGTAATTGATACACATACAAAACGAGCCATCTTTCTTTTGAATAAACAACACTGAAGCACCCCATAGAGAGATACTCGATCAGATGAAATCCTTATCCAACAAATCTTTCAATTGATTTTTTAATTCCATAAGTTCTGTTGGATCCATTCGGTAAGTAGAAGTAGAGATAGGTTACATATCAGGGAGAAGGTCAATACCAAAGTCTATTTCCCTTTCAGGAGGAATACCAGGTAGATCATCAGGAAACACTTCCGGAAACTCATTTACAATAGGGACCGACTCAAGAGTAGGGATTTTGGAATCCATATCCTTCACCCTAACTAGATGGTATATTCAACCCTTAGAAATTCTCTTTCTAGCTTTAAGAAAAGAAACAAACCAACCTCTCGGCATAGAATTTCCTCCTTCCCCCTCTAGGATAGGCTCATTTGGAAATTGAAACTTGACCACTTGGGTTCTACAATCAATAGAAGCATAACAAGAATTCAACAAATCCACACCAAGAATAATATCAAAATCTAGCATATCATGTACAAGATAAACATGGGTGGCTCTAAGGGACAAGGATACATGACAAGTTCTATAGACTTTCTTAGCCACAGTAGACTCACCATAGGAGTAGAGACAGAAAAAGGGTCTAACAACACATCCAGAGGAATATCAAACCTCATAGCCACATATGGCGTCAAAAAAGACAAGGTAGCGTTGGGATCAAGCAAAGCATAAACATCGAGATGATAAACTATCAACATACCTCTAACCACATCGGAAGAACCATCTTGCTCATGACGAGCCTGGAGCGCATAAAACTTGTTTTGCTTCTTACTCCCACAAGAACCAGACAAAGAATTAGGTTGAGCCCATCGATGATTATCTCCTTCATTCTTAGCAACTGAGGGACAGTCCCTTATTTTATGATCCGTCTTTCCACAATCAACACATGCATTAGAACCGTCTAGACATCTACCTTCATGCTTCCTTCCACATTAAGCAAAAGTAGACAATGATTGACTACCATTTCCTCCTTTAGTTTTAGGGTTATACACCCTATACTTGTTGAATCTAGGAGGAGCATTAGAGGAGCCTTGACCAAAAAACCTTTGTCGGAACTTAGAACGACCATGTCCATCGAACCTTAAATATGAAAAGTCATCATCACCAGTCCTTATTTTCTTTGACTCCCTATACCTTTCCTTAAGTTTCTCTTCTTCTATTTTTTGAGCATGCACCATTAATGAGAAATGTCCATATCATTGATGAGCATGGCAGTACGAGATTCCTTAACTACCACCTCGGACACTCCCAACACAAACTTACTCATCCTTGCCTAGATTCGGCCATCATAGTAGGCATACCTACACAACTGTGTGAAATTCAAAGTATATTCCTTCACACTCATGTTTCCTTGAGGAAGTTTAATGAATTCAAGTACCTTTTTCTCCCTCATCTCAAGGGGAAAAACCTATCAAGGAAAGCAACCTTAAACGTTTTCCAATCGAGAGGACCCGCATCAACTACCCTTCCTTCCTTCCATTGGTTGAACCAAACTTGAGAAACATCCTTAATTTGGTAAGTGGAAAATTCCATTTTTTCCACTGGCGTCACTCCCATGATCATCAACACCTTATACACTTCATCAATTAATTCTTGAGGATCTTTCTCAACCTTAGAACCATGAAACTCTAGAGGATTCATTCTAGTGAAGCCCCTCAATTTAGATGACATTGTACCCACATTTGGGTTCATAGGGACCACAACATCTATATTCGCTTGAGTCGTCATGGCTTGGGCCAATGCTTGAAAAACAACCCTAAACTCTACATTAGTCACTTGCTCGGCCAAAGAGTCGACCAAAACTTGAGGAGCATGAGAATGAGCTTCTCATTCCATATTCTCATTCGCATTCCTCCTAACGTATACACTTCAAGGGGGTATATCCTTAAAAGCATCGTATAGGGATTAGTAGAAAGGACACATAGAGTTACACTATATCGCATGAATTTAGAGTAATGAAAGAACTGGAGTTTCTTAATCATCTTATAACTTCTTGTTCATAAATGTGGCACGCTTCACACTCATTAACAAGACTCTACTCGACGTGTCTTAGAGACTTTTGTAGGACCTTTCTAAACCTTTTGCTCTAAATACCAAATTTTTCATGACCCAAAGTAACCCATAGACGTGACATGGCGCATAGGACCCCTAGAGGCCCTACACAAGCCACCTAGCATACATCATACAAGATTATAGAGTTCAATATTTTAAAATATAATTTATACCATATGATTTTTTTCAAAAATGAAATAGAAGT